>NC_051226.1:14957689-15283523 GCF_015220715.1 Pygocentrus nattereri
AAACAACAAAAAATGTCTCACAAGTCAATTAACTCTGGTGAGAGGCATGTTAAACCCATAATATGACCTATAACCAAACATTTCAAATATAAATAACATTGAATTAAGGCCACTGTATTTAAATATACAACAAATAAAGCTTAATACATGTTTTGTTATACTTAAATAGTCAGTAATAGTGCTTTTAAATAAAAATGTCATCCTACAGGAACCCCAATGATGAATTATAAAGTATAGTTTTTACACAAATAATCCTTGAAATATGTATTTCCAATGCTTGAAAGCACTTTTGTTTTTAGGAAAAAAAAATACTGTTGTCTTCTGAACCTTTGTTATTTGTTACAGTAAAACACTTTAAAATAACATGTTTTGTAGAACTTCCACAGTTGGTGTTTAACCACTACAATAATACATTTCAATACATTTAAAGTGTAGTTATCTGAAGACTCCACAGTCTATTTGGCTATTGCCTTTGTATAATCAGATTTCATGACTGCTTCAGAGACATGACCATTCTTCAGTCAGGGGACACATACATTGCGAATGACTGTGGTACATTTGCAACACAAGGGTAAAGAACAAGTTTGCTCAAGGCTTTCCCCTGGAGGCAAAGTACAAATCTCTGTGTGCCAGTAACATATTCAGAGGGCTTAGGATAAAGTCCTCTGCTTCCTCATCTGCCTCCCATCCTTCACTACGCACATTACGGTTTTGCTGGCGACTGAAGTGCCTTGCTTTCAGGCTAAAATAAAGAAACATCAGAGGTTTAGGATGAGAATGGGGTTCTGTGAACCTCTGTAAAACAATGCAGTGATTGAAATTTAGTAGGCATACCAGTACAAACGTCTCTCTTGCTTAGGCATTATATGCCACAATTTGGCCAGCTCTTTGGTAACCACAGTCGAAGGAGTGCCAGGATGCGTTCTGCTCAGAGGTCAGAGACATGTTTGGTCTTCCATCCATTGATCTCTATGATTTTTTAGAAACATCCAAAATCCACTGAAGGAGACTGACAACTCAATCTGAAAGAAGGAGAAATTATACACTCACCTAAGATACAATCTCCGGTTCACTCTGCAAAACATGATAAAGCCATTCACACATTTCTTCTTCAGGTTAGGGTTTGTAACATCCTGGCTCTTGTTGAAGAATCTTCTGCGACGAGCTTTTGTTGCTGTCCTCTCAGGAATGCATTGTTTTGGGGTCCAGTTTATATAATCCGAACCTCTGTCATCTTCCTTGCTCAGCAAAGAAAAACATCATTGCTGTGTTAGCAATGCTATTAGCAAAGGGTGCATATTGAAGGAGCTTTTAATTCACTCTGCATGTTAACAGAGATAAAAAATGTACTCACTGACTCATCTGGAGATTTGCGTTGCAAACTGGGTGCTTTGAGATCAGTAGGTTTAGAAGTCACCCATACATCTTCAAATAATGCTGTAATAGGTCAAATTAAAGAGCAAACAAGGTGACATGGACAAAGTCTTAACTGTGTCACTATGTTAATAAATAGCTCAAGAAAAGAGTCAAACACTTTTGAGAGTTTCAATTAGCATTTCCTTCTAATCACTTAATTTTCAGGTTATTTAATTATCATTGATGTATGGCTTGATAAGGGCAAGTACTGTCTGTGCAACTTAGCTGTCCCAGAGTGAACAGTCTTAAGGTCTTACTCTGCAGCTCCTCTTGTCTGTTGGGTAGTAGTGGGTGACTGAGGTCACGAGCTGGTGATGTGAGCAGAGAGGGGCTAAGATTCAGGCCCTCCCCAGCTCCCAGCAATGGGAGGAATGGTAGTACAGGTGTCTGTGGGAGTGTGGGGCTAGCAGGCAACTGCTTATTCCCCAAAGAAGGGAGAATTCCAAGCATCCTGTCTTTCAAAAGAAAGGACCTGAAAACAGAAAAAAAAACATAATGTTTCCTTCAGGAACAGTATAAAATTTGGCTGGTAATTATAACCACCAACATCAAAACAATTGACAAGGAAAAGCAATATTGTGGTAGTATGGCTTTAAAAAAAAAAAACAACTCCAATGTCCCTGAACAGTCCCCTCTATCCAGCTGCTCAGATTTCTGAGGTACTGCTTAACATATTGATTACTACACATTTTTCTCTTTAAGTTGCAAATTCTTTGCTTCTAAAGTCCACTATCCTGTCCTTCTGGTACATGTATAATTAATTCAAACAAAAATAAACAGACACATTACCCAGAAGGTGGAGTATCAAGGTCATTGCTTCCCAAGCTCCCATCCTCACTTCCTGTCCTGTCCTCACAGACAGAACACTGGCTTCCAAGTCCTTGACAAGGGGATTCCTGATCCACACTGCTTCCTGCTTACAGACAAGGGCACAAAGAAAGGCAGAACCTAAACAATGTTTTACCACTAACAATTACAATAAGTACATCAATAGCTTTTTTAATGCTTAAGACAGACGTAGTTAACCACGTTGCAGTCACTACTGGCAGCTTTTGGAAAACAAATTCACTGCAAGCAAAGAAGGACTAGAGCAGGGGTCTTCAATTAAAATTCAATAAGGTCCTGTTAGAGAAAATGTCCTGAAACAAAGCTCCAGAACATCATAATGTCTAACTTGCATCATGATTCAGTGCCATATACTGTTTACTAAAGTAGCCTAGTAGGTATATCAACATCCTGTGCAGTCAACAACTGAATGTCATATCAAATAAAGTGCAATTCCGGGATATTTCAGCAACATTTATGCTTATGCTCTTGAGCTAAACATCCCATACAAGATCCCATTTAACAGCACAACAAAATAAAACAAAACTCTTTTACCTGTTCTGGAAGACGATGTTGCTGGCAACAGTGCACTGTAGTAGGAATCAGAAGAATCTGTGTGTGTGTTGCTGTTGCTCTTGTCAATAAAGCACATTCCTTTATCAGAACTCCCCATAGGGGGATACTCTCTGTATGTGTTGGCTGTGACATGTCTATAAGCATCTCCTTTATGAAGACTGCTGTCATCAAAAGGTTCTGAAAAATGTGCATCATATAATACATTTAGTTATGAGTTAGCAATTAACACTCCTAGTTTATCCATTTCTGTTCTATAATGCAACATTCATTTTCCAGTCTAGTTCATTTTTCCTTATAATGGACCTGGATTAGATGTGGTTTTCTTGCGTGAGCGAGTACAGCTGTACTTGCGCTTCGCCTTGAGTAAATGTGGAGGCGTGTTGGGCTCTGAGAGAGGCGTGTCTTCACTCTCTGACTCAGATTCTTCCATGCACACACACACACACATACACACACACACACACACATACACAAAAACTATTAATACATACATTAACCAACAAAAAAACAGAACTATCAGAACTGAAAGAAGTGGTTTTAGATAATGAACTGATACTACAGAAATGGACTGCACCTCTGTCACTGTTGTTTGGAAGGCAGTAGGATGGGAGGCTGCTCTGTAAATTCTGAATATGACTCTGAAGATAGTCAAAGTATTGCAGCATGTGGATCAGTGTTTCTTTCTGTGGACCAAAATAATGACAGAAATATAGAAACTATGTTGTTTTCACAGTAAAGCAGTGGATGATAAAGGTTACATATTACAGAAGAAACATGTTGTAAAATGACCTTATTAAGTCCTTGACCACTGGCTGTCCCAGAAATGGGTAGCAAAAGCCCGATCTCCTTCAGGCTATTGTTCCACCCTGTGTTACAGTCAATGCTGTCTCTAAAAAGTCCAACAATATTAACAGACAGAGGCCACTGCATTTTCCATTGTACACCCGATGTAGCCCCAAAATTATTTAGACACTTCAATAATTTAAACACTGTTAAACTTTAATGACATTCTTTAATTAATTTCCTAAAATACTTATGAACAACGACAAGCTAGAATGCATCACCTTTTCTTGTAAGTCTTGTCTTTCTGTGTCATAGTGGCTGGTCCTAGGGCTTTGGCAGGTGTTGTGGTGGAGGTCTGCAGTGTCACCAACAGTACAGACCTGTATAAAATATATATATATTTTTAAACTTACTTTGCAGAGCTAACTGGCCACTTCATCAAGTACCCTATATCTACTCTCTTTGTCCATTTTATCAGGTCATTCAGAGACAGTAACTTATCTTGTTGCACAGTCTGTATTAGTCATCCTCTAGTCCTAGACTATTTCAAGTCCAGCAGTGACACTGAGGTGTTTAAAAACTTACCGCTTCTGTGTCTGATGCACTCGTACCAGTACAACACACTAACACAACATGCCACCACTACATCAGTGTCACTGCAGTGTATTTCTAGTGCACTGTAATGGCACAAAAGCGCCTATACGGTAAGTGTATATATATATGGTGTAGATAGATAGATAGATAGATAGATAGATAGATAGATAGATAGATAGATAGATAGATAGATAGATAGATAGATAGATAGATGACAGTTAACTGATCTGACATTGTAGGTGGAGTCACATGCTAACTTGCTAGCCACTCATTTACCACAAAGCAAAGAGAGCGACAGTGGCCAAGCAAATGACTTTTTTTGGACAAAAGTACTCTTTACTGTATCTGGCTGTTAAATATATCATCATTTGTTCCCAAGCCGTTCACTTACCAAGCCGTAATGAATTATTATCTACCACTGTTTCTAGTTTATCATGACAGCAGGTCTCACAGCGATGCCGGTCCTGCTTTATTGTTTTGTACAGCTGTCATTGGCTGCATTGGGAAAATTTGGAACGCGACAAGAGCCAATCATCTTCTGCGCTGCAGCTCATTGGCTAAGAAAAAAACACCTAGAATTCGCAGGATAGATACCCCGCGAGGCAATCTTATTGGACGCAGCGTTGCTATGCGGTTACTTGGCGGAAAAGTTCACTCGGCTAAAGGGAGTTGTGTCTCGCTGACTGTAGAGGGCGGTGTTGTCTACTCAAATAAACAATGTCAGAAAATAACGAAACAGCCGACCTGTGAAATATTTGAGCGCAGCAAAGAACCGCGCGTACTTTTTGTAGAGTTGGCGTTTGTGTTTTGTTCATTGTCTCCTCATGTCCCGCTAGGAGTCGGTCTGACTGGACGGGCAGAAGTGGTTTCTGTGCGTCACGTCACAGCTCGTTCATCGAGGAGAGAAACACTAACGACGGAATAGACTAATACGAAATACAAACAACTTCAACGAAGAATTTAAATAAATAAATAAATAAACAATCAAGATGTACAAAATATAAACAAAAAAATGATCAAGTTGTCTTATGTGTCATCTATATTTGTTAAAACCGATCAAACATATTTTTATAGAATTACGAAGGCGAAAGGGGATGTTTATGTTTGTAAACGCCAAACAAAACCGCATTC
The DNA here is from genome assembly GCF_015220715.1 of Pygocentrus nattereri. NCBI lineage: Eukaryota > Metazoa > Chordata > Actinopteri > Characiformes > Serrasalmidae > Pygocentrus > Pygocentrus nattereri. The sequence continues at coordinate 14,963,015 of NC_051226.1, forward strand.
AGTAATGTATAAAACGACGGAAAGAGGGAAAATGTTACATTTCCATTGATGGTGTGCTTCTTCAGCGTGACTGGTCACTGCTATCGGACAGGTAACCTACAGCAGTAGATGAAGCGGTAACCTGTGTGGGGTTTCAGTCATACCGGCTTTGGACGAACAGCTGCGCTCTTGCATTAAAGCTCCGGGCAGAGAGGGAGAGAGTCGCAGGACAGACACGGCCAGCACCACAACTCCGAGCTGAAACGCATTCAGCAGTAAGTCATGTGGACTGTATTTAGATGATTTGCTCTCACTAGAACGGCCGTCCGCCTCAAGACTCGGCGCTGTCAGCTGCCGAGTGCTCCGTGTGCCTCTTCAGAGAGAACGCAGGTAAATGCGATGATGGAGGCTGGTCTTCTTCGTCCGCCTGTTTTGATGTGTATTTTGTAACGGCCACAGGGACGGAGCACGAGAATTAGCATCTTTAGGCTACTGTATTGCCTGTTGTCTCTGTCAAAAACCTATGTAGGCTAAATGCCCATATTATTTGACAAAGCCTCGTGATTTTATTTTGTAAAACAGATTCATGTCTCCTGAGGTTTTAGAGTGTGGAAATGAATGCACTAAAGCACAGCAAAGCGAAGCACCAGTGCAGATCAGTTTGTAAAGTTTGTCGTGTATGAAGTGTGTGCACGTTTATTGCAGCACAGACGCTCTCCCTGTTGATCTGAGCCTTTTCCTCGTGCCCACACAGATGTGATCAGGTCGTGCAGCGCTGTGAGATGAGCAGGAGGTCCAGGGCTGCTGCTGCCTCCACCCTGCGCTGTGCGGCTGCTGGCACATGCGACCAGCGGCCGGTGTGCAGAGCGCGAGTGCTGCTGCTGTGTCTGTGCATCCTGCTGGCATTTGCTCTCACTCTGGGACTGATTTTGTCCGAAAATGAAACGAGCAGCCTCGAAGACATGCCAATCAGAGTGCCAGATCTGAACAAGGATAAAGTGAGTAAACCTGAATCTCTCTCTCTCTCTCTCTCTCTCTCTCTCTCTCTGTGTCTCTCGTTGATCTGTTTACGCTAACTGCTGTTCACCGGGCTCCGGCGCTGCTGTCGCTCAGCAGAGAATTAGGCTAGAATTAGTGATGCACGGCTCTTTTTCTGGAGTCGACTCCGACTCTCGACTCCCGCTGCTGGTATCGATGGAATCGACTCTTCAGATCCTCTTGATTTTAACCAAAGCAGAGCCAGAGCCGGTGATAAATGGAAACAGCAGATATCAGACGATCTTAACTTTAGTTACCCAATGTTTGGAGCAGAGCTATATTACAGTAAATGTAATTATACTAACACCAGGCATGACAACCATGCTAGAAAAAACGGCATTGTGTTGTGGATGCTGTGTGTGGTGGTCAGCAGCAATGGAAGTTAATATGCTGATCACCAGCAAAAACCTACGGAGCCCTGGAGGGGACGGGGCTTGAAAAATAATTAATTCGAGCGAACGTTTTACAGTTCGTACGCACGTTTTCTTTTATTCGTGGTCACTATTTCTTAAATCGTTCCCTCGTTTTCTTTTAAACGTGCGCATGTCTCCTTCATGGGTATGTTTTTGTTTATTCGTGATCACGATTTTCTCATTCGTTCTCTCGTTTTCTTTTAATAGTTGTCATGCTTAATTATTAACATAACGCACGTTGTTTATTTTTTTATTGCAGTGCAAGGGTAACTACCAGCTCCCCGAGACTGTCTGACGGGTTTTGACGTGTTAGAGTGATGAAATGATGGAGATGCCGATCAGGTCTGATTCTGATTTGGAGCGTTATGAGGAAACTGCAGCTCCTTCACAGCAGACGGCCCTCAGATTCATCCGTGCAGCTGATGGTGATGAAATGAAGGAAGAAAACAAACTACAACCACAATCTTCACTAAACTGCGCTTTCTAATGATCGTATTTAACAGAGACACAGACGCGTAGCGCTGTTCCTGCTCCCGCGACAAGCTGCGGCGTTAGAGATCATCACACAATTACAGGAAGAAATGATCAGCGTCGTTTCAGCAAACTCAAATTAAACACACACAGACACATTCGTGTGGGATGAGGTCAGACGGCGAGAGTGTAGCAGATCTATGGATCAGATGTAGATATATTAATGTGAGGATGTTGAAACGCTGATCATTTCTTCCTGTAATTGTGTGATGGTCTCTAACAGCGCCATTTGCTGTGAAGAGGAGCTGCAGTTTCCTCACAACCCCCCAAATCAGAATCAGGCCTGATGAGCGTCTCTGTTCACCTCTTCGGTCGAACACGTCAGAACCCGTCAGACAGTCTCGGGGAGCGGTTACCAAAACACAAACAACGAGCGTTCAGTTAAAAAGAAAACGAGAGAACGAATTTGAAAAAAACGTACCCACGAAGTAAAGAAAACGTGCGCATGATTAAAAGAAAACGAGGGAACGATTGAAGAAATCGTGACCACGAATAAGAGAAAACGGTTTGTTTGAACTGCAAGCTCGATTTTTTTTTACCTCCGTTCATTTTCGGTGCAGAGGCTGGCATATCAAACCGTTTTAATGCGCCGAGTTTGTGCTTACAGCAGCTGCTGAGCAGCGTTGGCATTGTTTAAAGTTGCCAATGTAACACACACACACACACACACACACACACACGCACACACACAGTCAAAATGTCCCTCCGGCCAGTTACGATAAAAAAAAAAATCAGGGAGTCGAAGAGCCGACTCCCAGCGTTTCGACTCTCAGAGTCATGGGCAATATGAGGATATTTGGTGATAGACATAAAGAACTCCCGTCATTTTGCTGTCAGACCATGAACGTGTCCTTTTGCTTGGCGTGTATATTAATGTGTTTTATATGGCCATTCTTCAAGATCCGTTTCAGCGCGATTCAGCTCAGCCTCGCCCCTGTAACAGGGCTGGAGGTCAGGGCTCCACAAGCTTCATGGCGACCTCTCTGGTGCAACATGACCGCCTGTGGCCTGCAGTGCGGTCTAAATCTCTGCATAGGCAGACCCAAATTAAATCATAAGCCTAGACTAAAATGGTCAATTACCACAGAGTATTAGAGACTAGGGAGAAGCGGCTTAGAAAATGGATGGATGGATGGATATTAGAGACTAGACGCAATTCATGTCCAGGAAATTCTAATGAATTGTAGCAACAATTTTGTTTTCCAGTTTTCCTTTTTAATAAACAATAGTGCTTTGACTGTCTTTGGGAAAACTCAACACTACACTTGAAGAGTTTAACTCCAAAACACTGCACATCCCTCAGTAACAATTTCAGATATAGAGGGTTTTTTAAATGGATTATAACTGATTTTAATGGCAAACACATTTTATTTCTCTTATAAAGATGATTTTATCATATCATTAATATTTTACGATGTGTGTAAAGCCCATCATGCACTTATTGAAAAAGGTCTGTAATGTAATTTGCAATGAAACCCTTTGTTTGTGTCTTTTTTTTTTAAATGTACACGATTACACTGTGTTTCTTGATAGGAATGACTGCAATGAACTGTAAATTAAATTCAACTTTAATTCATGTTGATGTTCCTTGCCCCCTTTAAGGCTCTGCCCCACAAAATGTCTGAGCACAGGCTTGATCATTATTGTGATAAATTATATCAGTATATTCTTTTCTAAGCATATTGTTAATACATTAAAGCCAACTTTTATTATATGTATTATGTGTTTAGTTTTACAGTGACTCTTTCAGTAAAAGGCCTGGTGTAGAGCTGCTTATGGCTTCCATTTCTTACATCTGACTGAAATGCACTGGTCAAGCAGTCACTCATTTTCACCGTCAGTGACATATTTAGGACTTCCAGAAGGCCCAAAATGACATTTTAAATCTCATATTTCAGTCAGTTCTGAAACATGTTAGTGGTTAATCTGATGCATTAAGCCTTCACTTCAGCCAATTTCGTCTTTATTTCTTATCTAATTTTTTCTATGGCCCAAGTGGACCTAGGCGTTCCCCACTGGAGTAGTAGACTTAAACGTCTAATTGTTACTGATGTCCACATTTCCATCATGTACAGTATCTCACAAAAGTGAGTACACCCCTCACATTTCTGCAAATATTTTATTAAATCTTTTCATGGGACAACACTATAGAAATGAAACTTGAATACAACTTAGTCAGTGTACAGCTTGTATAGCAGTTTTGGGTGGGAATCTTTAGGCACCTCATGATTCAATTCGATTAGATTCAGAGTGCTGAGATGCAATTATACAACGATTATCGATGCATCTTGATGCATCTTTTTTCTCACTCTGAGTAGTTTTAATGCAAATGATCTGTAATGAATTTACTTCCAATATCTTTTATTAATAAATCAAATGGAAGTGATGTAGCAAGTGTACTAGAAGGCTTTCATTCACTGCTTGTGTTTGGAGCACACACTTGGAGACTGCCACTCATCTGCGATAAAATGCACAGTTAAGGTGAAATAAGATTAATTTGCATGTGCAATGGATGTCCATGCAACATGTTACAGCCACCCTACCCATTTAATCCAATGACGTTCTAACTTTGGTTTTGGTCTCGTTATGGGGGGGTGCTGCTATGTCAGTGAAATATTTTCAAGACTGGTCGCTGAATCTCGGCTAAAAAGTGTGCAACATAGCGCAAAAGCACTGGTTACATGGATTTATTTGCATTTATAAGCAGCACAGTTGGTTTTGTGGTATGTTAAATCTGCAACGAGAGACTGCATCTCTCTAAAAAGTTGCAAAGATGAAGTCATTTCTCTTGTGAATTTTCCCGTTCGACCTTAAATGGTGCAGCAGTTACATTCAGCGGCTCAGTCAGAATTTATGTTAAGGTGGACCGGGAAAATTTGAACGACAAGTGTCTTCAGCCTTGTAAATCAGTCGAACATTGAGAGACATTTTACAGGAAACTGTTCTAGTTTTGAGGAAAGGTTTTCTGGTGGAGACGGGAGGAAAGCAGCTATAGCTGAGCTAAAGCTTCAAGCAGAGCAAAGCAACTTAAATCTGTGCTTTCGATTATATTTTTTGGCCTGTACTAGGACATTAGCACACACTGATACATACTGGGCTTTAAATATCTCCCAAGGTGGTTTGATTTTTGTTGAAAGGACAAAATGGCTCTTCTTAACATTTGGGTTAGGACTCCTGACCTAACCTAGCTTTTAATGCTGTGTGCTGGTCAGATTTCTCATTCATCCATGTGTGTTTTTGTTATGTGCTGCCACAGACTGTCTGGGCGCTGCACTTTCCCACTTCCAAGTTACGCCTTTTACATTCCGTCAACATAAAATGCACCCCTAATAACAGTATAGATTTACTGTCCTCTGCTCCTCCAAATTGTGCCCAGTTGTGTTGTTGTCACTCCCTGGTGTCATGTGACTCATTATAGCTACAAGGTTCCAGGTGTGAATGGGGAGCAGGGCTGTTAAATTTGGTGTTTTGGGTCCAATTCTCTCATACTGGCCACTGGATATTCAACATGGCACCTCATGGCAAAGAACTGTCTGAGGATGTGAGAAATAGAATTGTTGCTGTCCACAAAGATGGCCTAGGCTATAAGAAGATTACTAACACCCTGAAACTGAGCTATAGCACGGTGGCCAAGGTCATACAGCGGTTTTCCAGGACAGGTTCCACTCAGAACAGGCCTTGCCAGGATCGACCAAAGACATTGAGTCCACATGTTCAGTGTCATATCCAGAGGTTGGCTTCAAAAAATAGACGTATGAGTGCTGCCAGCATTGCTGCATAGGTTTAAGAAGAGGGAGGTCAGCCTGTCAGTGGTTAGACCACATGGCACACAATGCATCAACTTGGTCTGCATGGTTGTCGTCCCAGAAGGAAGCCTCTTCTGAAGCTGATGCACAAGAAAGCCTGCAAACATTTTACTGAAGACAAGCAGTCGAAGAACATGGATTACTGGAACCATATTCTGTGGTCTGACGAGACCAAGATAAACTTGGCTCAGATGGTGTCCAGCATGTGTGGTGACACCCTGGTGAGGAGTACCAAGACAAGTCTCTTGCCTACAGTCAAGCATGGTGGTGGTAACATCATGGTCTGGAGCTGCATGAGTGCTGCCCGGCACTGGGGAGCTGCGGTTCTTTGAGAAAAACATGAATTCCAACATATACTGTGACATTCAGAAGCAGAGCATGATCCCCTCCCTTTGGAAACTGCGTGGCATGGCACCTCCAAGACAACTGCCTTGCTGAAGCTAAAGTTGATGGACTGGCAAAGTTTGTCTCCAGACCTAAACCCAATTGAGCACCTGTGGGGCATCCTCAAATGGAAGAAGGAGGAGCGCAAGGTGTCTAATATCCACCAGCTCTGTGATGTCATTATGGAGGAGTGGAAGAGGATTCCAGTAGCAACCTCTGCAGCTCTGGTGAATTCCATGCCTAAGAGGTTTAAGGCAGTGCTAGATAATAATGGTGGTCACACAAAATATTGACACTTTGAGCACAATTTGGACGTGTTCACTGTGAGGTGTACTCACTTGTGTTGCCAGCTATTTAGACATTAATGGCTGTGTGTTGAATTATTTTCATTGGACAGTAAATCTGTACTGCTGTACAACCTGTGCACTGAGTACTTTAAGTTATATCAAAGTTTCATTTCTATAGTGTTGTCCCATGAAACGATATAATAAAATATTTGCAGAATTGTGAGGGGTGTACTCACTTTTGTGAGATACTGTAAATCTGCATATGTTGTGTTCTTGTGATTTTTATTATTTTATTTGTTTGTTTCCTCCAGCTGACTCATAGGCCAAGTAAGCCCACCGCAGCACAGGTGAAGCGCCTGGTCTCTGAGGTGAACTGGTCTCGGCTATGGTATGCCCAACTGCAACCTTTCCTCATAGAGAGGCATCCTGGGTCCCGTGGCAGCCGCACTGTTCGAAGGGTAAATTTAGCAAAGATAAATAATTAAACGGGCAAGGGGCACATTAATCAAGTAATTAATATAATGTAATGTTTGGGCAGACCTGTTAAAAAAACACTGCTTTGCTTTGGCTTTTAAAACTGTGTTTCTGCTCCCTTTTTATTTCAATTTAACTACTTTTACCTTTTCTGCATTACAATATAGCACATTTCCTCCCTGCTGGACTCTCTTTCTGCTGGCTGGTCAGTGGAAATTGATTCCTTCAACTCCAAAACCCCTCGTGGTCCAATCAACTTCTCCAACATACTTGCAGTGTTAGACCCCAATGCTCCTCGTCGACTGCTACTGGCTTGCCACTATGACACCAAGATCATGCCATTAGCCTCTCGTGACCCGAAGCAGGTGTTCATCGGGGCTACTGACTCAGCTGTTCCTTGTGCTATGATACTCGAGCTGGTCACTGCACTGGATATACACCTGAAAATGCTCAAACAGCAGGTAAGGTGACAATATTCAGATTGTAGGGAGAGCTTATTGAATGGGAATTTACAGTGAGGTTTGTTTTCAACTGCCATAAATGAACAATACTGTGTGCCTGATAGTACAAGAACATCCCAACCAGACCTAAGGCTGAGCTATGTATAGGGTTTAATATATCCTACCAGCAGAAACACACAGTTGACCACTGTTCTGGAAGAAAGACCTCTGAGACCTGATATCGAGTCTCTGTCAGAGATGTGAATAGCCACTTAGCTGCAGTGTTCTAGAATTACGGACTAGCACTGTCCTCTGTGTCTGCACACTGTATACATTTTTCTCAAATTTCTCATTTTTCAACCTTTTTCGTGTACTGCCTTAAAATATAAAGCATCTCACCATAAACTGGTTATGGAGGGATATTAAAGGATGAAAAGAAAGTGAAATCTTCCTCTGAGCTAAAGATTCTGCTAAGTAGACAGATGCATAGCATGTCCATATAACATGTCACAAAGGAGGAAACTGATGACTGATGGAGTTTCCTGTATTGACACTTTGTATATATATTTCTAGGCTTTTGTTTCTTTCCTATGGAATTGATCGGTTTCTATACCACATAACTATGTTTGAATCATCTGGCTGAATAATTAATGGCTTGCTCGGAAACAAAGTAGCTCAAACGATTCATGTAAATAGGAAATCTCTTAAATCCATCATACAAAAGCAACTATTTCAGTAGTGTTGCTAGCTTCTCACATTTAGGAATGTTATTTGATAGAAAACAAAATCTACACCAAAAGGAGACAGACTGATTTGGCTCACAAAATAAATCACGGTTCAGTCAGGACCACTCCCTCAAGGAAATATTTTATTGTCATTTGCAGTAACTTATATTTGGTGGTATGGCTCTTTCTGGGACTTCCCTGCCCTTGCATGTGCATACATAGAAAACCTAAGACAGGAAGACCAGTAGAAGGGTCCCACCTAGGGTACAGAGCAGAACAAAACAATGACAACAAATATGACAGATACAGCCGGGGGGGGCGATGGGGAGGAGGTGGGTTGCAAAGTGGCTGTGGAGGGAGTAGCAAGAATGGCCAAGCTAAAGCAGCTTAAATGAGCATATTGATGAATTTAGCCAATTGTATGTTTAGCCGGTGATCAGATGAGCCGTCAGCTAAGTGATATCAGCTCATAACAGCAGAAGACTGTGGCGTGAGCTTGACTTTGTAGCCTGCATGAACTAATGCTATGCTTGATTTTTCATCTTTTTCCTTCGTGTAGATGGCTCAGGTGACTTTACAGTTGGTGTTCTTTGATGGTGGGGAGGCCTTTGAAAAATGGACTCCTTCTGACTCGTTGTATGGTTCCCGACATCTTGCTGAACACATGTCCCGCATTCCACATCCTCCAGGCTCTGAGCATACTACGTTGCTGCACGCTGTGGTAAGAGTGCTTGCATGTTTGTGTGGGTGTTCATATCTGTAGGTATGTGATGGATTAACAAATATATGTATTAACCTTGCCTTTATCTTCTGCAGCTGTAATAAAGTGTGGTAATAATGTATTCCAATCATATTGTCATTGGTACTACCAGGATCTCTTTGTTCTGTTGGATGTAATTGGAGCCCCAAGTCCTATGTTTGTGAATCATTTTGAGAACACAGCTCGCTGGTTTGAGCAACTTGTTTCTGCAGGTAGGTCTAACTGAGAGGTTCTTACATTTATTACAACTCTATGTCTTTATCTCATGTATATATAATGTTTTTACATACAAATTATATATATATATAAATATATATATATATATATATATATATATATATATATATATATATATATATATATATATGTGTGTGTGTGTGTGTGTGTGTGTGTGTGTGTGTGTGTGTGTGTGTGCGTGCGTGTGTAAATATGGACTACACTTTTGTTGAAATTTTTGTAAACTTTAATAATAAATAAGATTGTTTCTCTTCACATGGACCTGTCTTCAAGAAAAGAGACTTCATAAGCTGGGCCTGCTGTCTTTCCACCCCAGTGAGCAGATTTACTTCCGGAAAGATGTAATCATGGATCCAGTAGAAGATGACCATATGCCTTTCCTTCAGAGGGGTAAGGACCAGCTGATTGACTAAGTAGTTTAACTGTGAAAATCTATTAACCTTGAGTGTGAAATCTAGAAAGGGGAATTTTTGGGGGTGTATGGTGGGGTGCATATTAAACTGTGCAAGTAACTTTAAAAAAATATTATTTAGGGGCATCACTGAGAGAGCAGTGCATTTATTTAAAGTAAAAAAAGTAAAATAAGACCCTTGGGACAGGAAGCCCCTCCCAGAACACAAGGCAAAAGGACCTTTAACATATTGCCACAAATATATTTTTACCTATATTTTCATTACAAAGACATAAATGTTGTCCACTGTATTTTCACTGGCTAACCTGCACTAGCATTAGCTAGGCAACGTGGTGGAAATGAAAGTGTATGTAAGCTTCGTTTTTTAAAAATGCAAAGACTAGAACTGGTGCGACATACATTATACAAACTGTAAATTAAAGGTGACAAGTAACAGTTCTTCAGGGATGCTTACACCAGGTACAGTGGGCATCTTGCCCGTGTAGTGCCTCTTTTCTGGATTTTCTTTTTTGTGCTGTATGAATTAAATTACCTGCTGTTCCAGTTTATTTCCCCATAATGTGGCAATAGCAGATGTAGAAAAACTGGCACCAAAGGGGCACAAAAGTAGCTTGGCTACAAATGGGAGGATTCTTTATAATTAAAGATAATTAAAGCATAAGGCAGGGTTGTTTCATATATGCTGTCCAAGAGCTAATATCTGGAATGTCATTGAAGAAAAAAACCCAAAAACTTTAACAGGCAGGATAGCTAGGTTGTTTGCTCTGTAGATAGCCTGCTAGTTACATGTTATGTGTAGGTTGGGTACAGTTCACCCTGAATGTCACTGTATAATTCACACTCTGCATTAAACATTCTGCTCCCTGGCTCCTTATATTAGCTAATGATGTTTTTCTTTTTCTGCATTCTGTTTTGTTTTCTGTTGCTGACTGCAGGAGTTCCTGTGCTGCACATGATTGCGACACCCTTCCCGTCTTACTGGCACACAATGGAGGACACAGCAGACAAGGTCCACAGTCACACTGTAGAGAATCTAACCAAAGTCCTGGTGGTCTTTCTAGCAGAATATCTTGGACTATAGAATAACCATGGAACCAACCACATCCTTCATGAAATCTGTACCTCATTATCATGACATTGAGCACAAGCAGAATTCAGAAATATGAAAGATGGCAGAGCCCTTGGTTTGGTGGTCCAGTGTTCAGAGTTGTACGCTATTTGAAAAAGGGGTGTTGAGTAGCTCTTTATGGTTGTTATTCTAGGTGCAACCTTTGAAAACCACAACCTTCATGAAATCTGTACCTCACTATCATGATACTGAGCTCAAGCAGAATTCAGAAATGTAAAAGATGACATCAAACTGCTCTGAATGATTTTGTTCACAGCTTAAAGATTTAACTATATTTCAAAATATGAAAAATTTTTGAATTACACATTATAGTATTGATGAAGGTTGTCCTAAGACAGGGTCTCCAACCTTTACTCATATACACAAGCTACTTTTCAGGGAAAAAAACATTCTGTGTGTTGCATAAAATCAGTTTCCCAGCACATTCAATATATCCCATGTTTAGTTTGGATTCCATTCCATAACCATTTTTCATTCAATCTTTGCAAAACCAAGCATGTTTTCAAGAGAGCTTGTCAACATGTTTGGTCCTTATTCAGTTCACACTTAACTAATGTTTTTTTGTGCTTGTTGAGATGGTGCCTTTCTACAGATCCACGCCTGGTCAAATTACATATTTGATCGTCTAGGTGAAAATAAGTTAACACCTCCTCTACAGGGAACAAACTTAAATATGACATTTTTCAGCTCATTTTAGTGAACCATTTTAAATACTTTTGAGTTTAAAATATTGGTTAAAAAATTATATTATATATATATATATATATATATATATATTCCATAATATTTTCACAGACCACATTTTATGTTTTATTTTTTCCCCTCAATATGTTAAATTCAGCCAATAAGCACTAATTGTGCATTAAAATGTACAGAAGTGTGTTCTCTGTGAGGATGTTATTCCCACTCATCAGCACAACATGTAATTTGACCAGGGGCACTGAAACATTTGCATATGACTGCATCTCATTTATTTTTTAGCTGTCAGATAGCTGATTGCAGGAGAAGGGATCATTTCCTTTAAGATCCCATGCAAGCATCACTTCAGCTCTCAACTATCTATTTAGCAAATGATAATTCTGGTAATCTATTTAGCATGTTAGCCAGAGACTTTACACAGCATATTTAGAGAATGTATGCTGAATAATACAGATCTGCATGATAAAAGCTCATTCAGCTTAAAAAAAAAAAGAAATCACACATATCAAAATGTAATTAGCTAATATTATGTTGTATTTTTGCATTAGTTTGACAGGCTGGGTTTAGGAGAAACAGGGTGTACTTGTGTGACTTATGTTTTATACAGCACTTGTAACCTGTGCTTTGCAACTACGGTTTGGAGGCCCTTAACCCAAAGGGACAAACAGAAGAGCCCCTAAGTTATATCCAGAATGTTTCTTTTAAGAATGCAAGAACACTGTCAGGTTAACTATGAGAAGGCGTTAACTCTTGTCAGATTAAAGTACAGAAGTGCAGATTCCCATGACTCTTCCACTGAAGTAAAGTTGAGGAGCTTGCCTACTGCCAGGTTTTAGCCCACATAAGAGTAACTATCTTTAGGAAGTTGTATTGTACGTTATATAAGCTCAAGCTGCCTCCCTCGCTGATGTAGGTTAGCCTACATGTCTGTTGAAGTAGTTCAGCAAGCCTCATTTTTCCATATATTTGCATAAGGTGCCTTTATTATTGAATTATACTGTGAACAGGATAATGCAATAACAAATAACCTCCTATGTAAAAAGTAATAACATGATACAACTTAGATACAGCCGTATGCAAACGTCTGAATACCCAGGTGAAGTTAAAAATTTAATTAAATTTAAATGTAATAACCTTTTCCACTTACAAAACCAACATGTAATTTGACCAGGGGTGCCCAAACTTTTGCATAGGACTGTAAGTCTTATCTTATGCTCTATGAGTAAGACCATGTGTAGTTTGTGTGAAAAAAGAAGGGATTGTATACCAATTACAACCACATATCTGGGGAGTTTCCCATGTTCAATTGATTAAAGTGCAATAATAGTCAACATATAGGATATGCAATATAGACAGACATCTCAGAGCTCAGGAATGGCTATTAACTCCGTGCTATCTGTGAATATTACTGTAAAATACTGGCATACATGTATAACTTGTCTAAACTTGTATCTGCATAAACTAGAGCTGTTCTTCAGGAAACCATTTCCATTAGCCTACTGTGTTGAAAAAGCGTTTGCTCCGTCAAAGGTTATGTAATATGTATTGCACTGTTGCACATCTGTAGGCCTGTTTCTGTCATAGAGGCAAACTATCTCAAAATTGTAGGCTATAAGATGAAATGAACAGACTACAGTTTGCACAGAATGATGTAGTAATTATTTTTTAATTAAAAGAGAATGTTTCACTTGTGCGTTTTGCCTGTGTCTTTGTTTGATAAACCACAAAAGCTACATATTATTGACGTTAATCCAATGTGTGCATGATCCAAATAATAAGAAGAATTTATCAGCCACATAATTCTGTTCTACCACCAGCCAGCTGGAACATGGAACCCAGCGCCAAAAACAAAAAACAAACCAAGCACTAGATGGCGCTCCAGAGCGAGTCCAAAATGAATAGGTTAATATGGAGCATTTGAGCGAGATCATAGTTTATAAATTATTAAACGTTTTACTATGAAAGAATGCATTATTTCCTGAACACATAATAGCACTAAACATTTTAACGGTGCTGATATTTTAAGCCATTTTGAACTAAAGAGTTAAAGACGTTTAAAGCAGCGCTGAATGTTCATATGAATGTTCATGACGTCATTGAGCGCGAACAGCCAATAAGCTGCTTTGCTCGCCAGCCAATCAGCACTCAGTAACAGTATCGCTAGCGTCCCGCTGCCCAAAACCCTTATGCTATAGATAAAAGGAAATGTGTAGGCATTTCAGTGAAATGCATATTTCTAATTTCCATAATTAAAGGAAATCCTCGACAAGTGTTTAGAAACTATTTTCATTTTTTCGATTTTAGCCGTTTAGCTCCATTCACTCCCCTACATTGAGAACTCGCTCGGGCGCCCTCTGGCGTTTTGCAGTCGTCCCCTTACCCTCAGACAGAACCTTTTATCGCCCCATTCCCTTAAATTGGCATGCACCATCTTGGTTTACTTTATATACATATATACTTTATACTCATATATACTTATCACATATACTTATATAGATGTACACTTTATGTATCTTTGGTACTACTCTACAGTCCCGCTCACAGCCAAACCAGTAGAAGGCGCTGCTGCAAAGAAACTGTATTCGGCGACGAAGAAAATAAGGTCGTGACAAAACTGTGGTAACCAGTTGGTTAGAAGCTGAGAATAAGTCGTAGGATGATTTCTGCCCGTAGTACCGTTCGTCACGGTCAGTGACACGCAGCACAGATATCGACCGGTCAGTGACAGAGCAGGTAAAGCAGTTACCGTCGTTGTGTTGCATAAACTTCACTTTGCTGGCTGGACGAACATAACTAGCTGGGTTACCATGAGTTGAGTAAACGGTGCTGCGTCGTGAATCTGGTCCCGTCAGTAGACTGAGCTTCTTTTACTGAGGTTCATTTTAAAGACCGATAGGTAACGGAGTTGTTTATGGTGGTCAGTTATGTGCTGCTTTCATCCATAAACTGTTCAAATGCCTGAGCATCTGCTGTGATTTAAAGAAGCTGAAGTCAGCTTCTCATTCACCAGCTTCTTGTTCGAGTTTTACCGTTCCACCTTAAATGCTGTGCCATTGCCAATAGAAAGCCAACTTCAGCGTCGTTGTGAGCTAAGATGTTGCCATAGCTGTCATAGCCGTAGCTCATTTATGTCCATATCTGAAATTAAATTTCATTCGGTTCACATGTTCTCTGAGCTCACCTGTAAGCACAGAAGAAAACGTCGCTCAGACTGGCGGAGACTGTGACTCGCTGCTGTCCATTTTGTGCTCCATGTAGGTCACGAATCAACGATTCCAGCAACCAAATTATACATTATATATCTAATATGAAACTCATCTAAATTCACACATAAGCTCCACAACTCCCTGTCTGACACTGAGTGCACACTTTGGGTGTAGAAGCCGTAGATTAAAGTGCTGTGCAGTGCACTATAGAGGGACTAGGGAGACGGTTTTTAACAACAGTCGAAAATCCAGATTTGTTTGTGAAAGTACATGTAATTAGTTCACATATAACTGCAAAATTCCTTCACTCCAGGACTCACTTGCACACCAGTCAGGACAAGTTTTCCTTACCATACAGGGTTTAGAGTTATTTATTTATTTATTTGTTTATTTATTTTTTTATGAAATAGGTTTAAACGGTTTTACGAGTGTTACTGATCTACATGAGCAGATAAGCACTCGTGCTGCACCTTTTTTACTTTTGAAATATTGTAAAAATGTTTTTACACAGAATTAGATGGAACCTGCTGTTGCTTTGTTGCGTCCTTGCCCTTTTTTAGGTTTTGTCCCTTATGTCTGTTTTTTTTTTCTCTAGGTTACTCTTCCTACGATCCCTATATCACTATGGTGCGCCACAGTAAGTTACAGAAACAGGTCTTATCACTGTACCGTCAGTTTCTGCGTGCGGGACGAGCCAAACCAGGGTTCGTACCCAGGATACGTGAGGAGTTCCGGGCAAACGCTGCCATCAAAAAGACAGACGTCATGTATATAGAGTACCTCTGCCGGCGGGCCCAGCGGCAACTGGAGCAGCTTAAAGATGTAAACACCAAACAGCTGGGAATCTTCAGCAAAACGGAGGAGAACAGCTGATTGATTCACTGTGATGGACAATCATTCATTTGAGAACAGTGTTTGAGTTATAGAGAATCATTTTGTTCTGTTTTAAATTGATGATGAATGCAATACACAGTTCAAAAACAATTACTTAAAATGTATTTGTTTGGCTGGCAGGGTTGTTTCACGCTGGCTTACCCCACTATCAGATTCTTATACAACAGGAAATGTGTCCTCTGTATAGTGGGAACTTCCAGAACTTTATTCTCTGATCCAAACACCAAGACAGCCCAATAAATGAAGTTACTCTTTCAACTGGCCATGTTTTTGTTTACTGTGCCGCAGTAAAGCATTTGTCCAAGAATTTGTGAAGTCTCAAGCTGCTGCAGCACCTTTAGAAATACTGTGGAGTCAGTAATAGTGAATGATCATTTTTCTGTACTTCTTAAACCAGAACTTTTATACTTTTATTTGAATAGTTTAAAAACATCAGTAGTGTTTACTGGTTATATAGTAATGTCACTGTAAATAATATTTGAAAATTACTTTGTGACCTCAGTCCAAAGTCATAGTCTGTTGCAAGTACTGCACTTTCAAGACGTCATTTTTTTCACATTTGTTTCATTAATTATTAAAATGTTAAAATGAGTGTCTACTGTGAGATAAGACATTGTCAAAACACAGAATAGGAGAAAATAGTGCCGAAATATAGCTTTAGCTTAACGTAAAAAGAAGCTAAATCTTAATCTGTCTATGTGAAAGTAAAGTAAATGTTGTAGCTTTTGTCTGTAAGAATAGTAGAATGTCTTGGTTCTGGATTTCTTTTCCTCCATGTGACAAACCTGTAGAGCAGGGTTGGTCAGTCCTGGTCCTGGAGATCTACCGCGCTGGAGAGTTCAGATCTAATGCTCTAATGTTCAGACCCTGAAGACCTTCATTACTTGGAACAGGTGTGTAAGATTAGGGTGGCAGCTAAGCAGAGCAGGTTTGGTATATCTCCAGGAGCAGGACTGGGCAGCCAGCTGTAGAATTTTATGACATGCGTGTAATATATCCATCATTCTGATGCCTCTTGAGTAACTGAATTTTTTTTTTTAAGTATGTAAATAAGACACTGTTAGCGTTCCCTTATGTTGAGTAGACTACAGCAATCTGAAATCCCAATCTGGACTATTTTGGAAACATCTTTGGCTAAACTAGGGCTGAATCCCAAATAGCTCCCTGCTCCCTATATAGTGCACTATGTGGTTCACTAAATAACAGCTACCTCACCCAAATGGCACATTATATGTCTGATATAAAGCAAATTATATTCAGCCATAAGCTGCACGATATGTCTAGCAATTAGTGCGTGATTTGGGTGTAGCAGCCATAGTTTTATGACATACTGTGCATGATACAGGTAGTAAGGAGCCATTTAAGCTTCAGTTTAGGTGTCAATAAATGTGTTTGCAGGGTTGTGACATTGTCTTATTTGCATGCAAATTGTGTACTGTATGATCTACCTACTGTATGATCACATTAAATGTTAAAGGGCCTGTATCATGGAAAAATTATTTTAAACTTTAATAATGGACTGATGTAGTACGTAAACATGGTTAAAGTTTTAAAATGTGCTATTCACTCACCAGTCCATACAGTTCATATATACAAACTAAAGCCCAGTCCCTAATGGCACTCTCAGCCTGCAGTCCACAATTGTGCATACATTGGTTATACAGTGACATTTTTCATGTTGCTGTTCAAAGGGGTCCTGAGGGGCGCCCTCCATGCGCCTTTACTGTGACCTTTGGTGAGGAGTGCACTGATTCAGATTCATTGTCTGTTACCTAAAATTCCATTGGCTACAGGTGAGGACCAATCAGGGTGGATGGTTTTGTTTACAACTCTCTGATCAACATAAAAGAAAGGGCGATATTCAGTTTGTAAATGCATTAACCTGTTATTAAGTTGCACTGTGCCTGTACTTATATTTTCAAAACTGTAAATAAGCAAATTAGCTCATTAAAAAAAAAAAAAAAAAAGGGTACGACCGATACACCACCTGCGGCACATGGAGGACTGGCGTGTTGCACAAGCCTGTCCGAAATGCCAAAAAATATTATTATTAAAACAGCTACATATCGACATATGTCCTCTTATTCAGTCTACAGCAGCTTAGCTCCACCTATTTAAGTTATGAAGAGTGTTTCAACTCTTTCATTGGTCTGCATTTTGATTGAGCAATAGAGCCAATCAAAACGGTGATCATTTACATATATCTGTCTAAAGGCAAAGTGACAAGAACAGGATGTTTAATTCTAGGGGATAAAGATAGCCTGGAAATGGTTGTGTTAAAGTGAGTTAAGAGTATTTTGGTATGTAAAACCATATCAGCCATATATGCAGAGGTGGATGAAGTACACAAATCATGTACTTGAGTTAAAGTAGAGACACCCAAGGTAAAATATTACTCCAGTAGAAGTAGAAGTCCTTACTCTAGACCTCAACTTGAGTAAAAGTACAAAAGTATTTGCCTTCAAATGTACTAAAGTATCGAAAGTAAAAGTACTAAAAGATTAATTATGGCTCTGATGTCCTGTTATCATTTTTGTAACAAGACTCGCTTCATGAACTCATTTTAGGTGAAAATCCTCCAGTGTCTCTCTTGGTAAACCAGTCTTTTAATAGAACGTAATTAATTAGTGACGCTGACGTCTATTAAAATGATCATAAGCACAAAACACTGAAGGTAAACAGTTTCCATCAGGGAGAACCGAGTGGCTCTGAAATCACTTTTACAAACAAACAAAGTTTCAGTTTAAGATTACTTTATAAATTAGTTACAAGTGAATAAAAACTGGCTTTAAACTCAGGATCACAAGTACGTTTTCCTTTACTATGTTGATCTGTAGGTCTCTGTTCATAAACATAAACTAACCCAAACTAATTTACTATAAAATCAAAGTGTTTGTATGAATTCAGAAAATAAGAAACACGCCAGTCACGACTGCATATGTGGACATATTTCTATATTGTGCTCTATTTACACAAAGTTAGGTTAGTTCATCATTTAGGGACGTGTGTGCTCCCAAATTTCACGCTGCTGTGCTGACGGTGAACCGTGTGCTGCACTGGGTCGGTATGACCAACAGGTCAAAACAAGCTCAGAACAGAGTGACTGCTGTGACCAACAGGTCAAAACAAGCTCAGAGCAAAGTGACCGCTGTGCCCTGCTTGGTGCTCTGGCTTTGCGCTTCTTTCGTTTTGACATGTTACATTTTTATACACACAGAAACCAAAAGGAACGACAGATTTCTCAAAGTGTAGTGGAGTAAAAAGTCAGATACTTGACTTTGAAATGTAGTGGAGTGAAAGTGAAAAGTCGCCCAAAATGGAAATACTTAAGTAAAGTACAGACACACGAAAAAACTACTTAAGTACAGTAACGAATTACATTTACTTAGTTACTGTCCACCACTGCTTATAAGTGGGCCAAAATGGAAAAAATGAAAATACAAAAAAAAAAGTGGGACATGGGCTCTTTAAAATGTATATCGCGCGAGACTGTGACGTGGTCGGGCCAGTAGAGGGCAGTAATATCTAAACGACGTGTTATTGACAGGCCGCCGCCTGTGTAAACAGGAAGTGAAAAGAGGTCGGTGAGGAGATTGTTTTATGGCCGGCTAATAAAGTTCTGTGTTTTATTAGCGGTTGTGGTGGTTCTGAGTGTTTAAGGTTTGTTTTTTTCTCATTTAACTTTGTTTATTCTTAGCTGAGAAATGGCGGATTCGAGGGCGAACCCGAGCAGCGAGATGTCGGACGCTCAGTTAATTCAGCAGGTCAGTAACTGCAGAACGAATCGCTTTACTCCTTTATTACCAGTTTACTCTCCTTCATAGCTGTTTGTTTATGTTCTTGTTCTCAATTTCCTTTGTGGGTCTGTTCTGTCTTGTCTGTCAATATGTACTCAGACTGTACTACCATGCATTGTAAGGAGGTTAGTATCTGATTTAAAATGTGTTCTCAGAAGACTAAAAGCCTGGTTAATGGATTAGCAGTAGTGCAAACATGATCTTTTCACTAATAGTGTGATATGCAGAGGGTGGGCGATATGGTAAAAAATCTAACATCACTACTTTTTTCCCAGTCCGTATTACGATAGTTAGTATTACGATATTTCGTTTTTCTAAGGTTTGGTAAGTTGGAACAGAAGACAGAAATCAGAGTACGTGATCTTTTATACAGCTCTCACAAACTGCTTGCACTTAATCCAAGTGAACATGAGTAATTATGGTGTCTTTGTAATGAAACATGAAGGTGTCCAGTGCTTTTGAAACACTGGCAGTATCCATGATATCCCCAGAAAAGCTTATTGTAACAAAGTGAGGGTTTTTAACTGTAAGGAGAAATATCATAATACCACATGTTATTGTCTGTTCATTTGTTTTATGTGATCTGTAATTAAGCTCCATTTCATGCTGCCTTGTAGTTTTTGCTTTGCATCTGTGTGAAATATTGTTCATTTAATTTAAAAATATATAACATCAATTTCCTATCCATTATGAAATAATGATTTGTTAATGTGTTTTGCCCCTTTTAAATGAACAAATTAGTTAATATTTGAGTGATAGGATGTAAAGCAGGTACATTCTTAGTGACAAGGGATCCAGAGTACCAAAATTGTGTGTAGTACCAAAAAAGGTTCTTTGATTCGTAACAATTGTGGAATATTTTTGGTACTCCATTAAAAAAAAGGGTCTTTAAAGAACCGTATACAGCGGATTTACACAGTGAAAAAGGAAAAAGTGAAATGAGAGACGTTTGCAGTTGAACACTTTACTAAGCGATGATACAGCACGTAAACTCAGAAGAATAGAAGAACATGCTCAAAATAGTGTAACGTTTTATACTCTTGATTCAGGCACTTTTTTTATTAAGTAAAACAACTATATAAACAGTTCCTTTACAAATAAACAGTTGAATAACCATTGAAGAACCTAATTATAAGGATCTCTTTCTTTCTGTACTTATACTAAGACCTCCTTACTTAGACACACAGACGTCTATGACCATTTATCTGCCTTTCATATGTTAATGTTATTAGCTGATTTTACTTTGATGGTCCATATTTTCTGGTTCTTGCAGTTGGCTCTACTTGGCTGGCTTAAGACTGACAGTGTGGAGTGCAAAAACTTCCTTACTACTGTTACTGGCATGCAAGTAGCACGAGAAATCCTGCACAGACTGTCTGGGCAAGATAAAGTGGATGCTTACAGGGTAAGCTGTACCTATTAATATTATTTTGGCTCTTCATGGTGTTCAAAAACAGTCCTCCATAAAAGGCTACACCATGTATAATCTCAATATAATCTCCATATATGGGTGCAAGTTGGTCCATGATTTGCCTATTAGATGTATTCACGATAATCAGAACAATTTTGAATGAATTAATGAAAATAATTACCTGTGTATAAATGCCCCTGCTTAACATTCTAAAGAGACAAGAGCCTGGGGCCACGAGGAGTTTGGTGAATGACATGAACATACTATGGAGAGCGTTAGTGATCAAATTTAGTGTACACCCATATTCTCCATGATGTATTGTCAGATTTTTATATTACAGTGTTGCAATGCGTAGGTCTGTCTGGTGAAGCTAAAGTCTTCTTTTGCTTTAAATCCTTCATGTCGTCCAAGCAGTGATGCTAATAACGTCCTCCAATTTCCATGTGATGATACATAAAGAGCCTTGTTGACTTTTAATTATGTGTCCACAGAAAGAATGTATTGAACGCGTGGCTGACTTTGTGAGGAGGAATCCTCGGGCATCTCAGAGGGAGCTGAACGCAGAAGTCGAGAAAAATGTGCTTCTGTTTGCCTCAAAAGTTCAAGCCTTGGACTCTGCTCCTCTCCTCTGAACACTTGACCATGGCTGCTGACCTCTTTCTCTCTGCCTCACCTGGTCTCTCCTTCCCTTTCTAAATTTTGCTATTTTTTAAATGTATGATTTTTGTACGTTTTGTAAAAAATAATTTATATTTCTTTCAATAATCTTTCCAGTTATATTTTAAAGCAGTTATTCACAGAAAAATCAAATGTACACAGGTTTTCCCTCCCACAAAATGTATTTGAGCAGCCAAGATGTTTGATGTCTAAAGTTTGCTGCTTGGCTTTCATACGGGAGGTACAAGGCTAATAGAGAAAGGTAGAAAATCTTTTTGGGTGAGAGAGACGTCCATTATGTTTAGCCACATTGTAGCTCCAGTTTAAAACTAAAGAAGTAAATTTTAGAATCCAGAAATGTCTTTGCTGATCAACTACATGTGGTGTAGGAGGAAAAGGTTGTGTGGATTTGATTACTGGTGAAACACTGCTTTACCCTTACCTTTAATGTACATTTTAGGTTTGATGTGTATTTGCCATAATTAAGTAAATTGTTACTAATGTAATAAAGTTGTTGTGTGTCCCAATAATATTAACACGTAAGGCTCAGTCTTTGTGTTTATTTGCAGCAATAGAAAACGTCTTTAATTAGGTTTATTTATTATTTTATTTATTTGTCATTTTTTTGACAAAGAATCAGTAATCTTTGGTTAAAGACCATTACACTGATAGGCGGATTATTATAGTTCTGTCTTCTACTGTCTGTTGTGTTTAGTATTTATAGAATTAATGAACACATAAGACTTGGATAAGAGGAGAAGAAAAGACACAGGTGGGTTAAGAAGAGATAGAGAAGAAGCGCAGGGAGACTATAATAGGCCTTGGTTCATCATTGTATTCATCAAACAGCACCTGCAATGAATCCCATTATGCAGATTGATTTCTCAGATCCCTTGATGACTTAGGCAGCGTTACACCCGCAACCCCGACAGTTGATTAGTGACAGTGCTTATGGAGTGAAATGAGAGACGTTTGCAGTTGAACACTTTACTAAGCGATGATACACCACGTAAAACTCAGAAGAATAGAAGAACATGCTCAAAATAGTGTAACATTTTATACTCTTTTGATTCAGATTCTCCACTGCACCTGGGCACTTAGAGGCAACGGCCAGTACTCTAATGATGGGGGGACAGTGTCTTGTGAGCTAGCAGCCAAGATGAAAGGCAATGGGTGACTGGTCAGAGAGAACAAAGCACTACAGACTCAGCCAGTCTGCCATCTGAGCACAATAGAGGAAGAGCAGCACTCTGTCTCCACGTGTTTGGGTTTATTTCAGCCAGAAAACATCAAACGAAACAATATCTTTATGTCAGTAAAGCAAGAGATGCAGAGCAAAGCATGATCTGATGGCCTCCTACCCAAGTCTCCAACTGCAACTAAGGAAAAACTCATGAGGCGCTTTTCCTGGTTTCTAAGCAAATGGTAAAAGTAGTTGTGTTTGGATAGAGAGTGCGATCTTTATATTACAGATGGATAATGTTCCTGTTGGGTCTCACACCTTTAACCGCAGAGATAGTTTCATATTGGCCACACCAAGATGTAGTAAGATTGTCTAAATACATTAATGTTAACAAAACGTCATTCATTTCCTTTACACGTCTGAGGTTACTTGCAGTTTCATTTGAATGTTCCTGGAAAGGATGCAGCGATAACAGTATAACAGTGATGACAGCAACAATAATAAAAAGAATAATACTATATACTTCAAATAATATGCTATAATACTGGTAAAATTAATAATAATAATAATAATAATAATAATAATAAATTATGCGAGGGTGTTTCACAAAGCAGGATTGCTCACTTGGCCATAAACCAGAATTGTCCAATAGGAATGTCCCTCAGCTCTTTTCCCATTTGGGTTTGTTTAAATTGAGAAATCCTGATTTCTGAAATACCCTGTGAACTACCATCAGTGCATTAATTAACATCAATAACCATAGTTATTTATTATTATTATTATTATTAGTAGTAGTAGTAGTAGTAGTAGTAGTATATTTAAAACAGACATATGGATCATATGTAGACTACATATAACGACATGGAAATTGTAGGTATGTATATTGTTGCATTATTCAGTGCAGCTAAAATAAGAAATGCAAATAGATTTCAACGCCCTTTCCTCAAAGAAGGTCTGTTGTCTTTCTGTGAAGATGAAAAAAAGATGATTATAGGTTAGAAAGCAGGATGCATTTCTAAAATCTTTGCCAATTGCAGCAATCAGTCCCTGAGTTGGCACCCCTCCTCTAGCTCTCCGTCTCTCCCCCTCTCACTGCTGCTGTCCTCCACTTCACTCTTCTACTGTGAACATACACAGCCGTCACGATTCCAGCAGGCCAGCACTGCGCCAGCAAGAGCGGCATTTCTCAATGAGGGCTGCTGGATTTACCGCGCTGAAGACAATTAACGGGACTGTGACTAAAGCGACGAGGCGTGTGACTGGACGTTAAATCAGACATCAGGCAAGTGGCTCAGGATTTCTCTTCTTTGTGCACAGAGCGCTGATACATCTCGGAAAGTTGCTTTACGGCATCAAAACTACTTGTTGTCATGCGTTAGCTGTTGTTAATGTCTCTGGAAGTTATTAACACCTCGTAAAACAATTTTTGCTTCTCAAAAGATATAATAAAACATTAGCATAACCTCTTATCATAGACATTGTTTTAAACAGCTATATTCTTTGAATGCCTTACTTAGATGCTCATCAGCATAATTATGCAAAAAAGTCTTGATAACGATCGCTGCCAGTAAAATCTTCTTCTTCTTCATATATGCTGCCAGTGGAAAGCTGTCCCAGTCAAAAATAACAATGTTGTCTTTGCAGGGATGGTTGAGGCTCATTTTGGTCGTTCTTCCGAAACACATCACTGTTACCGGCTCTTTGTCAAACTTGGACGCTGCTATGGGCAGAGATAGCCATCTGGGGTTGAACTGCCTCCTGTTACCTGCAGCCCAGAATGGCATATCTTAAAGCCCTGCTCTTGGACGTTTATCATATTTTATTACCTCCTTATTCTTTTCACCTGTGTCTTCACCGCTGCTCCACTGGAGAGACTAATATGTTGTTGAATTCATCTGAATCCAGTGTGTGTTAGTGGACAGGCTCCCTGAGACATCCCTTATTTTGCACAATAGCCTTGTCCAAGTAGTCCTAAACCATCTGTAATTGCACGCATGTGAGCTTTTTGCTTGTAGGTGACCCTCCTGTCTTGTGTATGTGTGTGTACTCTTTGTGTCTGTGTATGTTTGCTTGCTTGTGTCACTTTCCACTGGTGCATAAGTCATGCCTCGGAGACCGAATGTCAGCAGCAGCTGTTGCTTGCCACTGCACCTGAATGAGGACAATGCTCGCTTTGGCCTGCTGGCGGCACTCATCCTGCTTTACCTGTTGTGTGGGGCGGTTGTGTTCTCTGCCCTGGAACGGCCCTCCGAGCTGCAGGCTCACCAGCGCTGGCAGGAACAGCTGGCCAACTTCACCCAGCAGCACAGGCTCAGTCTGGACAGCCTGCAGGTTCTGCTGAGGCAGTATGAGGAAGCTTTCGTCACTGGGATCCGAGTAGATGCCTTCAGGCCTCGCTGGGACTTCTCTGGGGCTTTCTACTTTGTTGGCACAGTAATCTCCACAATAGGTGAGTTTCACTCTGTTTGAGGTACATCCATATTGTTCTATGATGCAGTGTTCAACTCTGGTCCTGGAGGTCTGGTGTCCACACTCTTAAATATAAAGGTTCCTAAATAGTTCTTGGCTCAGATGTACAATTCTAGGGAAAAAAAACCTTTGCATGTTACAGAATTCCATAAAGTTCTTCACACTCGCACATCCTTTTTATGAAAATTGTTATTTAAAGAATCGAAAGATTTTCTCTAGATAAACAAAAGTGGATCTTCGAAGAATCATCTTTATTGTTAAGGGTACAGCAAAGTTTGGTGATTTTTTCAATTCAAACATACCTGAATCAACTCATTATTACCAGATGTCCAGAGTGTGCTGGACATCAGTGCTATAGGACTAGAATTGGACACGTCTTTTTTGTTTTTGTTCACATCAAGAGCATGAACTCAGTAATGGGAAATTTATGATTCCTATTTTCAAGTCCCTGTGTGTGTGTGTGTGTGTGTGTGTGTGTGTGTGTGTGTGTGTGTGTGTGTGTGTGTGTGTGTGTGTGTGTGTGTGTCTCAGTTTCTATCTCACACTTTTCAGAATAATCATGCATACCTAATGTCCTTAAAGAAATACTTTGGTGTGAAAATTTGTACAATTTTCCACTGGCCTCAGATGCAGTCGGTCAGCCAAGACAATGTTTGTTGTCCAAATTTTGCTTCTTTAGTTCAGAACTGGAACCACAGGGCTAACATTGCTAGCAAACACTAGAGGCTAATAGACACCTAAATTGTTTCAGTAAATACATCCACAAAACATCTGTCATTCCACTCAGTCTACGCCCAGGTCTTCGTTAAGGTAGAAATGCACAGAATTGACAGTGTGACTTAGGATACTCTGTAACATAGTGTGAATTATACAAATGAACAAAACGTCACTGTCTACATAAAATGCAGGGGACATCCATTTTAGAACACCTGTACATGGTGAAGTCATTTTCATAATTCATTAGTTCTATAAGACTTTTTTTTGTTTGACCCTGACCAAAATTTGTGTCTCTGTTGACCATGGAACCTGATTTGGCATGTCTTTTATGATCTTCTGCAACTGACTAACTGTGATCCTGAGAGTTTTGACTCTTAGTCCATTCTCCCCACTGTGTGGGGCAGCACACACTTCAGTTCATAACGAAGTTGTTTGAAACTTCTGAATATTGCCGTAATAGTGGAGGTGGTATTTTAAAGTATGAAGCTATTTTTTATTGCTATTGCTTGGTTTATGAAGGCCAACATGGTATCTTCTTATTTCATGTTAATAGATGACTAACGGTGTTTGGCTTGCATGTCATCTAATGACTAAACTC
This sequence comes from Pygocentrus nattereri, assembly GCF_015220715.1. NCBI lineage: Eukaryota > Metazoa > Chordata > Actinopteri > Characiformes > Serrasalmidae > Pygocentrus > Pygocentrus nattereri. Next base: position 14,989,261 of record NC_051226.1, read on the forward strand.
CAGGGAAGCAAGATGTTGTGGGTGACCATGTAAGAGTTCCTAAAGAAGTGTCATTAAAGGTGTATTAGTGAATTTATATTTTTAGTGCTAGTACAGATAACATGGAAAATATGTAGAACAATAATAAGTCTTTTAGCTGTGGCATCAGCACAAGTTTACCACCCGCCTGAGAAATTCTAGTTGGAAAACTGCAGGACAGAGCAGAAGGTTTGACAGTCATTTTATAAGACCCTCCCCTAAACCACATTAAACCATAGCCTTATTAAGAAGACATGGCAGAATCCGGTAAGCAACCTGCACTGGTAAGTTCTATGCTTAGTAGTACTGGTGAACTCAGTCAGCTGCCCTGGGCCCTGTTAATTATGTGGGCGGACTTTGTTTTGATGGGTGGGGAGGTGGATCCAAAGAGTAAAAAAAGTTCCTGTGATGTTGTAGTTAATCTGTTTGTCCTCTTGAGTAATTGCATGTCTTTAATTTTGACTCATACACATTTAAAAAAGGTAAAATAAAATTTCTAAAAAATGGATCCATAATAGATTTCTTCATGAAAAGTGTAGGCATGCCAGGAACTATGGCAGTGCTTTTGAGAAAATATGTTTAATGGGTCTCATTCATCAATATTTTCCTTTCCAAGTTTTTCTTTATATTTGTTGTTGAGAAAGGTCCTAAGAAAAGGTCTACGTCAAATTCATGACATGATCTTAAACTGTAGAAATGTTCACACCTTTGTACTCTTGAGCTAACTTAGATTCTGTTCTTACCTGAGAACAAATCCCAAATAAGAAAACGTTGGTGAATGTCAGAATCTTAATGAAAACTGTGCAGGTGGGTTTTAAGAAGACATTTCTTCATAAGAATGGTTGGTGAAGGCCCAGTGTTTTTATATTCACTTGTATTTATTTATTTGTTTCTGAGTAATGTCACCTCATTGAAAAATTAGCTTTCTTTAATATTTACTGTGTAACATCTAGTTGATAAAGATTTGTTTTTACTCATTTTTCTTACTTATTTGCCAATATTTTTCGAGTTGACTATAAAGCATTCAGACCATTCATAATTAACTTTTTTGAGTGTTATTAAAACCAACTCTTGGCTGAATATAGCCTTAATTAAATCATAAGCACATCAATGATATGAATCCCAATGTTTTCCTCTGCAGGTTTTGGCATGACCACGCCTGCCACAGTTGGTGGTAAAGTCTTTCTGATCTTCTATGGACTCATCGGCTGTGCTGCGACTATCCTCTTCTTTAACCTCTTCCTGGAACGTATTATCACTATGCTGGCATATATCATGCGCTGGTGTCATGAAAGGCAGCTGCGGCGGGCCGGTGTCGGGGGAGTGGAGGCCCGTGGTGAGGATGACAGCCTGGAGGGCTGGAAGCCCTCTGTGTACTACGTGATGTTGATTCTGGGCATTGCTGCACTGGTGATCGCCTGCTGTGCCTCAGCGCTTTACTCAGCCATGGAGGACTGGGACTACTTTGATTCGCTGTACTTCTGCTTTGTGGCCTTCAGCACTATTGGCTTCGGGGACCTGGTGAGCAGCCAAAGGGAGAGCTACAAGAATCAGGAGGCCTACAGGCTGGGAAACTGCCTTTTCATCCTTATGGGCGTCTGCTGCATCTACTCGCTCTTTAACGTCATCTCCATTATCATCAAGCAGACGCTGAACTGGATCCTGGCTAAACTGGACTGTAGCAGGATGCAGTGTCCCTGCCAAGGCCACACCTACAGGAGGCAAGGGCGGGCCTGCCCCTGCTGCTGCTGCCCCTGCTTGCCTGGCCAGCGCCGCACCCAGCACCCTCCACCTGGTCACCCCCGACAGAGGGCCCAGAAGCGCAATGCTGTGCATCCTGCCCCTGCAAATGAGGCAGCGAGGAAGCAGCGTTTCACTAATGCATCAGTGGAAACAGTATGCGATAGTGAGACTGATGCTGGCCCGGGGCCAGGTGGAGGTTATCTAACAGGGCGCAGACTGTCTGGAGAAATGATCTCAGTCAATGACTTTATGGCCAACAAGGTTTCTTTGGCAATTCTGCAAAAGCAGCTCTCTGAGACTGCCCACGGAAATCCGAGGCAGAGCCATGTTCGCCAAAATGGCTTCTCTGGTGGAGTGGGAGCTTTCGCTATCATGAATAATCGGCTACAGGAGACCAGTGTGGACAGGTAGTTCCACAAGAGGGGATACGTGGAACATAGTGAACAGTATCGACCAATATAGTTTTGGGGCCCTGAATGTTGCCATGCTTAAAGAAAACAGGCCAACACAATCTGATGGTACAATGTCATTCAAAGTACAACTCCTTGGGATATGAATTATGGGGTAGATTACAACAAAGCTATGTGAGCTCCTAAGCTTTGCCTAATTAATGTAGTTAATTCTTTCGATTTTCTAGAGACAGGCCTTGTCAAATGACCAAGGTGGTGGGCTCTACATGAATGACTCTCCTCTGTAGAGGAGACCAGAGTTGAAGTTTCACATCTGCTCGGAAAGGAAACGTAACATTTGGCATTTCAATTGTATCAGCTCATCTGGGAGTCACTTTGAGAAGCTGAAGTGATTGGCTTATATGGTGAGCAATCAGACTGGGCCTCTGGAGAGCTCCTTCAGGGACTCTTCAAAAAAAACGACTGATTTACAAGAGCCATGTGCAGCCGCTGGCGTGCTGCTCTCAGAAAAGCACCATGCATGGAGAAGACAAGTGTCGAGTCATTTAACGACACTTTATGATACGACATCATTTAACAGCAGCTGTCAGTGATAGTAAGTGTTCCCCTAAAAACAAATTAACTGAAGTGAATACAAATATTTTAGAGTTTAGTTTTTAACAGCTCTGGACTGCAAACTGCAACATCTGGCATTGATGGAATAGTGAACTTTTATTCTGGTATCAGAATTGCTGGAAATAGATTTGGCCTGAGTTTATCTGCAATTTTGTATGATTACTATCATGTAACATTACCTAAGTGAAGACCTGTAGAGTTGCACTGTATCTGTAGACAGATTATATACAGGTGAATGTAATGTAGATAATACACTGTACTGTAAATAGCTGTTTGCACTTTTGCTGAATCCTTGTTTTGACCTCCAACATATAGCATGACTTAAAGGGGAATTCCATCACATTTTCAAAATTTATTCATAACTACACTGTTAAGCTGTAAACAAAGTCATTCTGTTCAGCATTGGTAATAGTTGTGGTAATAGAACCCAGGAACCAATGTTTAATGACTCTGAAAGGTACATCACAGAAAGAAGAGCTTTATTGGCCTAAAATTTTCAGGTTCAATCTTTTTCAAGTTCTGTTTTGTCATAGATGTTCACTACATGGAAAAAGGTTTTGGGACACCTACACGTTACACCTGCAGGAGCTTTTAAGACATCTCATTCTAAATCCATAGAGATGAATATGGAGTGGATCCCCCTTTGCAGGTATGCCAGCTTCCACTCTTCTGGAAAGGCTTTCTACAAGATTTTGGTAATATACTGTGGCTTTCACCAAACCCAGACTTGTCCATAAGACTCCCAGATAGAGAAGCTGGTTCATTACTCCATAGAATATGTTTCCACTCTCCAGAGTCCAGTGGCAGCATGCTCTACACCATTCCAACCAATGCTTGGCATTGTACAGATCTTATGCTTGTTTGTTGAGGCTCCTAACATGCAGTTCTTCATGGCTTTATTCACTTCAAGGCTAAGCTGTTGTTTCTCCTAGATGCTTCTATTTTACAATAATAGCACGTACAGTTGCCCGGGGCAGATCTAGCAGGACAGAAATTATACAAACTGACTTTTGGCAGAGGTGGCATCCTATGAAAGTGCCACCTTTAAAGTCACTGAGCAAGGCTGTGTACCTGTTAGCATTAAGTGTGGCTATAACACCTGAACTCAGTAATTAGGAGTGGTGTCCCAATACCTTTGTCCACATAGTGTTTTGGCATGGCATTGCAAAGCTAAATAGCTACCAAAGAAAACTTTTAAAAGTACTGTTACCACTATTTTACCACCAACATGACATATAAAACATCCAAGGGCATGTGTAGGTTTATTGGTCATTATGGAAATTAAATAGAATATAAGTATTTGTGTTGTAGACATTGCAACCCCTGGTTCCTATCTCCACCACAGTAAAGAAATGTCTCTACAGCAAATCATTTCACATCAGAATACCCTGAATTACTCAATGGTTGAATTATACAGAAATGTAGAAAAGTTGGTGGAATTCCCCTTTATTGACTCAATGTAGTTGTAAAAGGCAAAGCTAAAGCCAGCTAGAAAACTGAAATCAGCATTTTACATGCCACGTTTTTCCTTAACCTGTGTGCTTCCACAGCTTTCCTTTCATTTGAAGTTTAAAGCTGAGAATTGGCAGTATTCTGTCAGAAGAGTGGTATCCTTACTGTTAAAACAGCATCAGCACACACTGTTGACACGATGTATTCAGTTGAATGTAATGTGAGGAGTTACACTCTGCTGCCTTCTTGAGGCTGAATGTTCATAGTACCACATTTATTTATTTATTTATTTAATATTTATTTGCTGTTACATTATTACAAGACCAGTTCCCCTATATAACCCCCACTGAAGTTATAAAATGACTTGTTAACAAGCCTAATAACAGACATTAAAAGAGATTAGAGAATAGTTGTTAGACAGACCCTACACATGGTGCAGAATACTCTAATAGGACACAGCTGCTGCAAATAAACACACACCATATGCACATATATGGAGTCGCTCTGTTTTATTACTTTATTACTCTTAACTTTTAATTAACACAGCTGTCGCCAATATACAAGATGTGTAAAATATGCACAAAGGTCATTTCACATAACAGTATGCAATAATGACTCAATTCATTGAATAGACATTAGGAAATCTGTCGGAGATATTAACACTGTTAATCTATTGGTAGAATTTCAAAGAGGTCAGTAAGGCAGCACAATACAGATCATGCACACATCAGATCAAAAATACAGAAAATAGACATGAAGGACTGAAACAATCCTGTATGTTTGGAAATCTCAAAGTGCGTGCTTGCACAGAACCTGTTGTATTTGGCTGTGCCTCAAATTCATACAGCATCCACAACCTTCCTTTCATTTACACTGGCACAAGAAAATTAAGCTAGAAAATTCTGATTGTAGTACTTCTGTAAAAGAATTGCTTGTTAAACTCACAAGTTTGTACACATTACCTGAGTGTTGCTCTGTTTACATCAAATACATTTAGTCAGGAAAAAAGTCGGCAAATATGCCAGATAGTTTGAGGAAAGCAATGTCAGAAATCTATTTCATGTACAGTAATTGCTGTCTTGGGAAGTGTTCCTCCTTTAAAAGGAATAGTCCACTGTTTTTCTTAACAATAATTATTATCATTTATTGTGAAAAACATGCTTCTGGATTAAAGTTATCAAAGAGTCCTCCTGTAGGCGTCCATTGTGCAAAGAACTTTAACCCATTTGCAAGCTTAAAGTGGTCTTGTTTAAGCATAAAACCATCTAGTGAGTCATGAATTATGAATTAGCAGTGATTTTAGCAAAGAATAATTATTTACTTATTAACTTGATAGCTGTTTTAGGTCCTGTGGAAGCCTATATTTGGCTGTACTAGCTTCATTTATGTTCTTATTATGTTCTTATGTGTTCTTAGAGATACTTCACTTCCCATAACATTCAAATAAGTGCAGTAATAAAATAGCGAGTTTTAGATTATTTTTGTACCATGGAAAAATGAGCAGCTTTGTTAAAGATGTACTGTGTTGTTGCAGTAATACTAAAAGTGGTCTCATTCTATGTTCTTTACAATCCTATGAGAGGTAACTTTAGTACTCTTACTGTATTATTATTATTATTATTATTATTATTGTTATTTTTCTGTTAATTGCAATGAATTTACAGTATAATTTACAGCACAATTTATACTTTGGAACATGCAGTGAAACACCAAAAAAGAAAGACAACAACAACAACAGAAAAACAATCACTAATTGAAGCTTTTTAAATTCAGATCTGCAGAAAGTGGGACACATTCTTAAATAACCTTTATGTTTTACCTTTAAGTTATTTTAATAATTTGAAATTACTTTTTAAAAAATTACTCTATTTCTAAACATGGATATGATATTTACTTATAATAATTAGATTAATCATGACAAGAAAAATCAGAGGGTAGGTAGGCCACCAAATAAGCTGTATCTTACTGTAGAAGCATGTTCTTCACAAAAAGAGCTCCAAAATAGTTTTAAAACTCTGAAAAATGGGAAAAAAATATGTTGAGAAAAAAAACTTTGGACTATTCCTTTGAGCTTCTTATAACCCAGAGATCCATAAAAAGCAACGTGTGAGTATAGTACCTGCTGTAGACAATACATTTTTAAAATTATTTTGCCATGTGGGGGACCTTTCCATCTAGAAACGATACAGCATGTCAGTGTGGCTCCATGTTAATGAGAGTTTAGGGGATGAATCCTAAGTGGAATCTACAGATCCAAGTTCCTGAAAGCATACAAATAACAGTATTAATATGGCCCATTTGTGTAATTGGGGAAGAAAACACTGGGTTTCATTTTTCTTTCTAAAGCAGAAATAATGGTACAGATGCTACTTACCAAAATCTTTCAGCAGTCTTAATACAGTACAATAAGTTCTTATTGTGTTTATAAATACTGTTGAGTGCAAAATAGAGTAGACCTTTACCTGGGATAATCTAGATTTCCGGGCCTCTTTTTGTTGATAGTACGCTGAGATGATACAGTTTCGTCTGCAAAATCCAAAGTGTAACAGTTAGGTCACGCATCCAGTGTCACATACACTAAACATATATTAGGTGTAGGTCTAAAGTTACTGACTGTAGTCCATGTGATGCTGCACAATTTATCAGATCCCCCTACCACATCTATTAGTATGACCACCTTTCATCTGGTAATATTTGGATGTTGGATCAGACACTCATACTTCGTTTGCCCACATTATATGTGCACAGTTAGAGGCTATAACTCATCATTTTTCATGCACAGATAGTTCATCAGTGGTCAGTTTCTGACCACAGGACCACTGTTGACTGGATACTTTAGCTTGGCAGAGTGTTCTCAACCCAGCAGCGATAAAGATACATTTAAAAATCCCAGTAACATGCATAAGCATAAAATATATATAGTCTATATTCTGTGTACATATGATAGCCTTACATTACCTAGTTTGCTTTAAGAAAAATACAGACGGTGAAGTTGCTTATGTTCAACATTATTTGCAAAACATTTTAAATTTAAAAAAAAAACTGAAATAAGTTTAAAATATAAAAAAAAACATATCGGCAGCAGTGGCCAATTTGCTTCCCATCACATAGAACTGGCTAATTTCTAAGAAAAAAAATCTAAAACAAAAGATAGATTGATTGGTAAACACTTTTTCTCTACCTAATTCCATGTGTTTTCATAGTTGATTATTTTTTTCATAGATGATGCTTTCAGTATTATTAAAAAAAATATGGAAAACAGTAAAAAATTAGGAAAACCTCTCCATAAGTTAGTGTTTATGTAAAAATTCAGTACTGTCTAAGGCATCTTAGCAAATTGTTTAAAACTATATATCTGAGCAGTATTTTTTTGCAAGTAAAAATGCTAAAATAATATTAGAATGAATATAAATACACATCAGAAAAAATTGCCTCAGCAACTAAATATAATATCAAAGCATCATCAGCCCACACTTTGTCTTTATTACAGCTTCTTTTCAGGAGAATTGCTTTTAGTTTTTCTAGGATGTCTTGATGTTTTTCCACACCTGCAAAGTTCAGTCTTTAAAGTTGGTTGCATTTTCTTCTTCTCACAATCCAAGCAAACACATTCAAACAAATTGAGTGATGGACTCTGGAGTGGTCAGTCTGTTGTTCTGAGAACTCCATCAGCTTCTTTGTTTAATTTACAAATGTTCTTTTTTGTTCATATCTTTTTCTCAATAACGGCTTCTTGACAGCTCATAGTGTTGAGTTGTCTTCTCACAGAGGGACTCCAGTATTAGAAGCTCTCGTTTTTTCTTTTATTTTTTTTATATTTATTTTCCTTTGACTTTTTTGGATTATCTAGTATCTAATCTCCTCAGAATCATCTGATTTTGACTCATAATTAAATAAATGAAGGGTGGTCTCTGACTTTTGCACACAACTTTAAATACAGTAAAATCTAATAAAACATTACATTCACTTTGACACACCTCAAGCCATCAACCGCACACCTGATTTAATGTAATGAAGCACTGTGTAAAATGATCAAGTTGTAAGTCGCTCTGGATAAGAGCGTCAGCAAAATGCCATAAATGTAAATGTAAGCACTGAGTAGCCCAAACCAGACACTGAATGATAACTACAATGGTTCAACAAGCACACTAACATACAATCTGAACCTATTGTATTAATATTATTCTTATTTATTCTTTAATTAGACATGTTCTGAGCATCCTATTATATAATCAGACTAAGATCTTTGACACAGTTAATCACAGTATCCTGCTACAGAAATTATGTATATTGCCATTCAAATACATATATTGCTATTCAAGATGTGAAGTTTGAATGGGTCAGAAGCTGTTCTTCACACAGAAAACAGAGTGTCTGATAGCAGAGCTCCTGTTCAAGTCTAAAGAATATAGATGTGGAATTCCTCAAGGGTCAATGTTGAGACCCCTATTATGTTTAATATGTGTTAATGATCTTGGCAGCTAAGAATGTATTCTTTATTTTGTTTGCCAATGACACCATTATTTTCCTATCTGATAAAGCTGGTCATAAATTAATCTCATCTATAAATTCAGAATGATCAAATATTAATCACTGATGTAAAGCTAATAAATTATCCCTCTACATAAAAAGTTCATACTTTCTTTTCAGCCCTAAAAAATAAAAAAGCATTGATACTCTCCCTCCAGTCTGTATGTCTAGTCACATATTAACTCAGGTCCACTGTATTAAATTTCTTGGTGTACTCATTCATGACAAACTGTTCTGGGAAAAACATGTTTCCTTAATTTTGAATTAAACAGCAAAAATATAGGTGTCATCAGAAAAATCAAATGCATACTGCCACAAAAATACTTCTCGTATTACACTTTGATCAATCTTTACCTCTCACTGTAATATTATTTGGTCCAGGACTTTTAAAAGTAACATCAAGTGTTTACATAATCTTCAGAAGTGCTTTGTTAGAAAGGTCACTTCAGCTGATTATGATGTAAATTCTCATCCACTTTTCCAAAATCTTCAAATACTTAATGTATATGAAATTAATTATTTTCAAACATGCCAGTCACTTGGACAGTTTACACTTTATCATCAAAAGCCTTCAATTTGAAACTGCCTTCTGCCCCATCTAAAACTTCACCAGTCCCATCAGCTTCAAAAACCTATCTACTTACTCTAACTGTGTGTTCATGGGTTTTTGTTAATTTTGTCTGTTTGTTTTTAGTTAAATTAATTTTTTTTCCCTTGAGCAAAAGTACTTTGTACAATCCCTTTCTGGTCTTTTTTCACTTTCCCTCCATACACTCTCTCTTTGTTTGTTTGTATTTACTGTACCTGCTTGTGCAAATAATAAAAATAGGTTTTTAAGTAGAATTTTCTCAAGTGCCTAAAACCTTTGCACAATATTTTTGTCATTTTCTTTCTTTGTATAATTTGTGAATTCTATTAACCCTTTGCCTTTTGTTAAAATGTCATAATAAGTAGACTGCTAGAAGACCAGTAGAACCAGTAGAACATTACTTAGAAAAAAAAATTTAAGTTAAGTTTTTCCTTCCCATGTTCAACACAAGTTTCAACTATATATATGCTGTTCAAAAAATAAAGGGAACACTTAAACAACACAATATAACTCCAAGTAAATCAAACTTTTGTGAAATCAAACTGTCCACCTAGGAAGGAACACTGATTGACAATCAGTTTCACAGCTGTTGTGCAAATGGAACAGACAACAGGTGGAAATTATTGGCAATTAGCAAGACACACTCAATAAAGGAGTGGTTCTGCAGGTGGGGACCACAGACCACTTCTCAGTACCTTTCTGCTTTCTGGCTGATGTTTTGGTCACTTTTGAATGTTGGTGGTGCTTTCACACTCGTGATAGAATGAAATCAAAACCTGAAAGCTTAAACTGTGCTGTGGCTGGACCTTGCAGCAGGAAAAATTATCTAAAGCACACACAAAAATGACTCAGTGACCTAGACGTGGGTAACATGACAAATTGTAATATCATAATACCTCAGGAAGCTTTTTACGATATGCAATGTGTCACAATATTTTTTTCTGACATCCAATATGTTAGAACAGACAAAAACTATTAATCTAATTACTAGTTTTTAACATTTCTCACACTGTACAGCACTAAATGCAATTAACCTGGACTATGTATGTTCTCTTTTTAATTGAACATGCAGTTGGGAAGTAATTTTTAAGTACTGACAAAATCCCTGACGTGCTCAGAAAAGCAGATTGTGGCAAACTGATGAAATTTATAATGATAATGATAAATATTGTGATATTGGCCACCTCTACGCTGAACACAGAATTTAAGTTTTGCCATGGCCATCCCAGTCTCCCAACCTTATTCCTACAGAAAACCTGTAGGAAGAGCTGAAGAGGACAGTCCACAAGCATGGACCTTGGAATTTAAAGGACCTGGAGAGATTCTGTATGGAGGTTAACTTTTTGTTAATATTTTGAATTAAAGATCAAAAGGATGAGCAATAAAAACAAAAAAAAAAACAAATGACTGTTTTGGTCATGTTTGTCAGGGTGCCAATATTTGGGGAGGATGCTTATGTCTTTTGCAAAAGATTTTAGCATAGCCAGTACAAATACAGAAGTTTATATCATGAAACTTGTTCATTCTGTTATGATTATGGTTGTTTGGGAGCATGCTGCTCTCCTGCTTGGAGGGGGCTATAGTCGGATCACTTGGACAGCTGTGTTCATGGGGGACTTGGACATTTCTCAGCATCGTGCATATATCTGTTCTGCTCCATGATTTCCGAACTATTCCTCAAATTACACTGGGTGTCTGTTTCACAATTCTATGAGGACATGCTTTTTCTGATACAACAGATGCTTCTCTTTATTACTTTTTGTTGAATGAGACACATTGCAACTCAAGATGCCTTTTGAACATACGTCATTGCTAGGTGGCTCACAGCCATTGATTCAAAAAAGTGCCCCAGCACTTTCCTTTTATAAACTGAGTTTCATTGTACATTGCAGCAGTCACACTCCTGTAAGAGATCTACCATAATGTGCAGGTATGTAGTTACATGAAAAGTGTTTTGCTGGATGAGGTCTTTCATTTGATGAAGCACAATTTCGCATCACAGCTTCACACGTCTGATCCCTTTAATAATGAGCTTAGGGTCCTAATAATGAGGTTGGGGGTCCTAATGCTGGTCCTGTAAACCCCATGCTCTGCATATTTTTTCTACGCGGACACTCCTTCCCAGCACATATGTTTATTAATGAGTTGGATCAGGTGTGCTAAATGGGAGAAAGCACAAAAAAGTGCATACAACCCCTGATCAAGGTGAGGGTCGAACACTGAGTGACTTACTTGCTTTGAAGGCCGCCCCCTGGTGGTAGTCCAGGTATGACTGTTGAAGCCAGCACAGTAAGAACTGACAAAAGGTCAGGCTCATCTCCTCTTCCACTCAACTCCTCAAATATTTCTGTTCAAGAAGTGAATGTCAGTTTTCATAAACAAAACAATGCAACACAACAAATCAACATGCCAAATAAGCTTCTTTGGAGAAGCCGGAAGGGCCCATTTTCTGCAGTCTCTCTTGCATTTTATTTTGTTCCTAAGGTTCTCTTATAATATTCATTTATAAAGGTCCAATTAATGTGCTACTGTAACATGTACTGTTATCATTTACAGTGTAGAGAAATCTTATAGTTTCCATAGTATTACTATTATTAATAGATTTATTTGATAAAAGGTGAAATTAGTTGTACTGCGTCAATATCCTACAAGTTTCTTGTATTTTATTTTTATACCCTTAAAGTCCACTTATGAGTCTGTGTGGTTTTATGTACCAAAACAGTCCTAATTCATTTGTACGTGATCATTTTCCAACCTCTCTTATCCTTTAGAATTACACAGGCTGTGTTTGTTTTTGTGACTTTTTGACTGATATATATCTAAATGGAGTTTTGATTGACCTGTATTGTCCTGTATTGTGCCTCAGCACTTCAGGCTGAAACACTCAAAATTGAAGCGTGAAGTGACAGGAGCCAAACTGCTGTAAGCTGAGTAGATGGATTAATGTAAATGCATGGGTCTTTTGTGACATGACATAATTTAAATGGTCTCTTTTTTGTTTCTTAGTTTTCATGCATAGACTATATGAAATAGGATAGTGAATGGTATTAACTATGTTAAGGTTAATTAAAAAATCAATTGTGTGGGTTATGGACCCTTTAACACCAGTGGAACAAAAATAATATGAAACAAAGAAAGTGTTAGTATAGTGTGTGTGTGTGTGTGTGTGTGTGTGTGTGTGTATATATATATATATATATATATATATATATATATATATATATATATATATATATATATATATATATATATCACATACCAGCAACTTTAGACTCTAGTAAGTCCTCTAACTCTGCTTCCTGGTGCAGTGCCTCAGGTGACAGCTGGGGGGCGCCAGGAAAGCAAACCAAAATGATGCTGATGTTATCAAGACTTCCCTGAAGAAAGCATGAAAGAGGAAGGGTGATCAGAAGCAGAGGTAGAAGGTATTACAGTCACTTTGAGTGCCGCTTAGCTGAATTATGGATGACAACGCTTGTTCAGCTGAGATAGTGTCAGTGATAGTAGGGAATGGATCTGTTTTTGATATTTTGAGCACTACAAATGTTCTAAAAAGGCATTAATTAAAGAATTTGTCTTGTGGAATGACCGTATGTTTACAAAACAACCCAAGATGTGGCAGCTTACAGACGCTGCAGCTTAGTGTTTGGCATTAGGATTACGTCATTGTACTGAGCAGAGTTATTTTTGAAGCCCGCAGTCAGTGTTGTGATACCATTATCCCCTCATTTGGCAAGAATGACACTCTTAGGTTACCACCTCTGTAATGATCAATTAGACTGTGCCTCACGTTCGGGCAGAGCTTGAAAGCTTTACTGCTGGGCATGTGTCCTAACACTACGCTCTAAGTTAAATGTCCTGATCTTTTCACCCTGAGGCTAAAAGTACTTGCGTGGATTCGCAGCATAGAGGTTGAATGCTGAATTGCTTTGAGTCAGTGCTGCTGTCATGACAAAATGAGGCTTACTGAGCAGAGGTAGATAGTGACATTTTCAGGTCAGTGCACTTCTCTCCTCTAAAGCCTCTCACAGCCAGTCAGTCAGCCTGTCTGTTACATAACAGCCCAGCTGAAGTCAGCCTAAGACAAAGTCTGCTGCCCCAGGAGTTGAAAAAGAGGACGCGTTTGTGTCCAGACTCCTGTGGTGTTCTAAAAACACCCTTTTCAGCACACAATGAACCATGGTGATGATGGTGGATCTTCAGGTTTCTAAATGCATCCTTTAGCAGAATCCCACATCACAGACATTTAACTGCCAGTCCTTGAGTGTGAAACAGAAGCCTCGTGGGAGTCATACATTATTTAGAGAGTGGCATCATTACTTGCTCTTTAATGCCGTGTTAAATGGCCAAGAGCTCTCTTGTTGAGTAACAAACCTTAAGCTCTGCCAGCGAATGCTAACCCCTAAACGATCTTATTGTTGAGAAATAAATCTGTAGATTTAAGTTACTACATTGATATACTTTGCAATACAGTTAAACCAAGGTTTAAGCTGTAATATGAGAGCGAGGAATTACATAGACAAAGGCATTTGCAAAACCCCTTTTCACAGCAACTATAAATGTAATTTAAGTTTGTTTTGAGATCTTCTCAGTTAAACTATGCAGTTTTTTCAGCAATAATTTTTATTGAGTATATTTGAATAAGCAGGATGTGTCATTTATAATAGTGTTTTTTGTGGCAGTTTACAATTGTTTGATATCAAGAAATCTGTAGTTGTGCTGTCTGTTTTATCTTTGCACAGCTGAAAGCAGTGTAAATTGTTTGTACAGCAGGGGATTCTCACCCTTCCACTTTCACCTCTCATTGCTAGCTAACACCCCAACACAGTCACAGTATTTAACACCAGCCAACTGTGTCCTAGTTAATCTGATAACAGAGTAACAGGGAAACATTTTATTTGATGTTACATTACTTTAAAATATTCTATTTGAGTTCCATTCCACTAGTGGAATGGCCACTCAGGGGTTTGCTGAAAGAAGTTATGCAGTTGTGGTTACAGTGATGATTTAGCCAAAAATTAAATTTAGACTGTTTTTCTTTGATCAGCTGAGAATGTTTGGTGTCTGAAGTTAGCTTTTTTAGATTATGAGTTATGAGGGTATTGTAAATACATTATACAGATTCCAGATTTTTAAAAAAGTCTTTTTAAGATTACTGAACAACTCAACATAGTTTGGTGTAAGTGTGATGATGTAGAGGTGGACTTTTCGTGATGCCAGCTGGTAGTTTTAAATGTCCACTACTTGTTAGGTACACTAGCCTCATTGCTCCAGTGCAAACTTCAGACAGCAAACATGTCTTGGCTGATCACCTCCATTTGGGCTGAGCAGAAAATGGTATTAATTAAATTTTTGACCAAACTATTGCTCTAATTTGAGCTGCCTTCTTACCTTATAGAGGCAAAGGTCGATGACCTGTGAGCAGACATCTCTGAGATCCGTGCACACTTGCAGTCGGCTGCGTACGAATGCACAGAGCTCCTCATTGCTGACAGTGTCCCACACTCCATCACAGGCCAGCACAATGAATTCATCAGCCGGGGAGCGCTCCACAGTGGAAATCTCCGGCTCCGGCGAGACCATCTGTTCCGTGGCTGACCGCCACTCTGCTGCCTTGTAACTGAAGTCCCCCAGAGCCCGGGAGACAGCCAGTGAGCCGTTGACACGCTGCAGAGTGACCGAGCCACCAGCATTCTCAATGCGCTCCTTCTCCCCGGGGCTGAATGGCTTGTGGTCCTCTGTGGAGAAGGCCACGCGACCACTGCGGCACAACATGGCCCGTGAGTCACCACAGTTCACAAAGTAGATGTGGTGTGGGGTGATCATTGTGGAAACCACAGTGGTGCCACCACGTTCCCAGCCCTCACGACAGGCCATGGAATGAAGGTGTTTGTCCATTAGAAAGAAACCCTCCCTAATGCCCTCATTGACCTGATCCACATCTTCATCTGCCCGAATCTTACCTGAAAGAAAAGATCAATCAACTGAAGGATGTTCACTGCCCACTGACAAAAAGTGTTCTTTGGTTTTGCCATAGAAGAACTGGTTCCCTAAAAACCTTTGAGTGGATGGTTCTAAAGAATCTTTTTAAAATGATTATGTGAGGAAACTTTTAAAAGTTGAAAGAACCTCCATAATGTAAACTTTCTATACCAATGAAAGTTTTTACTAAAACCGTACATCGAATAATCAATTAGAAATCTTTGTAATAATAAAAAACTGCTTTTAAATAAGAGAAATCAGCATTAATTGATTACATAGCAGATGATATTTATTATAAATCTTTTCAACAAGGATGTGACTACAAATGGACCTTTGCATACTCAGGGTTCCTCAAAAAGTACCTACAAATCCTTGAAGGTAAAAAGATTTTAATTGTTTACAAATTTTTTTGTGGAATGAGCGAAAGGCCAATAAAATCCAGCCAAAACCTGCAATACAGCATATCTGAGACCTCTCATTTACAAAGAAATTAAAACAGCAGGTGAACTATTGAAGCTGTGGTATTGGTATGCCTTTGAATGCTCAAGCTTTGAATGAAAGAACTTGCAGATCTTGGAACTCCTGCAGGTTAGCAAATGCAGTGATATTCATCTCCCATGTAATTTACTGTAATTGTGCCTTATGTGCTTCAGCAGTGCCTCTAAAATCTGTTGTTTGCTATGGAGGCAGGGTAGTATTGGAATCATACTGGTATAGGCAGATAACTGCTTAAAAATACTGACATTGGACAGATGTTTAGATTTGACTGAAATTTCAAAATGATGTTTGATGACTGCCCTGTGATAGACTGGTGATCTGTCCAGGGTGTATCCTGCCTTCTGCGCAATGACCGCTGGGATAAGCTCCAGCACGACCCAGAAGGAGAAGTGGCTTAGAAGATGTGTGTGTGTGTGTGTGTGTGTGTGTGTGTGTGTGTGTGTGTGTGTGTGTGTGTGTGATGAAGTATGTGTTGTACTCTCGAAGAACAGAATGTTTAGACGATGCTGAGCTATTACGCAACAATATCTTTTATTGAGTTTAATGCATTTGTAACCCTATAGAAAATATGTAGACTCAATTCTATTCCAGAGAAGTCATCCGCATCAGCAGATTTGTGACAGTTTCTGACATTGGCATCGGCTCACAATTGCCATATCGATATATCGATAGTCTTAGTTTAGATATGTCTTAGTTCAGTTTAGAATGTCTTAGTTTTATAATGTGAGTCATTGAAATCAGAAAGCCAAACCATGCTTTCTTTAATAATGAAGTTCCTAAATGTCTTCCATACTTGCACATCTTATTTTCAGAAATTGTTCTATGAAGACCATCCATTGAAATGATATTTAGGGAACCAAAAATGATTATTTTATGGCATCGCTTTGAAAAACACCTTTGGACACATTTATTTTTATGGCTGTGCCTCATAAGCTCCTAATTTGCTGAAAATAAATGATCAGATCCTAATAGTCTTCAGAGAGGTCATAACTCACCTGTGCCCAGAATGTGGTCCAGCAGGTTTCGTGAGCAGTGCTGGGCCACCGTGCTCCCAGCATGGCCATCATAAACGGCAAAGAAACCCCAATGGGACAACTCCCCACCTAGCTGAGGAAAGCAGTTGTGGAAGTCCTCCATGTGGGCCCTCCAGCCTTGCATGCTGGCCAGAGCGTAGGTGAGGCCCCACGAGGCACAGCCCTCCTCCATATACTTGTCCAGCACAGGCCGCTCCAGGTAAGGGCTGGGGATCACCCCTTCTTCTTCTGCCCCATCCTCACCCTCGGCCAGCTCGCCCCCGCCTCCTCCGCGCCCACCTTTGAAAAAGGAGGTTACCCGTTTCTCTGTCTCTTTGACTAGCTGCCGAACAAAAGCAGGCATTTCCACGCTTCCTTTCCTTGAAGTTCTCATGCTGTCGTTTTATCTTTTCTATCTTGAATGAATCCTATCTCTGTTTCTCTCTCTCTTTCTTTTTCTCTCTCTGTCTCCCAGCCTCCGCCCCTAGGCTTCTGTTCTGCTGCCTTTGCCTTGCCTTGGCTGTGTGCAGCCTTGCTGCTGAGGGGCCTTCAGAGCATGATGTCCTCAGAGATAGCTCCTGTTCTTCCAAGCATCAGCAGATAATCATATCCAGGATAGCTGATGTTATCCTTTGTTATTTTACCCATTGCTGGGTTTGTGTTCTCAAGCTCTAACCTATCTGCATTCTTCACTGTTCTATCCAAATAGCACCAGGGCTGTCTTCTTCCTGCTCTGTCTCTCAATGCTGTTCCCTCTCTCTCTTCCCAGCTGTCTCTCTGAACCTGTTATTTTCCTGTAGTCTCCCTGATTGGCCGAGCTATTTCTGTGCTCCAATCCCCTCTCAGTCCTCCTCCTTCCTCCTTGTTTTACACACGCATGCACAATCCCTGCGTCTCACTCTCGCTGGCTCTTTCTAATGCTCCCTATCTCACTCTTTCTGTCATTCTCTCTCTCTGTTTATGCTCCTCCTTTTGAACTCTCTCTTTATTAATGTGACTTTGAATGATCCAGCATCCGCCATTACAGAATACTGTACTGAGAATTTCTTAAGTGACAAATGGAGACAAAAAGCACCCATTCCCTCTGATACTCCCTCTGGAAGGCTTCAAAGCCAGATTCTTTGATTCATGCAGAGGAAAACAGCTCGCCTCAAGCACGATTTATGAAAGCTGCATCCAAATATGAACTGGAGAGTGTCCAGCGTGGGTTCATTCAGACAGATTACATGATTATGTAAATAAATAAATGTATTCATAACTGCTGGATTACATAAAAGCTATTTTTATCCCTGTGACATACATGTGGACCGATGTTCACATAAACAGTGGATGCAACTGAAAGGTTATACAGATGGTTGTACTAACATTATTACTCTCATTACAAGTACATTACTTACATTATCTCATTACATTATTACTCTCATTACAAGTATTGTAATCAGACTATATTGCAAATGTTCACTGTTCACTGCAGTAAAATTATATATATATATATATATATATATATATATATATATATTTATATATAATATATAATTTTTTGTTTGTTTGTTTTTCCCCCCTAAGGTCCACTTAATGTCATTTGCATTACGGGTGCAGTTTTTCTTAGACATTGAAGCACTTTAGTTAAGATGAGCATATAACAGTAGGCTATCATGCTCAAAACACTCATACTCCGCAGAAAGAAACACACAGCTAACATCACATCAGACAATATGAATGTGTGCCATTTCAGGATAGATTTGTTACAGGATCACATCAAATAATTTTTTTCTCTCTGATATTTGGTTGAGCATTTTCTGCTGATATCAGACTGATACTGATACCTGGTACTGGACTGGTGCTATCACTACTTTTTACTGTGCTTTTAACACTAATATATCTAATTGACCCACGTTCTGATTGGATGGCCTGTATTCAACAAGAACACACAGTGTCATTATTGTGAAGCACCACTCTTATGAAGCGTCAAGAACAATTTAATAGCCCCCCTTGTGGAGAGTCTTTGAGCGAGTGAGTGAATTAGTTGCAAGCCAGGTCCATGAGATGCTTCACATCTCGAAAGTAATCTGGGCTGAAACACTCTATATAACTTGACTGATTTTTTAATAATTCACTTCACTGAATTTGCAGAGCTAAACAGCTGTCAGCTGAGTATGTGGATATAGGTAAATGCATTGTTATTTTTGACATCAAAAAACAGTGAATTCAAACAGGCTGTGGCAGCTGTAGTTTTCACAGATTCAAAGACTGTGAATCAGTTGAGCAAATCCATGATGAAAAGAACTAGATACATTTTAATGTTCATCAGGTATTAATAGATGACATTTAAACTTTTGCCAGCTTCTGAAAAGCCATGTCCTAGCCCTAGATAAGCATTAATTAGGTAATATTGCTGCTATTTAGGATATCTTTGCCCCTAGGGCTTCAGGACTTGTCTGCACACTGACACATGCTGACGTCTCAGGTTCCAACAGCTTGGAGGGCTTCAGAAGAGTGGGGTGGGGTGGAGACTTGCATGTAACAGTGTGTATGTGCAAGGCGGGCTAAGTGTGTGTAAAGATGGGGTGTCCAAGCGGAGGGGATATAATTAGGTCAGGCCGGCCCTTTACTGCTGACAGTGCTAGGGTGGCCAAAAAAAGCCCTTCGGGCTGGAGGAGTGCAGGGAGGAGAGGGGGTTTGGCGTGGAAGAAGCTAAAATGGCCAGCAAAGGTGAGACATGTCCATACGACTTGGGAAACCTGGAACTGAGCTCTTCATAGTTCGTCTAGCTACACAGAAAGTGTAATATGCCAAGGTGTTGATATTAAGGGTAGTAGCAGGTGAAAGGGCTTCTGGCAGTGCTTGCACAGTGTATAGAGGGAGCTACTGTAAGCCTGCTGAGTGGTCAGTTCATCACGGTGGGCTTGCTTACAGCAGCTTGGCAAGCAGAAGCAATCTGAAGGATGGATTACTGTCTGGGGCTGGACTCATACAGGACTCTAGGATATACAGGGCTTCTTTTTCAAAAAGCCACGGTGATGTTTTGAGCAAAGAAGGTGAGACCCTCTCTTTGACTCGTTTCGACCGTGCTGTAGGATGACTCACACAAGGTGATTCAATCTGAACCCGCCATGTCAGCCTGAATTAAGAGGTGTATTAGCAAGGCTGTGGGTCTTACTGAAGATGGCTCCATTGTGAGAGATTCCAGAGGGCTGTGTTTGATCAGATAACTCCCCCTCCTAAGCTTTGCACTTGTGCTTGGATTTACACATGTGTTACCGAATAATCGGAAGCAACAAGTGTCTGGATGCATTGGCTTTATGTGAGGCGGGAAGATGCTGATGGCACTCTACATTGAGCTGCTGTCTCTGTATGCTTATGCACTGTAGTGAATGAGGAGGACACCAAACGAGCTTTGTTGTTAGATTGTCCCATTCAGGCAACTACAGTATTATGATGTAGTATAATACTTTAATACTGCATTTGCCTGAATATAGTATTAGAATACAGTACTATCATTTTTCACATATAGGACAGACATCAAAATGAGATGTTGGAAAATAGATGGATAAGAATGCATGTGCCAAGTGAAACTTATCATCATCAGCTGTTTCGAAATTATTTGAATGTGTTTGTAAGAACCATAGCTCGGCATTTAATGTGGACTCACAGGGTTGCAGGTCATATTCCAAAGGGGCACAAAGACATTTTAAATGCTGTAAAATGCCCATCTTTTGTGAGATGACATTAGTTATGATCAGTGTGTGAAATGCTCTGTGGTATTCAGGGGGTCCCATGGTGGCTGGCTACTCCAGTATTGACTGGCTGTCAACTCATTTGCCATAGCGGCACCAATACTAGCTTCAGTGGCACAAAAATGTTTGGTTCAATTCTTCATCTGGAAATTCTCTTTTCTAGTTTGGTAATGTGTTCTTCCACACATTAACTGAGATTTTACACATCTCCTCTTTTATAATTCCCCCTTTCCAACAAACTCTTGGGAAATTGGGCTAGTTTTCAGATTTACAGCTGCGCTATGACATATTATAAAGATTTTCAGAGGTTGTTTTGGGTATAGTAACAGTTGCTTGGCTATGATTTGAGGCAGACCACCCTGAGGCAGACCACTGCTGCATCAGTAGTTCATAAAGAACATTAAAGGTTTGCTGACTGTGGGTGAAGCAGCTACACAATGATCTTCCCTGAATTTGTATTCTATATAGGGAGCATTAGAAAGAGCATCTATTTTTTTCTTTAATGAATAGCATAACTTCATAAGAAGTTTATTTTCAGGAAGCCCCCAGAATTTAGGGAGATAACATGGTTAATTGGGGGGTCCAGGACCCCTAAGGACCCCCCTGTATTTTGCACTTTGGTTATGATGGATGCCTATGAATGAATTCAATCAAGAGTATCATTTTAATTCATGCAACCATGCAAATGTTCAAAACCACAATTAAGTTATGAATTTTAATTTTAATGGTTCTAAATTTTTTTTTTTTTATCTTATACTTTGTAAACTTTTTCTTATGTTTAAGCTTTAGAACCTGATTAGGCTTGCAAAATTCATATCTAAAAACCTATTTGGAATCAAGCTTTGACATTTTGGATGGATTTATGAATTAAACAGAAGTTTTCATTGTATTTTTTCATGAAAATCCATGAGGTTACCTGCAGGCCCCAGGTGAGTTGGCCTGGAATGACCCATAATAATATTACTCTTACGATGCATGTGTATTCAATACATATCAACCAGACTATTTGAAATCTATTTCAATAGAAACCAAAAAAAAAAAGTTCCTGGTTTTCCCTCAACTGCATAATGTTTATTGATCAACATCCAACAGTCAGAGCAGCGGTGTGTTCCTGAATTTACAGAGAAGAACAAACATGGCGAGAAAATTGGGTTAGAAATGTGACCTACTTTCTGTAAACACACAGATTACAACAAACTGCACATAGACAGACATAAAAACCCACAGAAATGTTTGAGGTTATGTCTTTAATCTCTTTCCAGAGCAACCTCAGATGCAGGCAGTGTTTTGTTCTCTTTCTCAGCTGCACGTTGTTCCTTTCTCCTGACTCCCCAGTGGCAGATTTGTTGTACTGGCGAGATGTGCCTAAAACAGGCCTGGTGTTCACAGGACTAGTGGTTGGCCTGGCTTGTCTGTTCCAGCTCAGTGCCATCTCTGTGCTGTCCAACCTGGGCCTGAGCATCATGGCCTTCACTCTTCCTGTGCGCCTCCTCTATAAAGCCATGACGGTGGTCCACCTCAGCGATGGAGAACATCCCTTCCAGTACGTTGGAGTTTCCCTACATAGCCTGACAGAGGTCTATATCCTTTGTCATTAGCTTTAGAGGAGAATTCTACCAATTTTTCAACATTTCTGTGTAATTCAATAATTGAGGAATCAGTGTTTTATTGTCAAATGGTGCATTGTAGTGTTATGTCTTATGACTTTTTGTATGTAATGCTGATAATGATAAAATAGGGGTAAATGAAAAAAAATCTAGGGTACTATTTTGCCTGTACCTGGCATGTACCTCTCCACCATGACCAGTTCATGTAATAATCTTTAGTCAGCTTTTAGAGCCAATAAGTGCTTTGAATATCTGGTTCCTAATGCTACCATTTTCTGAATTCTGACTAGTTAGGTGAACTAGTATGGCACAAGAATGGCACAATTCACAACACACCTCTCTGAATGACTCTCTTTGCATCTTAACAACTTAATTATGCAGAAAATGTTCCCCATTTCACTGGACTTAGTTACTATCAGCTGTACAGAACCATGTGGTTTCTCTTGCAAAGGATAGTGTATCACAGATAGTTTTGCAAAAAAATAAATAAATTACAAATTTTCCCGTTACCTATAATGTAATCCATGACAGATATTTGTTGTCCAGAGTTGTGAGCCTAATGTAGCTAACAGGTCAACAAAAAACATCACATATATGCCTGAAGTTGTGCTGAGTTGACATGTAATTTGAAACAGACTTGCTTGTGTGGTTTCTGACACAGTATGATATACTATATATCTATGAAAATGGTTTTAAAGTGCATGTAAAATGCAGGATTCAAGATGGATACTACTGAACATTTTAGCAATGTAATTTTTGTCCATTTTAAATACAACGAAATATGTCCTCTAATGTCAGCAACCACATATGCAAGTTTATTATAGATTGCTTAACAACTCAACATGGTTGGAGGCTAGTATGTATGCAGACAGTGCTAGATATTAGACTCATAGCTCCAGTGTAAAACTGATAAAGCAAACTTCAGACATCAAACATGTTTTGGCTGATTGACTGCGTTTAGGGTAAGTGGAAAAAATGTTCGGTCACTAGTAAACGTGTGTGCTTTTTTTTTTTTTTACATACTTCTGTAAGGGGTGCCCTAATGCAGTTATTTTTCCATTATATTTCTGTTTTCTATGTTACGTAAAAGGTCATATTTAGATGAGGACAGCACTTTGACAGATGAGGACACTGTTCGTGTTGTGGAGAAAATTGTTCTCCTGATTGCCACTCTCATCACAGAGCTAAAGAGACTGTTCTTCATCGACAGTGTTGTGGACTCAGTGAAGGTATGGATGCATGTTTGTGTGAGAAAAAGAAAAACGTTACGCTTTAAGCACATTTCATGGCAGCAGATGACCTACTTCCAAAATACAGAGGGAAAAACTGTCCAGTTATGTAATTAGACCAAATATGAACCATTAACATGTGCTTTAATTCCCAGAGGCATTACTGCTGCAGGAAGCCAAACTGAGTATTTTTCACAACACATTTGGCAAAGGAGCATTTTTTTGTGAAACTGTAAGAACATGATGTTCATTTGTCTGATATGATAAAAGTGTCAGAGGGAGATAAATAACAATAATAATGATCTTGCATAATGGCAGTTATAATTAGATTAGATTAGATTAGATCAACTTTATTGTCATTGTGCAGAGTACAAGTACAGGGCCAATGAAATGTAGTTAGCATCTAACCAGAAGTGCAATATATAAGATTATTTACATACATACATATTGAATATATAGTATATAATATACATATATACATAAAGTGAGATATGCAGTAATATGATTGTAGGTTATTATATACACATACGTATACAAATATAGACATGTAAATATAATAGATACTGTACAGGGAGCAGCAATACAAATGAGAGTTGTATGAATGAAGTATATTATCAGTGCAGAAGGTATGCACTCTGAGTAAATGCTTTGTTGTTATAGTTCATTTTGCTGCTGTACCTGTTGACTTATGTGGGGGTCCAAACCAATGGTCTTACTCTTGTGATTTCTGGTAAGAGTTTCTAATTGCATGTCTAAAAGCCATTTTGTCGACGTACATGTTTCAATACTTTAATTTTACTGTAATTACTCAAATTTTAATGTGCCCTTGTCCACTTGGCCTCTTCTGAGCCATTCTGTTGTGCCATTCTCGGAGGGGTGAGGGATCCAGTAGCAGGAGAACATGCCCGGAAATTATTGCAAACTGATGTGGTCCAAAAAAATAAAATAAAATACAAAAATAGTGGACAAAGCTGTTTATAAGCCGTAACAGTAAACTGCTTTAAAATGCTTAATATTTCAAAAATATAACATTGGATTTGCTGGGCTTTAGGTTGCAAACTACTTCATCTGTCATACATGACAGGCATGGTTGCAACCTTAGCCCTGTATCATTCCTGGACTCTGTGTCAGTGGCTTGATTTTTTGCTAATTTCAGCAGAAGGGTAGCTATGCTCAATATACAATCTAAGGTGAACAGATACAGCTACAGAACTTTTTTTCACAATGTTCTCACATTGCAGTGCTGTCTACAGCCTCCAAATTTAACAGTGCAGTAACAGTGCACCATTCCCAAACTGGATTGAAGGTAATCTTAGCCTATCAAACCCACTCTTTGTATACAAACAGCTTTATTTTAAAAAATGGCAGTTTCAACTTGAAATGCTAACATATATAAAAACACCGGGGCATTTTATGTCCAAAAATGTAGTAAATGTTTTACTGAACAGACGACTAAAATACAGAATGACTCAGGAAAATCAGTTTATCACTTTATTTTGCTAACATGCTAGTTAGCATGTTAAAAGCTACAAATATAAAAAGACAATGCACACAATGGATTCCACTAAAGTCCTCTACAAATACAGCCACTGCAGCTTGGTCTACACAACAACAGAAGACGTTAGAGGACATATTTTGAAGTATTAAACACTTATTTAAATCCAGTTTATCAGGCTCTGGAAATTCTTCGAAAAGTACGCCAAGAATGGCCTCCTCAGCAGCCATAGTTGCAACACAACAGGGTGTTCAGCTCACCACCATTTCTGTAAAAAAAAAACAAAAAAAAAAACATTTTGCTGCATTTTGTCGAGGCTGAACTCACTGATGTAACAAAGTTGTGATGGACATCCAAGAGGGGATTTGAAGTTGGCAAGGGCATGTTAAAAAAATATTGAAACAGGGTCCTATTGTGCTCCTGAATGACAAGCTGTCTGCTTCACTGTTCTATCATAAGCACAGCCCTTGTCTGATGGGTTTAGTGCTCTTTATAAATGTACTTTCTTTTATATAACAGGTGTGATTTGTGCTTTCTCTCTGCCTCTGGCCTACAGACTTCAGCGAGTAAGACATTAGATGTCAAGGAAATTAGATTATAAATAATTTATTGACTCAGGCTATTCCTGACCTAACCATCAATCTTTTTGACAGGAACGGATCGACAACATTATCAAAGCAGTCAAATTATTAATGACGAGAGTCACAGAGATGTAAGTCCTTGACAGTTTTACTTTTGCAAATAGCATCCATGCATCTGAATTCCATGTACTACTTTCTGAACCAGTAGGACTTCTGTCAACTACATATTTTACAGAATTTTTGACAGCATGGTGAGTTGCAACATTAGATAAAATGTCTCTGAAAGATCCTTTTTGTGTTATCTCTCTGTTCTCCAGAGTTGAGCTCGTGGTGTCGTTGGCCAAACCTCCTCCAGCTTCGGCTCCTGCACCCTCCCCTGCTCCTACACCCAAACTAAAGCTCAAGGCTAAATGAGCAGGATGAGGAATTGAAGGCAGGGAGTGAGTGAGGGAAGGAAGGAGAGACAGTCTTACTGTGTCCATACTCTTACAGTTAGGGCCTCTTTGTGGGGAGGGGAGGTGTAGGATGAAGTATGAGGTACTGAAGGGTCTTGACTGAAAGACTGGAGAGTTATTTCATAAATATGGTGCTCTGACTTTATTATATATTGCTATTAGATATCAGCTGTGCTTGTTTCTCATGAACACTTTTGGAAATAAAGGTACAAAAT
Source organism: Pygocentrus nattereri (assembly GCF_015220715.1). Lineage (NCBI taxonomy): Eukaryota > Metazoa > Chordata > Actinopteri > Characiformes > Serrasalmidae > Pygocentrus > Pygocentrus nattereri. Next base: position 15,015,430 of record NC_051226.1, read on the forward strand.
TGTCACTGAGGTACAAGGGTACAAAATTGTACCATAATAAAAATAAGCTGTATTGACTCCGCACACCGTCTCATCTCCAGGCTTTTTATTGTATTGTTCTGTTTTAAAACATTAGGTGATGAAAAATGTGTACTTTTCCACAAAGGAAAATCATATTTAAGGTTCACAATTGGACGTTAAAGCCACTGTTGTACCTTTGAGGTTACATTTACATTGTTTGTACCTTGTTGAATGAAAAATGTACCTGCACATTACCTTTATTTCCAGCAGTGAACAATGAAACAGTAACAGCTGATCTAAGAAGAATTCATGTGAAACCACTGTCACCCCATGTAACTACATAATGTCACTGTAACATGACCATTTGATTAAAGAAATCTTTTTCACTTGGCAATAACATGTCAGTGTGTAGCATTTTAAAAGACTTGCTTGTCTGACAACTTTAAAGGGCCCATAACAGAGAAAACTGAATTTCTCTTTTTTTGTTTGAATAAAGGATATTGAAGTAATATTGTAGTAACACTGTTAGTTTACTAACAATGTCAGTTTATTACTACCAAGTTATAAAATATACCATTTACTACTGAGTCCATATGGAACATCTGTAAGCACTAAGCTGCAAAAACAGTCTGTTTTGAATTAATTGTTTCTTTGATGTCACGAGAACCAATATGCACTCATCTGCCACTTTATTAGGTATATCTTGTGGTAAAAGGTTGGACCCCCTTTTGCCTCCATAACTGCCTTAATTCTTCATGGCATACTTTCAACAAGGTGTTTCAACAAGGAAACATTCCTCAGAGATTTTGGTCGATATTGACATGATAGCCTCACACAGTTGCTGCAGATTTGTCTCCCGTTCCACCACATCCCAAAGGTGCTCTATTGGATTGAGATCTGGTGAGTGTGGAGGCCATTGGAGTACAGTGAACTCATTGTCATGTTCAAGAAACCAGTTTGAGATGATATGAGCTTTGTGACATGGTGCATTATCCTGCTGGAAGTAACCATCAGAAGAATACTCAGGTAGGCTGCGGCATTTAAACGATGCTCAATTGGGACTAAGGGGCCCAAAGTGTGCCAAGAAAATATCCCCCACACCATTACACCACCACCACCAGCCTGAACCATTGATACACTGGATGGATCCATGCTTTCATGTTTGCAAAATCTGACCCTACCATCTGAATGTCACAGCTGAAATGCCCAATTTTGGTGAGCCCGTGCGAATTGTAGTCTCAGTTTCCTGTTCTTAGCTGACAGGATTGGCACCCCGTGTGGTCTTCGGCTGCTTTAGCCCATCTTCTTGAAGGTTTGATGTGTTGTGTGTTCAGAGATGGTATTCTGCATTCCTTGGTTGTAACAAGTGGTTATTTGAGTTACTGCTGCCTTTCTATCATCTCAAACCAGTCTGCCCATTCTCCTCTGACCTCCCATTTTCGTCCACAAAACCGCCGCTCACTGGATATTTTCTCTTTTTTGGGCCATTCTCTGTAAACTGTAGATATGGTTGTGCATGAAAATCCCAGTAGATCAGCAGTTTCTGAAATACTCAGACCAGCCTGTCTGGCACCAACAACCACTCCACGTTTAAAGTCACTTAAATCACCTTTCTTCCCCATTCTGATGCTCGGTTTGCACTTCAGCAAGTTGTCTTGACAATCTCTGCATGCCTAAATGCATTGAGTTGCAGCCATGTGATTGGCTGATTAGCTATTTTTATTAACAAGCAATTGAATCTAATTGTACCTAATAAAGTGGCTGGTGAGCGTATTTACATATATCCATCTATTCAGCCTAGAGCGGTTTTGCCTCACCCATTCATACTGAAGCTCTAGAAGTCCAATCTTATCTACAAAGGGCTGGTGTGGTTCCAGGTTTTCATTCCAACAAAGCAAGAACACATGATTGTTTCAAGACTGAGGCCAACGTTTTAACAAGTGGAATCAGGTTCTTCCACCCTCACTCGCTGCTCAGGCTGTCCATAATGCGGTGTCCCATTATCCATGTTCTACACCCTGTACACCCATGACTGCAGTACCAAGCACAACTCCAGCACCACCATCAAGTTGAGTCTCATCACTAACAATGAGGAAGTGTAGAGAGGTGGTGGAACTTCTCACAGAACGGTGCACTGACAATAAACACTCCCTCAATGTCAGCAAAACCAAAGAGAAGATTGTTGATTTCAGGAAGGGGAGCAGAGTGCCACACCACTGAGCCTTGATGGGACCATGGCAGAAACAGTGAACAAAGGAAATATAAATCTCTGACTTTGAATTCAATGATTCAGTAAATTAATTCTTCAGAAAATTATCCAATGCATAATAAAACTTGATTTCGGTTCATCATGATTTGAATTGATTTTTAATTTATTTTTATGTTTGAAAAATTACCCAGTAAATTTATTTTGGCATTTTCACAATCCAAGAAGGCAATTTTTAGCACTTGGCTATTCAACTACACCAACACTGAATATTAACTTCATCTGCTATCTTTTGATTTTGAACTTTCTCTGAGATCTCACATCTCTGAGATGTGAACTAAGCTGTTCGTGAAATGGTTGCTGATGTAGTGGTAGTGGTAGGAAACAGAAAGCTGCCAACACAAGAAGGCATTTCATTACTTCGGCCATCTCATTTCTTCTTTTTACCCCTTGTTTTCGAGTGTCACATTAAGCCCTTGGAACTGAGTTATAAGTGGTAGTGGTTGAAATCTTGCCCTACAAAATGGGACAACCCTATCAGTGATAGCAGAGAAGGGAACAATTCAGCAACCTCGCTGCTGGGCTTTAGTGACATTTAGGGCATCCTATGCTTTCGAAGAGGTGATATAAAACAATTATTATCGCCCACCGCTGATTTGGTGATACGAAGCTGAAGTCAGCTGTTCACCAGCTTCTCTTTCGAATTTTCAGCAGTTATATGTTGGGGCTTCAGGCGTCAGTACTGCTGGACTATTTAAGGTGAAATGGTGAGGGTTGCGTCAGGAAGGGCATTCGGCGTAAAATCCGGCGCCAAAACTATCATGCGGATCACAAATATGATTGCCATACTGGTTCGGTCGAGGCCCGGGTTAACAACGACCACCTCCGGTGCTGTTGACCAGCAGGGTGCCGGTGGAAATTGGACTACTGTAGGTCAAAGACCATCAAAGAGGAGAGGAGGAAGGCAGGTTAGAAGGCAGCGAGAGAGAAGGAAAGGCAGGAGTGTGGAGGTTAGAGTAGAGACTCTGAACATAGGGACAATGACTGGTAAAGGCAGAGAGCTTATACGTGTGTAAATGAGAGGGAGGCAGGTGGAAAGGTGAAGATGCAAGGAGTAGAGGTCGTAAAGGTGGCTGGCTTCAAATATCTTGGGTCAACCATGCAGAGCAATGGACAGTGTAGAAAAGAGGTGAGGAAGAGGGTGCAGGCAGGATGGAGTGGGTGGAGACGGGTGTCAGGGCTGATGTGTGACAGAAGGATAGCAGCAAGAGTGAAAGGGAAGGTTTACAAGACAGTAGTGCATGATGTATGGTTTGGAGACTGTGGCTCTGTCTAAAAGACAGGAGGCTGAGCTGGAGGTGGCGGAGATGAAGATGCTGAGATTTTCGTTGGGAGTGACAAGGATGGACAAGATTAGAAATGAGCAGATCAGAGGGACAGTGAAGGTGAAGCAGTTTGGAGATACAGCCAGAGAGGCCAGGTTGAGATGGTTTGGACATGTGTTGAGTAGGAATAGTGGATATATTGGTCAAAGAATGTTAGAGATGGAGCTGCCGGGTAGAAGGAGAAGAGGTAGACCTCAGAGAAGGTTTATGGATGTAGTGAAGGTGGACATGGAGATGGTTGGTGTAAAAGTAGAAGAGGCAGTGGATAGGGCAAGATGGCGGCAGATGATCTGCTGTGGCGGAGCAGCCGAAAGAAGAAGATTTCAGAGCCACTCGGTTCTCCCTGATGGAAACTGTTTACCTTCAGTGTTTTGTGCTTATGATCATTTTAATAGACATCAGTGTCACTAATTAATGACGTTCTATTAAAAGACTGGTTTACCAAGAGAGACATTGGAGGATTTTCACCTAAAAAGAGTTCATGAAGCGAGTCTTGTTATAAAAAAGATAACAGGACATCAGAGCCATAATTAATCTTTTAGTACTTTTACTTTCAATACTTAAGTACCTTTGAAGCCAAATACTTTTGTACTTTTACTCAAGTTGAGGTCTAGAGTAAGGACTTCTACATTGACTGGAGTAATATTTTACCTTGGGTGTCTCTACTTTAACTCAAGTACATGATTTGTATACTTCGTCCACCTCTGTGTGTAATATATTTTGTTAAAGAAGTATCATTACTGAGGATGGTAAAAACAAACCCACTGAAATATCCTCCTGTAATGCTTGAAATAATAATCAAGTTCAGAGGTACAGGGACGGATTTGGAGGAAGTTTTTCGAGAACAATGTCTCAGAACTCAGGCAGCACGTTAGTAACCATAATAGCTTAACGTGAGGGAGCTAATAGAGACATTAAACACTTCAGATGCCTATATCTGCCAGTTTCCTCTAGAAGGGAACATTTCACATAAAACTAATCTGAATTGCTTCGTTTATGTCTTAACCATTTAACTGACAAAATCGATCTAATTCCCCTTTAATGTCCTGACTAAAAGTCCAGTCATGTCTGGATGTTTCCACTAGAGGGGGGAATAAGACCATTGCGTTATTGCCATGGCGGACAAATTCAGGCAGGAAAACGAATAGACCACAGGTATTTCTCTTTGTGCGGAATGAATGTTATGGACAGCAAACTTTTCCATGATCAATGACAGCAAGATTTAAAAGAAGAGGCATGCAACATTTAAACAGCTCTTTTCACAGCATTTCAACGATCTGGTTTATTCCGGCCATGGACAGCAGGCAACAGTAAGGTGGTCTAAAAAGTGGATTACTTAAGACAGGTAGCAACTATAATTTGAGGTTGATTGAGTTATTTTTATTTTGTTACTAATTCAAGACATTGTTAAATAGTTGTTGCTTTTCTGATTTTGTTACCCTGATTGACCCTTACTGGACACTGGTTGTGCAGTGTGGGATTCATTTGTAGGCCTTTTTGAAAACACATACATTTTTTGTGGATCAGACAGCTGTTAAGCATACAGCATCAGAGCATTATTTACAAGAAATGTGCACAATCAACATTAAACAGTTTGACAAGAAAACATTCCACCATTCAATTAGATCATTGGTTGCAGATTGTTGTTTAACACTGGACAATGACTGTCCCAATTTAGCACTGAAGACTGTGGCTATTTTAATACTAACGTGCTTGCCCGACTGTAAACATGCACTGATCATTGCCATCAAAGGCTGCTCAGAGGGCCATTATACCATTCCTGTGGTGCTACAAGTGTTTCTGAATGAACCAGAGCAACACCCCATTATACCACTGACACGACCAGAGCCTCAAAAAACATTCTGAATTCATCACGTCCTGCTTCACAGATGGTTCATGCTGTCCACCATTCATTTTTGTTCACTGCATGAAGTCATCTCTTCCTGCAGACTTTTTCACGGGAACTTTAATAGTGCCCTTGTCTCTTAATGTTTATTGATTTAATGTGCGAGAGATGAACGGGCCAATGCAGGATTCTGGTCAGGTACTGTCTGACTGGACGCTGTCCAGGCTAAATTGACCCGGCTCTAGCCAAGCAGATACGCTCTGAGCTAAATTGCCCTTGTCCAGGGTAGAACAGCCTCTCTGAGGACCAACAAATTTATGGACAGATCCCTGGCACACCATCATAAAAAATAGAATAAAAAAGGATGAGATATGCACCTATTAATGCTCCAAAGATTCACAGGAAGTGCTCCTGGACTAAAGTTAATGCTGAAGGTCAATTTTACATGTGCATTGTGTGCATATCGTGTTCATTACATCCACACAATACATTAATCCTATGTGAAGCATAGAAATGAGCTCAGAGCAATTGCAAATTGGCATTATTAACATCTAATCAAAGGGAATAGTCTTCCTGTAGCGTTCAAAGAATCTCCACTTCCTCTAATTTAGAAACCTGGAGAGCAAAGAAAAAGGGTGAGGAAAATGGGATTTGTCATTTTGTCCATGAATACATCCAATCGGATCATCATGGCAGCGCTTCTGGGGGTTGTGGTTGCTTATAAGAGCCAGAAGGGGAAATAGTATCAGTAGAACGTCAGCATGAATGAAATCCATTTCTCCTCTTTGACCAGCAGCATCCGCAATGAGTTGGAGTAACAAAAAAACAAACACAATAGTGCTTACGCCCTCAAAAATATTGGCCCACAGTCTTACATATAAATATGCACATATGTGCACACACACAGTCTCAGCACATGGGACATAAATATATGCTGTATGGATCATATGCAAAGTATCTAAATGAACAATAATGTCTCATATCGCTGTTGGCGGAACAAAACCTGGTATCTCCATTTTTGTCGATTTTCAGTTTTTGACATAATTTGAAAATTTCTGTAGCTCTTAGATTGGGTTTAAATTTCTTGATGAATAGACCAACAGAAATGGCCCAAAATTATGTGGAAAAAAGTCTGGTTCCATTAACTTACCTTATAAGTAAATTGTTTTTTCTTTCTCCTGTAAAGTCACCATTTCGGAGATACAATGTTTTGATCCAACAAGATGTGTATTATATAAATGTAAGTGTGTGTATGTAAAAATAATATCTTGTGCATTATAGATACATAGTATATACATTTAATAATATCACAAATGTATTACATACACTGATCAGCTGTTTCTCTGCATACTTTGTTGCCCCCTTTTACCCTGATTTATAGTAATCAGGATCTCTGCTGGGCCACTGCAGAGCAGGTATTATTTGGGTGGTGCGTCATTCTCAGCACTGCAGTGACATTGATGCGGTGGCGGTGTGTTGGTGTATGTCATGCTGGTACAAGTGGTTCAGACACAGCAGTGCTGAGAGTGGAGATGCCAGACATAGCAGGAATGATATGTAAGTGTTTATATGTAATAATAATAATAATAATAATAATAATAATAATAGCAGGGTTAGGGTTAGTGCTAACCCTAACCCTAAACAAACAAGCAAACAAACACATATTCTCTCTCTGACTCACACACAAACAAACACACACACACACATACACACACACAAAGAGTAGTGCCAATTAGATTGGCGCAAGTCAACATCCAGCAATCTCAACTGGTTTAACAAGGTCAAAAGTGGAGTTAGCATAGAAGCACAATGAGAGCAGGCATCCCCCACACATGAGCCTGTGGTATTCTCACTGCGAGTCATGAAGTGAACTGGCCAGAGAGACGCTAATTGAGTTTTAAGAAAAGTGCTTCCACAGCAAGAACAGCATCAGATCAGAGAAGGTGACACCCTCACCTTTAGTTGAGCCTTATCTTAAAGGAATACTCTGGGATGTTTCAGCCTAATCTCCAAGTGCTGCATCTGCAGTGTGTAAATGGTGACTACAGACAATAATTTCCATACTGAGTAACAGATACAAAACCCATTCATTCTAAACACTTATAATAGAAGTCAAAGGGCAGGTGCTGTTTGAGTCAGCAGGTTTTCTGTTTGTTACAGTACAGGGAAATAATTGTTTAAGAATTCATTGTGATCGACTGTACCACATAGACCACCACTCAAGTCAACACCAATTATATATATTTGGAGATTGTTTGAATTTGAGACTGGAAAGGGAATAACATAGTTGCTTTCCAACATTGATTATGTAATGTACCCTTATGTGCTGCTACAAATGTATATGTCCATTGATCGCACGGTTCACTGATCTTCTCTGTATTGAAGTACTGTTTATTGAGCTGAGAACACCACAGTGCTAACTATATTCCTGTTACTCAGCTAAAGAACACAACACTATCAGCACAAAAAGCTCTATTTACATACAGGATCAGCTTACACTGAAAAACAGTGATGCATTTTACTTCAGTCAGATGTGTGCATGATCAATAATAATGAAACTATATATATATATAAGTTTGTTCTCTCCCTCTCGGTTTAATTATCATTTAACAAATGAACAATTTGTTTAAATGAATAAAATATGCAATTTGACCAGGGCTCTTCAAGCTTTTGAATACGCATATATATATATATATATATATATATATATATATATATATATATATATATATATATATATATATATATATATATATATATATGTCATGTGTTAATTATGTACGCAGTTAAATTAAGTTAATTAAATTAATGCATCGCTCATTTCAGCAAACTCATATTTGGGTCCATTTCCATTTTAGTGCAGAGTGGTCAGTAAATCTTTTACAGTGGTGACCTAATGATTAATCAGTGAGTGAAGGAGAACTTGTTTGTCCCTGAGAGCATAGTCTAAGTGAAGGAGAATTGTGGGCAGGCCAAGTACATTTTTGATGGACATTATGGAGGACACAGGGACAAAAGCAAGAGAAGAGCAGCATGTGTGTGTGTGTGTGTGTAAGGCTAGTTATCATAGCTGTCTGTGAAGGGAATTCCACCCCCTTTCCCACCCTTTCCATCCACCACTTACTGTCTTCTTTGCCTAAATCTGTGGAGAGTGTGGAGACCTGCAGCCATAAACAGGGTCAGCCTCGCAGATGTCTTAATCACTCTGTGGCTGGCTGTGACATCACAACTGCTTCATACTGAACACTGAGTGAGTGTTCTTGTCCCTTTATGCCTTTTCGAGATGAATTTGCTTTCAATACACATCATCATGCTGAGATGTTTATCCACAAATATATGAAAGTTTGATTCATTCCACATCAACATTTTCTTTCTTTACACTTATTAAAATTAAAAAGAAAAATTTAAATCAGTGTTGGATTCTTTGGAGAGACAGAGAGGGACAAAGCGATAAAGGAAGGATAGAGAGAGGATAAAAAGGGGAGAGGGATGGATGGGGAGAGAGAGGGAAGGAGAGAGTGGGAGAGCGAAGGAAAGAAAGAAAAAGAAAACAAGAGAGACAGAATCAGATAGAGAAATTGAGAGGGAATGAAAGAGAGAAAGCAAGCAAAATAGAAAGCAAGAGAAGGCAAGTAAGAATGAAAGAGGGATGGGGCGGGGTGGAGGGGGTTGGTTGTGATATATTGTAACACTGAGAAAAATAAATCATTCATGGTGACCCCTCTGCTCCCCTCAACATTAAGGCACCTTTATTCTCTGAGCCTCTGATTTTAGCAAAACACACACACGCATGCGAATCGTAAGTCAAACAGCAGCAGATGAATCTCTAACAGTTTGTATTTCGGAGGCTGAATTGTCTAGACATGCACTAACAAAGAATAATGTGAGCTATTCTTGTGCTTCAGAGTGGAAATAGAGGAGAAACTTATAAATAATGATCAGAGACAAAAGTTGGGGCGAAACCTAGACCGAATGTCATTCCAGTAAAGGGTGGGTTTGTGATGTGTCTGTGTTTAACCAGATTCTGAAATTCACAGGGGAATCTGGAAAGTAGATGAAACCAGTACAGAGCTGTAAAGTCCTGCCTAACTTACAGTAATTTATAAACGGTGTATTCTCTTTAAATCTCTCACCATCAGACATATACTCATTTATTCCCATACTGACATAGTAGGCCTACACAAGAGTATTGATACACCTTAATATATGTGTATTTGTGTAGAACACAGTGCAGTCGCCTTGCTCACTCACAAACTCCATACTCATTGCCAAGCTGCAATCCGATCGCTTCTTACAGCTGCAGCAGTAATCACATATGTATATGTTGAAACAAATAAATGTTTACCATTTTCATTTGCAGTGTCTTGATGCTGTGGTTTGAGACCCTCTCTGTAACCTCTGTAATGAAGGACGTTATGATGTAACGCAGTGTCCTCCTCACTGACACAAATCAATGCCTGAATGAATGAGTCTCCATCTGTTTTCATCTGTCTCTATCTGATATCTCAATAGACATTAATAAATATTACTCAGCACAGTGGGGTGTTCAGTTTATCTCAATGAAGCAAAGGCCCCAATGTTGTCATGAAGAACTCAGTCTCTATTTATCCTCATACTACCTTAAAGTACATTGTTTTCAATTGTGTTAAAAACACTTTTGTTTCAGATACATATGTGCTGTAGTTGATTCTACAATAATTGAGAAAGCTGTATAGGAAGGTTGGCCAAATGTTTTGCAATGTTTGAGGTAGGCCAAGTGCTAAAAACACAAAACAGTACACAAATAATTAAGGTTGGTATGTTTCATGTTTTCTAAAATTGCATTTTATAGTATTACACTGAACTACTTTAAAATACAGTTCTAACTCTCTTCCAGGCCAGGTCAGACGTCCCCACAGGCCAAATTTGGGCAGCTCTGCTATATAGCACTTGGAATTTTACCAAATGATCAACATTTCTGCATAGTTAAATGGCTAACATGTAAAAATTAATTCAGTCACAGTGGTTTGCTGTGAAATGCTCTGCTCTAAAGAAATATACACAGTCAGAATTGTTCACAGTGATAGAAAACAGATGTCCAAAGAGTTTAAAGCCTCTAAAAGCTTCTTTACAGAAAGTTATGACATAAAAGACTTTGAATATGCTGCCTGATGCCAGAGATGTTGTTTTACAATAGTCTTGAGAGAAGATTTTGGACATAAACATATATTTTAAAGTTCATTGATGATGAAGAGGTACATGCAGGGTGTTGCAAGGCAAAATAGTCCCCAAAGTAAACTACATTTTTAAAGATTTTCCACTATTTAACCATTATCAACATTACATAAATACTCAAAAGATGTGTAGATTTATATTTGGGATAGTAAATAAAATAGTTATATTTGTCCAGTAGTAATAATAATAAAATAATAATAATAACAAAAAAAAAGTGTATTTCCTGAAGGAAATGTGGAATGGTTGTGCAGCGGTTACTATAGAAATCTATAGGAGGAATGAAGGATGAAAAAACTACACATAGAGGAGTGCAGGACAGTAAGGCAGTGTTTTAGTTCAAAGTTTGGAGACCTAACATGAGTGAATACATGTACTTTGGTGGCTGTCAGGGAAAAAGACTTCTGGCTTTTGTTGCAAAAGAAAATGAGTGGGACTCCATGGGAGCAACGAAGGATGATAAAATGACATAAAGGATTGCAGGTCAGTGTGGATGTGGATTAGATCTTGTGGACCTGCCCTGAATGAGTATATGTACTTTGGTGGTTGTCGGGAAAAAGAGAGGTTGAGGCTTTGTTGGGTTAGAAAATGAATGGGACTCTATGATAAGAACAAGGGATGAAAAAATGGCATATAAAGAAGTACAGGTCAGTGTGGCTGTAGAGTAGAGCTTTTTGGGAATTTTGGTGGCTGTTGGGCAAAGTTAATAATAGTACCGATGTTTGGGCTAGAATGAATGGGGGATGAAAAAACAGCATACAGAGGAGCGGGTCAGTATGGCTGTGGATTAGAGTTTGAGGGCCTGTTCTGAGTGAGGATATGTAGTTTGGTGGCTATTGGGCAAAGAAGTAATAGATTTTGTGGGGTAGCATGAGAGAAACAAGGGATGGAATAAAATGACAAACAGATGAGTGCAGATGAGAATAACAGTGAATTCGAGCTTAGGGGCATGGGGGAAATAGTGTATGCAAAATGGTGTCATTCAGACAAGGAGAAGTACAGTATATTGGCATGCAATTTGTCACCCTATTCACTGTATACAAGCATGCATCACACAATCAGGCTGGACAATCTGGAACGGTGTTGATATCTCAAAAACTGTGGGATGAATTATGTGCAAAGAAATGGCAGAATAATAATAATAATAAAAGACGAGAACAATACAAATTGCATAACAATATAGTTAATAAAAGAGAAGAATAATATAATAAGAATAATATAGCAATGCATAACCATAATAGTAGTAATAATAATAATAATAATAAGAAGAAGAAGAAGAAGAAGAAGAAGAAATTAATTAATTGAAAGAGCACTTTTTACACTGGTGGCAACTCATAGTGCTTTAGTAAAGATATCACAACTCCTGGTTTTAGCTCACCACCAGTGTAAAGAAATCCAAGTTGGCAAGTTTCTCTGGAATGACTTTCTTTACATGGCAACCATTAAATTAGGCACAAAATTTAGGAAACTCGAAATTCTCCTTCAAAGGAATTCTTTACCTAAGCTGTTTCTGCTGCATCTGATCCATTATGATAAATAATAATTTAGCGTTTCCTGGTACTTAGAAAAGTATAGAAAACCTGTTGATTTTAAACACAATAGAAGCCTATTATAAGGTGCTGAAGCAAATAGAGGTCTGCTACTCAACCTGAGCCCGCAGGGGCCTGACAAAAGATCTAGTTTCAAGCCGTTCTCTAGTTCTCTAGTATAATTTGTGTTTATTTGAAGAATTTTCAAACAATCTAATGGATGTGCTGAGTTAGTGAGAGGTCACAGTAGACTTTCTCCTCTTGCTTGTTAAGGTAGCTTGAAGTGTGTTAATCAATTCCACAAAAGCAGAATGATAATAAAGACGGTACTATGTGTAAAATAAAAAAAAATATATTTATCCAAACATGACACTATCTGTCCATTAGGTCAAGGGCTTATTAGCAAAGCAAAGCACTGTAAAACCAGGTCTGTGATAATGCATATCTGTTAAAAGACTGTGAGTGGGTTTGGGTAGGTTCAGGTTTCAAAATTGTGGGTATGGGTCAAGTTCAGGCTTCAGTTTCATGCCTATCCAAACCTCTAGTAGCAAGTGCACAATGACTTTATTACAAATGTGTTTTGAGTCAAGAAGTTGTCTGTTCTTTTGTAAGTACAGAGATGGGTGCTAAAATTGTTGTCTGTGGCAATCTGTTGTACTCTACATGCAGCAGATAGAGCTTAGTCTGAAAAACACTGGTGAATTCCTTTGCAATGAATATCCAGTTTGCCTCATGCCTCATCACAAAGCAGTGATTGTATCTCAGAGTGGATATTTTAATGAGAGAAGAATATTATATAATTTGTTATCTGTTTATAATAATTTTGGTGATGATCCTAAAATACTTATTATATTTATATTTATATTTATATTTACTTTATATAAATTACATCTACAACAAAAACTATTGACACAACAAACGATACCAGATCTACTGAGCAGTATTCCTCTTTAATGTAGGTCACTTGACTTACTGACTTCCCACGAGCAGATACGAACACAGTTTGACTTGTTGAACTGAAAAATGTCTCAGTCCAGAGGTTCCAGCTTGTGTTCCACAGCGGACCTCTGAGAGGATGACCTCACCTCTGCTTCAGAAAGGAGACAACGTGACTTTCAGTCTGAAGAAGAGAAGAAAAAGACGAGGCCCTGACTATCCCCTCCTCATTAGTGTAGTAAATCTGCACTGCTGGCCTATGCTGATCAGCCCCCCATTGTACCCCTGTCGCTCTCCTCCCACCCTGCACGAGGCTGTAAATCTGCCCTAGCTGTTCGCTCCAGAGCAGCCCACCTTACAGCTTAGTGGAAGAGGAACAGGGCAGGTGTCCAACATGACTGCCATTGAGAGGGTCAGTACTGACCTCCAGACAGAGACAGAGAGCGAGAGAGGGAGAGAGAAAGAGAAGGAGAGAGAAAAAAGAGAAGAGAGAGTGCAAGAATGTCAGAGCCAAAGAAAGAGGGCGGGAAGTGAGAAAGAGAGAAATGAGAGTCAGCAAGAAAGACAAAGAAAAAAATAGACAGAAAGAGAGAATTAAAATGAGAGAGAAGTGAGAGAGATAATGAAAGACACAATGAAAATGAAAAATATGAGAGAATAAAATAATGAGTGTCAGATCAAGAGACAGAGAGAGCAAGAAAGGGAAAAAATGAGTCAGAGAGAAAGAGAGTGAGGAAAGAGAGACAGAGAGAAGTATGCATGAACAAGAGAAAGATAGTGAAAGAATGACAGAGAGAAAGAAAATAAAAGAGAAACAGTGAGTGTCAAACAAAAGCGAGAAACAGAAAATGAAAGAGAGAAAGAAAAAGGAAAACAAAGAAAAATAGAAAGCAAAGAGATGATAGAATGTGACAGAGTGAGAAAGAGAAAAAAGAATGAAAGAACAACAGAGAGAGAGAAAGAGAGATAGAGAGAAAGGTTAAGAGGTGGATATCATTCCAGTTCTAATAAAGTGGACCGGCCTCCAGATACCTGTTACAGGGCAAAACCTTTGGATGTTCTCTGCTGCAGCAAGAGCCACCAGCCAGTACAGCTCAACTTCACACTCCCACATTACACTAATGACTCTCCAAGTTACATTAATTTGTGGTGACAGATTACTTTTTACAAGCACCTTGAAGAATTTCCCTCTATTTCCAATCGGCTGTTAAGATTCCGAGAGACGGTCGGACTAGGTAAAATAAAACAGGAATCTCTCAGTGAGCCCAAGGATTGCTTGATGGTTCAGGTTAATTTACTATTTTGCTGACCAAAACAGACATTTCTGGCCTGCTAGAGGGGTGAGTAGCTGCATGTGTACTTCGTCATATAATGCTCCCCAGGGTTTTATTCTCCAAAGATACTACTACAAAAATATTTATGCAATGTTCCACATTGTGTCTGGAGTCTTGCAAACTGGAGAGCCTTGCTGGAAGCAGGGAGCTTTCACTCATCCAAAACAAATACATGAGCTCTCACGTGAAAATATGGAGCACCTCTATTCCCTCAGATGGCCTCTAAATGTGGTGAAATATCAAGTTTATGATGGGTCCCAATTGAAGACGGGGAGGCGTGAGATAATCCGGGAGGGAATCCCAAACTTGCAAAACAGTAAAAAATATACAGGCCCTGTCAGGCGAGGATAGAGAGGCACTCAGTTTGCAATGTGGTTCTAGCTCAAGTTTGGAGAAGGTGATGAGATGGTTATAATAATGACTTGAACTCAGCTTGATGCTTAGTAAGACATTCTGGGAGAACATGCACACCTTTATGAGCCCAAGTGGGCCTCTCTTGGATGAACAAAATTTGATATTTTATGGTGGGGCTGACACATTTTTATATATCAGTGCAAAATACATTCCACAAAGGTGACTCACCAATGGCCAAGTGAAATAAACAGTGCCCTCATTGAGAGCTTTTGGTATAGTAGCTGATTTTTTCCCTAACAGTGGGGCCAAAATAGCAGAGAGTGGTCCCCCACGCCAGCCACCTCATTAAAATCCTGCTGTTTCACAGCCAAGGCCATCCAGTTGCCCAGCAGATACGCTGCTTGTTTACCGCCAACAAAACTTACAAGTACATCTAAGCCAGATAGGGGTCTCTACTGAACAGGTTCTTAACAAATGAATTTTTCCCATGGCAAACCCCCCACCTCCCCACAGTTTTTGCTCCTTTGCACTGTTCCACAGAGCATTTTGTGGCTTGAGATTTTCCATCATCAAATCAAGGGAACCCGACCAACAATGTTGATATCCATCGAGTAGCAGCATAAGACCACTTCCATAAATTCAGCATGCGTTAAGGTCTGAGGCCCCTCCGGGTTTGACTCCCAAACCTCCAGCTCATTAAAGCCCAATCTGAGCCGTGCTGATCAGCCTTCAGACTTAACCATGCTCAGGGGATCATTTCCACAGCATGGGAAACAATCAAGCGCAGACACAATAATGTAGCAAAGCAAGGTCATATCGAACCCCATCAAACACAGTATTCACATGGTTTATTTGTTTATTTGTATGCTGTAATGCAACCATTGCTTTGGTTATGGGATTCTGACATACTCATTTATTGCATTAAAGAAAAGTAAAAAAAAAAATTTGAAGCCTAAAATGTCAAAACATTATTTATCCATGCTCCACACACAAATGAGTTCTTTCATGGCAAATGTTGCCAGGCTGGACAAGTTTTACAGAACAAAAATTCTATTGAACCTAATGAACATTCTGTTGAATCAACTGTTTTCCCTAAAAATGTCAATTATAGTACTGAGCAAAAGATAAAGACCACCCTTCATTTGTAAATCATAAAAAAGAAGCTGCTGGTGTTCTTAGAAAAACTGACTGACCTCCCCAGTTTCCTGACTTCAACATCACTGAATATGTTTTGGAATACTTGGATTGTGAGAAGCAGAACATGCAACAGACTTCTAAGACTAAACTTTGGAGGTGTGGAAAAACATCCCTGCAGATTTGGAAAACTGAAAGCAAGCCTCCTGAAAAGAATGGAAGCTGTGATAAAGACAAAATGTGGACGCATTCAATACTGAAAATTATATTACACTTATTATATTATATGTCCCGCGACCCTGACGGAGAAGCGGCTGAGAAAATGGATGGATATTATATGTTTTCTGATTGTGATGCTGAAAAATAAATAACTGATGTTAATGGATGTTTTGACTGGAGGTTATATAAAATAGTGGTTTTTGCACAGTATTGTACATGACAACGAAACTACACTCTGTTCTAACAGAATAACCTTTCACATTCAGATTTATGATTTCCAAATTCGTCTGAATTTGGGCATATGACAAAAATTCTCCTGTAGAATGGGATTTTAACCAGTGTTTCATAAAACTTACCCAATTTTGCTACTGTTCCTACAAAAGAATGCATTTGTTGACAGAGCATGGACAGCTCCACTCCTTCAAAGATCTTTAAAGATCTTTTTCAGAAAAGAACACAACTCTAGCATGTGCTCTTAACATATTTACAGAATACTGACAATTATGGGATGGGAGGGAAAAAGAAAAAAAAATCTACAAAATATTTACATTGCACACAGAACAATATCTACACAATTTAACACTGATATAAAGCACATACAGTATGTGCTTTTGTCTTCATCTACTATTCAAGGCTCAGGTAAACAAGAAAGTATCTAGCAGTCACTATCTGACCTATGCAATCAAAACAAATTGCTGTCTGTTGAGCTTAAGAATAATTTTTACTATTCATACCTGTAAAATTTACAAGTTGCCAGTTTACAGTATATATTCTTATAGAATCATGAATGCAGCTTTAGTTGGTGGTTCAGGTTAAATGCATCAAAATGACATTTTGCTGAGACAGAGCCTCTAATTAAATCTACAGCTGAAGTTGCCTTGTGCACCACTGACAGATCTGGGTTATGATTCGCTACTGAATAATTACAGTTAGCCAATTCTTTTGAAATTTCAGAAAGGGTATTTGAAAAAATGGATACTTCTCTATCTGGACAATGAATCTGGAAAAGTGGTGAGTGTGAAAAAAGAAGGAACAAAAGACTAAAGGTCTGTGTCTCACCTTCAAGTTCAATTCTCTGAAATATTGTGACAAAGAGCAGCTTCTTCACAGCAGACTCTTAACACTCTCCTCTGTGCCAGAGCTTACTATGATGTGCAGTGTATGACTTTATGGATTTTATGGTGTCTGGATTTTCATTTGGCATTACAGTATATACTGTGACACATGGGTGCACCAGTGGACTGTGTGAGCTTTGGGGAATGACTGGCGGTGCTGCTGTTTGAAGAAGCCTCTTTCAGACGTAATGCTCTCTGTGGTTAATGTAGACTCGGTCTGCACCATTTTGATGGCAAATCCACTCCTGATAGGACAGTGGCTGATGGGTGGGGCTCTGGAGCTCCCGGCGGGTCACTCTGCTCGATGCTCTCTCTGCTTGTTCCAAGTGCATCTCCATCCTGCGAGCCTGTAACACACGCACCAACACAATTAGGACAGTCCTTCCCAGTTCTGGTTCTGGTGTACCCCGCATTGTTTTTTTATTCTGATCCAACTAATCAGCTATTTAAAAAGTTTAAGAGCTGAGATGTATAAATTTTAGGAAAACAACACAACCAACACAAAAATCCTAAATCTAATCATCCTAGGCTAAAATACTCTAGTATAGCGGGTAGATCCAGAGAAGACTACATGTCTGATATCAAATCAGACAATATCTGGCAGCATATTGCTATGATGGGCATGACAAAGGTTTATGATCCATTTATGTTCTACCTGTGATTCACTGAAGTAATGTTAGACATTTTCACAAAGTCCATTTCAGCTTTTGTAGGTGTATCACTATATCACTTGAGGTGGAACGGGAAATTGTAATAAGAATCTAACTTCAGTTTCAACTAATCTCTATCCACTGTATGAGACTTGGTTATAATCAGTACATCAGGCTGGACTACTAATGGGGGGCTACAGACTTCAAATTAACTTTTATAGTTTGTCTCAGCATTCTTGTGCTTATATTCATGAGTTTATACATTAATGTTAGTAAACAGTCCAAAAAGCTACCAGCCCCCTGAGAATTCTCTCGACTCTCCTGATTACCCACTCTGGCTTTGTTAGGCAGCATACTTTTCTTTTCCTTCTTTGGTGGCTTCTCCTCAGGTTTCATGTAATTGGTTGTTTGTCATAAACCTCACGCTTACATATGCATTAGGATTAATCACAGTCTCAATGTCTAAACCTGGATTAATCACAGTCTGAGTGTCTAATTCTAGATTAATCACAATTTGAGTATTTAAACCTGGATTAATCACAGTTTGAGTACCTAAATCTGGATTAATCTCTTAAGTGTCAAAAGATGGATTAATCACAGTCTGAGTATCTAAAACTGGATTATTCACAGCCTGAGTATCTAAACCTGGATTAATCACTGTCTGAGTACCTAAATCCACAACCTGACTCTCTAAACCTGTGTTAATCAAAGTCTGAATATCTAAACCTGGATTAATCACAGCCTGAGTATCTAAACCTGTGTTAATCACTGCCTGAATATCTAAACCTGGATTAATCACAATCTGAGTATGCAACCTGGATTAATCACAGCGTGAGTATCTAAACCTGGATTAATCACAGCCTGAGTATCTAAACCTGGATTAATCACAGTCTGAGTATGCAAACCTGGATTAATCACAGTCTGAGTATCTAAACTTGGATTAATCACAGTCTGAGTATCTATAACTGGATTAATCACAGTCTGAGTATCTAAAAATGGATTAATCACAGACTAAGTATCTAAACCTGGATTATCACAGTTTGAGTAACTAAACCTGAGCTAATCACTGTCTGAGTATGTAAACCTGGATTAATTATCGTCTGAGTATTTTAACCTGGATTAACAGGGAAAGTTGCCCTTCTGATTTTGTTCACCTGGTGTTATGATCACTATTGCGCTCTTCCTGCGTTTTCTGGTTTTGACCCATGCCTGTTGATTGACCACGTTTTGTATTAGTGATAATAAAACCAGTATTGTTTGTTTTATCCACACGCGTCAGGATTTTGCTGATTGGTTACATACAAGCCATAAGAACTGGCATAAAATTAACACCATGAAAAAAACAAAACATACCATCTGTAAGCAAACCTCTTTGTTAAACCTTTAATTTTTTATTTTTTCTGCCTTTCTCTCTCTCTTTTCTTTTTCTTATCCATTTTTTCTTTTGGCTCCAGATGTGAAATTGATTAACCAGTCACTTATTTTGCCTCACTTGAGCATTTTACACTACATAATGGTACAGCCCAGACGTTATTAGGCCCCCTCATGGCTGCAGGGCCCTAAGCAGCTGCTTATGTTGCTCATTTGGTAGAGATAGCACTGATTGCAACTGATAAAATAATACATTGGACACTGATTGCATGTTTGAATGACGTATCATTGTCTTTATTAAGTAATGACTGATATTACTGACTTGATTAATGTGAGGCTGATTATTTGAGACTGATTTGTGACTAATATATATTAGTCTAGACTATATTTCTGAGGAATGGTGTCAACATAGTCAGCATGCCCACTTTAGAAAACACAAATACAGAAAATACAAATACATACTGTACTATACAGTACAAATACATTATACTGAAATAAACCATACATTAAATAAACCACAAGAAACAAAAATGTACAGATTTTTACTGTGCAACTTATGAAGCAGTGCTGAATGTGAGAGACACAGTATCATAAGCAATGATGACAGCCTAATGACAATGCTTGTGTTCTCTGTCTCCAAAACAGATGTTGCAGAAAACACATCCCTATTAGTCAGAACTGCTTTCTACAGTTAGAGGATTTTCATATTAGAGGAAATGTCTTCTGTGTGTCTGTGTGTGACCAAGACCAAAGCCGTTATTAGCTGCTCTCTCGGGTGTCAGTCCTGATAAACACTGAAATGTGCTGTTTAATATGATTGGGTGGAGAGAGATAATGTGAGAGTGCTGAAAGGAGAGGGACAAGTGAAAGAGACAGATAAGAGAGAATGAGTCCACAGAGTCCACAAAGAGAAGAACAATAAATGACAGAGGAAGGCAGAGGACAGCTAAAGGAGGGCTGTGAATAGATAATCATTATGGACAAAAAAGGAGCACGCTAATCATATCTGTTCACATCTGCCACAGTCATCAGGGCTGCACTAAGAGCAAACCCCTGCAGAACTCACCTGAGAGACGGAGGCTACCTGAGGGGCCTGAGAGGCCAGCGGGATGGCAGGGGGTCTCTCACTGTAGGGAGGGGGTGGCTTGTGTGTTGGAGGCAGATCAATTCTGTGCAAGGGGAACAACATGAAATAACCTTAAAAAGCTGTAGGTCACCAAATTTCCTTAAAATATGGATTAACCCAGTAAACCCTGGACTTATTATTCAGTGAAAAGTAAAGTAAATGAAAACATAAATAAATGAACTTTGAGAATGTAGTTCTAATATCAACATGCAGAATTTCTCATTTTGGAAAAATGGTAGTCAAAGCTCAAGGTACACAGGTACATCAAGAAATAAATGTAAAGATAATCACAGTATAATATTTATTAATAATATAATATCTTCTTGATGGTCCCAAAAAGCTTAAAATATCAAATGAGATGTCTTAAAATAGCTTCTTAAAATAGTTAAATGGCTGCAACAGTAGTGTATATAATTGTATGGAAGAATCTGCAACCACATTGCTTTCATATTATTCAAAACATTGAATGGTACTTTTAAACAGTAGTGTGTAAAACGTGGAAGAGGTTAGAAGACGATTTGAAGACTTTTGAATTGATGCAACTGATGTAACTGTTGCTTTCTTAATCTAAATAAACATTTTGCTTAGGATTGTTTCATTCAAAGCAACTGCCACTTGTATCAGCTTTTAGGTTGAAAAAAACACTTTTTTACAAAGTAGTCTGTGGTGACCAGAGTCTTTAAGACTTTTTTGATCATACATTAAGATAAAAGGACTTATTTTAATGATTTAACAAGTACAGAATATACAGTAAGAGCATGGCATGCTTTAAATGTTTGTTTAAAGGAACACAACAGTTACACCATTAAACAAACATATTAAGTACTAGTGCTGTCTGCTTTATTCCAACACTTTTATATATAAACATCATTTCATATTTCTATGTATTTATATATGTTATAATTATACAATATAATTCTGTACACTTTAGAGTGCAGTGGGAAAAAAGTAAACACAAAGCGTTTTTAATCTTTCCTCCATTTAGAACATAAAGCAAGGAAAGGCACTGGAAAGGGGCCAAGTCGAAAATGTTATGCTTCTGTAGTTTTTTTTTCAGTAGACGATGAAAATGTTTATGTAAACTACTTCTTTAAGGTCTCAGTGCAGGAATTAGACAGTTCCACTTCCCTATCAGTACTGGCAATCGAGCAAGCCAAACAAGGAACAATCAGGATTTTAAGACTAAATTTCCTGCACATAGAGTCACTTCAGTCTGCCACCTTGTACACTGGCATTAGCCTTCTCCTTCATTCTTACTCCCCAGGGCACTTAGAAAGGGTATTGTTCCAAGTGCTCTCTCTCTCTCTCTCTCTCTCTCTCTCTCTCTCTCGTACAGCTACTTTAACTCAGTGACAGACAGTCTCAAAGCCCCTCACCCATCCTGAGACATATTTTCTCAGGATCCCTGGACCTCTAACCAAAACACCAGGACTGTGGTGCAAGCTGGCAATGTGTATATGTATTCAGCCCTATTTGTGGAGATGATAGAAAACTTGAAAATTTTGTTGTGGGGTGATTTGGCTGATCCCCAAGTTTGTGGGGTTTTTCTATAAAAAAATTGCAGATAAAAAAAAAAAGATTTCTTTTTAGGGTATTAAAATTAGTGTTGGGTTAGCTGTAGCCAAAGCACTATGTGCACTGGTCCTATTGATCTGGTGATGAACTCCCACTGATTTACGCAATACCTAAATCAAGGGATATCAATACTCTGCAAAGACAGTGTTACAGTAAATTATATAAAGGACAATAAAGACACATGCACGTGTGATTTGCTTGCACAAGGTTTGTTTGTTTCTCTGTCCTCAAAAGACCCCTCTCATTAGTTAATTTAAGTACTCCAGCAACAAAGAGAATGCAATGCAAAGAATAATTGTAAAGTTGCACTATGTATGTTTTGGGGGTTTTTGGAGACCTCTCTGGTGGAAAAGTGTAATTGCATGCAATATGTGCAAGGCCATTTTATAATGTTGTGCTTTGTCCCCCTAGGGTGAATAAATCTCATGATGGCAAGCACATTGAAAAAGTATTCAAAGAGAACTCAGTACTCAGAACTCAAAAATTGGTGAAGAGCGTGTCCTCCAAAGATGCAACTGAATTATCTATGATTGTCATTGTTTTCATCAGTATAATGTTCATTTTAATTTGAATCCTAAACATCAAGCTGAACCTTCTTATTGATCCTGCGTGTGTGACATTAAGATGTAAAGACATATGATGTGGTTCTGAAAAACTGCGCAGAAATACAGGTCTACAGGGTGCTGCAGCAGAACACCATATCTTAACATTTTCTTCCTTCAAATTTACCATAAGTTAAATAAGTTAAATTAATCAGTTTAAATAGATAGATATACAGATAGACAGAGAAAGAGAGAGAGAGAGAGAGAGAGAGAGAGAGAGAGAGAGATAGAGAGAGTAGAATGGCAAGGCAATTTTACTTACATTGTGCCTAACTTGTTTATCAGAGTGTATATTATCAAATAATTACACTGCTCACATTTTTATTCAGCAGCACTCAAGGGTACATCATCTTCCAGCTGAATGAAACATTGATCAAGGCAAAGAGTCATGAGGTCACTGCCAGGCCTCAGCACATTTACAGCAAAGCTTGAGTTCAAGAAACGAGTTACTGACTAATACTGAACACAATTAAGCCAACACAATAGACTGATTAAGTGAATGACCATTGCTTGACTAAGCTTTAGAGCACAGATGAGTGGTAGGCGTCTTTATGCTTGACCTGTTTCTGGACCTAATCCACAAAACCTGTCCCAACAAGACACCAAGAGCAGCTCTCACACATAAACATACAGTCTGTAATATTCAACTATCAGGTCTAAAATAGAACAGACAAACAGACATACTGTATCCTCATGCATGAAATCAAGGGTCAAACTTCTTTATATGTATCAGCAGGAATGGACTGTTATATTAAAGCAGGAACCGTACTAAATGTGCAGGGCCTTCAGAGCCACGAGTGCAAGGTTGGGAGACACTGACCTACACTCTTAAAAGTGAACATGCCCAAAACTGTTCTTCAGAGTGGTGCCATTTCAGTGGATGGGTCTTTTAAGAGCTATGTTTGTATATGACAAGAAGCTGTGTAAAAAACCTCCACATAATGTAAAGGTTTATTATCAATTAAAGGGTTTAAAATATACAGGTATACATAAAAGCCAAGAATCATTCGGAAAGAGTTATGCAGCCCTATTCCATTCATCGCCTCCTTCTTCAGCCCCCGCAGACCAGACAGCAACTTGCCACCCAGAAAGCTTTCCAAACTGGCAGGGAAATCTTCCACTTCAGTCAGCTCTTAATGCTCCTCTCTTTCATCTTTTCCATTCAATGCTTCTACATGTCAATCTCTCATCCTCCTTCACTGTACCTCTTCACTTCCTATTCTGCTTTCATATTCTGAGTTGCTATGCATTAATAATCTGACGTGAATGAGGCCTGACACATAAATATTTGAAAGCTCGGGTTTAAGATCAGGGTGTGGCCTCAATGCCTTAATGGACTTTTGCTGGCCTAATCTCTGCTAGGCTTCTGGCCTTTAGTGACTTCCATAGGGTCACTCTATGTTCTGACCTTGAATTCCCAGGATTCCCTAGTGGACTGAGAGATGCCTCTACTTGCCCTCTGGATTGAGATACTGAGGTGTGTATGCGATGCTGTTGTTTTTGCAGTGACTTAAGCCGAAACTCACTAAATGACAAAGATAGATCCAGGGTGTGATAGGACAAGTAAGGAATTACTCCTTACTCCTACACTGAAGAGAAAACGAGAAAAGCACTTAAAAGATAAAGCTTATTCTCACTTTAGTGTCAAAATGGAGATGCCCTTTGACTTGTGGTCACTGGCTTCTTGATGGTGAGTACAACTTGAAATATTTGTTTAAATGTTGGGTCCAGATGTCATTTCTCAAATATTCGTTGGGCTTGGGTTTGGTCGCTTTTGGTTTTCTCGTAGTCCATCTTCCACCCTTAATGGACATCAATCTGAATTTACCCCGACTTAGCTTACCTCTGTAGTTTTATTAGCTTACTTTTATTAACTTCTACGCCATAGACTGGGGTTCAATCCCCGCCTGGGTAAACACCCTACACTATACCAATGAGAGACATTGGGCAAGACTACTAACACTACCTTCGCCTAACTGCGTAAAAATGATCCAATTGTAAGTCCCTCTGGATAAGAGCGTCTGCCAAATGCCATAAATGTAAATGCAAAATGTAACTTATTAGCTAGGGTCACATGTATTGCTCTACCAGTTCACGAGGCCAACACAGTATGGGATAGTGTTCGAAGGCATTCATAGATGAATTAAAAGTTGAATTTAAACTATAATTGGGCTATTTAAAGATCTCCTGATGGCTGTCATTGTAGCTGTGTAACATGGCCACTAAGGTAATTTAGCAGGTGCAATTAGGTTTTTCTGGTTTTCAGGTCTGGATCCTTAATTCTGTCAAACTATGTTTAAGTTCGGGCCAAACTTTTGAAACCTAATTAAAGCTCTAATGTAGGCTTCCCTACAAGACCAACCCTTCCCCCCTTACTCTTGGGATGTTCAATGTGGCTTGTATTTTTTCCACAGCCAATGGACACTAAATCTTAAACTGCTACAGCTCCTCTATTTGAGTATAATTGATTTTCAATGGGCTATTAACTCTATATAATGTGTCCCCTGTTCTTTCTACATAAGAACTAAATAAAGCTAAGGCTAAAATGTGAAGAGGCTTTTCACGAATCATTAAACCTATATGGACTCACATTAGGATTTCCCATGAAAGGTTATGGGAGCGATAGAGGCCTGAAGGCAGTAGATATGATCCATGGTGCACAGAGGGGACATGGTGAGTGCATCTGCTGAATGAACAGGAAGAACAGCAGACAGGCCTGGATCTTCTCACTGATTCTACCTGGATATCGGCAGAGCATGGGCCGAGTATTTCAGGCTCCACATCAATATGATGGAGGAAGCTGTGTCCTTCCATCTCTCCCTCCCTTTCTGAATCTTGACATCTACACATACACATATGTAGACACACACAGCTGAAGGTCAGTTTGAAATTTTCCTGGGCTAGCTTGGAATATTGCTTGCCTTTCCAACTGTCAATCAAATTTCAGGTTCTATCAGTTGCCAAGACCTTGAAAGGGAATGTGGCAGGTTTTCCAAAGCACATCAACATTGACTAGTGAAGGATAAAGGCATCAAGGTCGATGTAAGAATGACTCAATGAATGTTTATTACAGTGGGGGCAAATTTAATGATAATACCAGTTTTGAAGAGTTACACATAACCAAGCTACTAGATTCACCACATTTCATGTTACCCTGCATTTCTTTAATGTATTTTTCGCCAGGTCAGCTATCATACACTCAGAATCATAAAGGTTCTTAAATAGCTCTTGGCTTGGATACTCAGTCCTAGGAAAAAAAAACCTACCGTAAATCTTTACATTATGTGAAGAATATATCCTC
This sequence comes from Pygocentrus nattereri, assembly GCF_015220715.1. Lineage (NCBI taxonomy): Eukaryota > Metazoa > Chordata > Actinopteri > Characiformes > Serrasalmidae > Pygocentrus > Pygocentrus nattereri. The sequence continues at coordinate 15,041,324 of NC_051226.1, forward strand.
CTAGTGGCTTTTCCATCAACTGATATTTTTAATTTTTTTTTGCAATGAGGGGTGAAGGGGAGGTGTGAGAAGCCCCTGCTGTGAAAAGTATTCACATCTTTTTATAAAGATGGCCAGGCTGAGATAAAGACATGTTGAGACAGAACAACTGCAGCTTTCTTGACATTAAAAATCTGGTACAATAAAACTGTCACACTAGCACTTGAAACCAGTAAACACTTTAAACGTGGACTTGCTTGCTCATATACAAAAATGAAAATCCAGTTTGTTTCAGCCTTTTGTAAATCGTTGTAAATATATTTTTCCAACAAAATATATTAAATCAACAATATTGAAAAAAAAATGTATAGTTTTAGTTGAGGAACACTTTTTTATGTCTACTGTAAAAAAGGTTAAAAATCATCAAGTGAAACACTCTTTAGGCAACCCAAACCTTCTACATCATCCCTACAAAAACAGTAAAAGAGCTCTAAAACACTTCTGCTGATCGCCTCTGGCTATCTACTAACAAAATTCCACAACTTTTATAGAGGAAGCTTTTGTACAGTAGTTGTTGGGGCAAATAACATCAGCTTTAACTGCTGCGTCGTGTGGACATTTTTCCTTCTCCAATATGTACTCCAGCCCAGTATGTCAAAGCCCTGCTGCTGCTTATCTCTCAGCCAGAGTCCCTGCTGTCTACTAGGCAGTGGCACCACCATCCATCAGGCCAGCACCAGCTGTCCCAACACACTGATCTGCATGCAGCTTACAGCCATTTCAAGCCTAAGCTCCAGCAGGCCGAGGCTGAGCTAGGATCAGCGGTAAGACAGAACAGACATGACCATCTCAGAGGGCCAAAGAGCACTGGGGAGAGGTTTCATTGCTGTGTAGCCTATTCAGCCATCCAGAACCTGTATGAGTCCAGGATAAAGAATTGTGTGGGAAAAATCATTGTAAACTTTTCCCACCCTGATGATTACCTCTTTACATCATCCTCTGAGCAATGAAAACCAAAACAGCATTACTCAAAAATCTTCTTCCCATGTGCAATAGTCCCCATGAATAGGACTCTTCTTTCATACCTGTGTATTTACACTCTTTGTAGTCAGTTACCTCTACAATTACATGATGTACTTTTCATATGTATGTATACATTATTGTATATTGTCAGGGACAACCATTAATTTATCTAATTACCAGTAAAAAAAAGCCTTTAAGTAATTAATGTTTCTGCACCCGAAATAGCAAAAAACATATTTAACAAAAAATTACACACAAGCTTAAACAACTGAATTTTTAAAAATTATTCAGTGAATCCATCCTTTGCGTTTATTACTTACTTACCACCACAGTTCAGTCTTAGAAATTGGTTGGATTTTCTGCTTCTCATGATCAAAGTAATATCCCAAACACATTCAATGACACTGAGGCCTGGACTCTCGGCTTGTATATAAACATACACACATATATATATATATATATATATATATATATATATATATATATATATATATATATATATATATATATATATGTGTGTGTGTGTGTGTGTGTGTGTGTGTGTGTGTGTGTGTGTGTGTGATCCAGATTCTGATTCTGATTGTGAAAATGTTAATATGGTAAGACATTGCGCAAGAGAGCTAGTCTTTGCTTAAAGTACTGAAGTACTTTGCAGATTGGGACAGCTGACATTTTCAAGCGCTGATGCCATCAAGAGAGTTCAGTTGAAGAAATGCAAAGAACAGCATTTCACAGTGTGTCACTTGTGCAGTGGGAGAAAATGAGATACGTCTGAGAAAAGGGCTGCTATATTCTGCATCACATGAGTGAACCCTACATGCCCAGAAATGCCCCCTGGTCCCCTGCAGTATTTCCAGGCATTATTGTTTCTGAGTGAACTGGAAAGTGCCTAATCTGTGAATACACTGTGACCTCATCCTCATGAGAACAGCATCAATCATCACTGTAGAACTGGTTTCAGCCCTGTTTAATTAAGTATTTAAGTAGTTCTACATAGTTGGTGAAGGATCTTTCTTTTATATAGCTCCAAAACTCTGAAGTAATATTCCAGAGAATATTAGGAATGCAAACAAGGTGTTTTTAAATATATATTAATAACACGGTTGTTCAAGCTAGCTAGTGTACTGGACCTCTTTATTTCTTTTATAGTTTGTAACTGTTCTGTTCTTTCATTTGAACATCAATGTTTTAGATTTCTGGTGAATAATAATAATAATATATAATAATGAATATGTACAGTAAAAGATTAATATTACTATTACTATGAGGCCTGAGAAACGTGTGTTGTAATGTCAGGAGGCTAAAGTATATATACAGCAATTCAAACATAAAACCTACAATTAGACATACTGATATCTCATGCTTTTAACATCAATACTGAAACACAAAAACAAATATCAACAGCAATCATAATATACATATTCAGATATTCAATAGAGATTCAATTTTGCTGCCCATTATATTGGCTTTTTTTTCCAAACTTTCTAATGTGTTGCTAAAATTCTTACTCTGATCTGCAGTTGTTAGGGATATTTTAGCAAAATACCCCAATAATAAATATGATAATAAGAAAAAAGGAAGCACTACTAATAACTGTTACAGCTGTTATAAGTCAACAATCACACTGAAGAAGTGCTGAAAATGATTCCAGTGCAGGTTAGTGTTTCAAACTGAACAAAAAATGAGGCTTAGTTAAAGTTTTAAACTGTAACTGACAGCTATATAATAAATGATATCTAATACTTTTCATTTGACTTTTGAGTAGTATAATGCATTGCAGTTAATCACAGAGTTACTGAATTAATAACACTTCTTTTTTCTCATATGTCACTAAGACAACAATATTAATTATGCACAGTGCATCTGAAACAGAAATTTCTTCTATATAGATTATTTGTGCCTGTCCGTGTACATAATTTGTGCCAGCATGTGCTACTTATCACAACTGACTTTGTGACTTTAATTGTGCAACTAACACAGTCTTTAATTATGCTAATATGAACCTGATGGATAATAATCCTTATGCTGAAGAAGTGAGAACCTCAACCTCACCCACACAGACCCAACTCAATTTTCATTCAGAAACAGCTCTGTAAGCTTTACTTTCCATTGTTACAGATTCTATTTGAGGCAGCTGGTTTTGGAGTGATGCTCTTGTCTAGTTTGTAGGTTTTAGATAGATAGATAGATAGATAGATAGATAGATAGATAGATAGATAGATAGATAGATAGATAGATAGATAGATAGATAGATAGATAGATAGATAGATAGATACTTTATTGATCCCGAAGGAAATTTAGCAACAGAGCCGGAAGTAGATGGATGTACAGCAGTTGTTCAGTTTTAATCGAGCATAAATTCTCAAAGGCAGGTATAGTAACAGGCCTTTTAAACAGTATTTACTGTGACTGGTTATTCTTTCTGAATAAATGACTGAAAAGGTGTATTGGATTTTTCCTTGCATGTTCCAGTTGGTACAGATTTGTATAGGTTTTAGAAAGTAACATAGAATTAAAGTATGGAGTAGTCAAAAGACTTTGTCCAGGAAGTAATGAGTAAAATAATCACAAAGTTTGACAGAAGCAGTTCATTTGTAACGAGTTACGATGAATTACTATCCCAACACTGGTGAGAAACCACCAGCAGCAGAAATTGCAGAGCAACCACCAAAAATGAACTTACATCCAATTTAGAAGAAGCAGCGTGCTCTTTACACACAGTCAAACAGAGGCACCTCAGTAGGGTTTCTTAGACAGCAAACACTCTGGAGTGCATGAGAGGGGCATTATGAGAACTCATAGGCCCCTGGCCTCTCTCAAAAGGGACATGTGGGGATTGATCTTTAGAGACACTCATGCAATAACATGAGAAATGGGCAGCTCTGCATGTCAGAGACAAATGAAAACAAACAAAAAACTCCAGGTCCCCTTTTAAAAACTGCTGAACTCTCTTGGCTTTAAAGAGTGCTGAAATCACAGAAGTTAACTGTCTCTGTATTTCAAGAGAAAGCAAATAAAGAAAAACAATACATTTTTTTCCATATCTTCTCGATGACATACAGTTGCCTTTCCAGTTTCTCAAACTAACACAAACTGCCTTTTATTAAAACAAGTGCTGCTGACCTTTTATAGGCTTGACTGGGTTTCTGGGCTCAGTGGTTATTGACCAAATGAAATCCCTGTACAGCTGGTGTGGCTAATCAAAGATTAATCCACAGAGAGGCGCTGTAGCGTGAAGGGCCTCATCCAGACAGGGCAACAGGTGAAGCAGGTGGAGCTGAAGTGAAGCATAATGCACTTAATGATATCCTGACAAGATGGGTCGTCTGCATGCCATCATCTGATCTACATTCATACACACTGTTCCATCCTGGAGTGTTTACCTCAAAGAAATTACAGGTGAAATAATTAACATCATCCTCTTCTACACATATAACTGTACTGTAAAGATATATTAAACTGTCTTCATCTATTTAAACATGGACTTTCAATTCATTTGCACCGTCTATTGGCCATTTAAAGGGATATTTCAGCATAAAATTACCACGATTTTCCTTTAAAGTCAAATGTGACCAGGTAAGACATGTATCTGTCCAAACTGCTTTGCATGTCTAGAACAGTAGTAGCAGCCATCTTGAATCCTGACTTTTGTTTTTTTTTATAGATAAAAGTATATTGTGGTTATAGAAAGCTCATAAGACAGTAGAGATTTCTTAACAATTGGACACAGTTTGAGGCAAGTATGTGATGATTTATGGGTGCGGTTTGCATAGTGCTAACTGGATAGGTTTAAGCTTCTGTTACTTGTTAGCTACATTAGCCTCATAGCTTCAGTGTAAAACTGAATAGGCAAATTTCAGACAACAATGTCAACTGACTGGTGCAGCACATTCAGAGTACAGAAAAAAACGTGTAAATTAGTTTTTTCCAGGAATTATTCAGTTAAAATGTCAATATTACTTCCAGTATATTTTCGATAGCCAAAGAAAATGGTAACTTTACAAAAGGCAAAAACCTTGAATGTAAGTTAATATAAAGAGAGTTTATTTCAAGTGATTTTGGAGCATTTGCTCCAGCTGCATGTTTCAGTATAAAGAGAGCAAAGTTAGTCCTGTTTAAATGGATTTAGTGCAATATACTATGCCAAATATTGAACAAAAATTAGTGTATTCATAGTTCATAAGATTTTGCATTACTAGCTGATTTTACTCTGTTCCAATTGATCAGATGTCTGAAAAAATAAATATCATGACATACTAATAGGAATTTTTCAGCATAATCACCACAATTTTGGTTTTAAGTCTCCATTTATTGTAAGCAAGCTACATTGGCTCTGGAAACAAAAACAAATTTTACAGAGCAATCATGTCTTGGCTGATCGAAAACATGTGGAGTGAAAGGACATTGTGTGTATTTGATTTTCACGGAATTATTCCACTAATATTCTGAGTATTACTTCTAGTTTTTGTGCTGTTTTGTTTTGCTCATTGTAAATGGGTACCTTTAGAATTGTCTAGCTATTGTATGTTGACTCTCTGTATTGAAGGTCGATTTAATTATTGTCTGTCTCTCCTGCAGCAGCATAACCTGAAGAAACAATTTCATTTCTGTTGAGCCCAGTGGGCATGACAATAAACTGTACTTTGAGTCTAACAATAAAACCTGTATTCTGAGTCATTCCCAGCTACTGAAAACAGTGTTTCAGGTCATACATCAAACATCACTATATCAAATATCAACCCAACAGAAAGCTCAGTGTGTGCAGTCTCTGTTCTCACAGCAGTAATAGTGCAGTTGTAATCTGTCTGTCAAGGTTCAAAGGACGGTCAGCAAGTGGCTGAGGAAGCACAGCGTTTTCAATAATTCAGCAGGTAAGTGCCCATACACAGCCACCTGCCCTATACTGCATGACTGAGAGCAGAAAGGTCGCTGACTCATGCTAACAGCCTGACACAGACACACAAGTTTGTTTTTATACAATCTCAGGACGAGGCACAAAAGTCAGAGTCCATCTTTCATTTATTTTCTTTCCATCATTAACTCCAAGTTATTCATTTTTCAAGAGATAAGATATAAGATAATAAATACACTTGCATAAGGAAGGGAAACTCAAAGCACATTAAGCATTAGAAGTCTCAGTTTTGGGAACTGTCCTGTTTTCAATCTTGAAAGAGCATCAAAACTGTCAAATCATCAGATAAACAGTACATAAAGCCTTCATCTTTGAGGAATAGGAGAAAATCTAATCCTGCTCAATCTGAAATCCACAGGTATTTCTGTCCATCATTCAACTGTAAGAAGTTGAGCAGTCAGTCCATTCTCAGTCCAGTCCAGACCTCACCATTATAGAATGTGTTCAGGACAACCTGGATCATGAAAAGCAGAAAATACAACCAACTTCTAACACTAAACTTTTGGAGACGTATCCTTTTAGGTTTCTTTGTAAAATTAAAACCAAGTCTCATGAAAAGAGTGGAAGCTGTAATAAAGGCAAATGGTGGACATACTAAATTCAGAAAAAACGTCATATTATATTTAGTTGTTGAGGCTTCTGTGTAATTTTCAGGTTTTTTTTCTTGGTGCAGAAAAATGAATAACTTGTACTTAATGGCTGTTTTGATAAGAATTTGCTATTTTTCCAAGTCATGAGATTATTTACACAGACACGGTCCTCTAAATGGATACACTGAAATGTCAGCCTCCTATAATAGTCTTTTGTCCATTTTGCTCCATCTTGGTATTGTTAAAATTATCCATGTAATGCACCGATGCCTATGCAGTGTATTGCGAGACAAATTGCACTGCTGAGTGCAAATATAGTCTTACACTTTGTCTGTGTAGGTGGGTGGCGGAGCCTTGCGAGCAGTGATGAGGACGATGGTGAAGACAGCGATGAGGAAGAGTGCCAAAACAGCTCCCATAATGGCTCCTGCCACAGCCATCGAAGAGGTCATCTGCTTCTGCGACATTTCTGCAAGGCAGTACAGCAAGTCAGGCCACAGCAGACATATACCTGCACATTACATAAAGCATGCCATTTCAAACACAGCAGGGGGAGCCGAGCCCGATCACAGAACAGCTTTAAAATGCCACAGAGATTTAAAAATGTGCAGAATGTTTTAGCAAATACATCAATCTACTACAACAGAGTGCTGTAAAATGAAGAAAAGCAAGTAACATTGCTGAAACGCAGTGAACCATAATTGAACAGTGCAAGCTGAGAACGAGACGGCCACATATTCACGACTGAACTATACTCTATCTGCTAAAATGTTCTGTTGTAGGAACTGTTGTAAATCCTAGTCAGTCTTATTTATTAAACTGGAGTTTACATTGTTGTACAAACATGATGTTTAGCTTCCCTTGTGACGCAGAAGCGGTTTAGAAAATGTGTGTGTGTGTGTGTGTGTGTGTGTGTGTGTGTGTGTGTGTGTGTAGCTTCCAGGTTAGACTGCTATGCTGCTGAACGTGACTATATTGTTGTATATAATTTAAACTAGACAGACAAAACCAACAACAAATTTGCTACCATGCTAAAGTTAGCTCGATTACATGACAAACCTACTCATGATCTATCCTCACAGTGTGCCTGTGACTAAGAAAGAACATATTTGTGGGTGGAACATAGATAATAGATTACAGTTGACTATCGTTGACTTCATATCCATATGAAGAAATCTTAATATAACCAGGTTTTCTCTATGGGAAACAAAATTCTGTTTTCAAAAATCCCATTTAATGCACCCTGTGGTAAATAAAAATGTGTTGAACCTGGTGTGTTTGTCCTGTGTACATTTTCCCAGAATGTCACTGGATCATCTAAATTTTAGCAGAAATATAAATAAGCTACATCCATGCTAGAAACAAGCTAAGCCATGTAGGCTATTTTGAAATGATGCTGCACGAAAGTAAGCCTTCCAATAAACTTAAACACTATCATAATACAACACTATCTACACAAACTGTATCCTACTCCTGTCTAAGCAACTTAACTGCAATATTTATCAACACATTGTTTTGTGTGGGGTATTTTGATGAGGTTGCCAGAGCTCTGAAGTCAGTTTCATGCACAGCAGTAGGGGTGCCCGATTTGGGAAAAAATTATATCATAACACTTCAAGGCATTTTCATGAAACACAATATGCATCAAGACATTTAGTTTTTCTGAGATTTAATATGTTGAAACAGCCTGTAGTAATGTATGTATATACTAATAGATAATATATAATACTATAATCAAAGGTTGTTTGACCGTGCTGATTTGAAAAGAATCTAATTCAAAATTAATAATACAATTTGAAAGGCTACAATTTCTCATTAGATTGAAAGGGATTATGGACAGTGTTCTGTGAAGTGAATGTAATCTTGCAACAGTTGCTACAAACGAACAAATCTGTGGGCAGAACATGGGCACATCACTTATCATGCAACTAATTCAAACAAGAAACAGTGCAGTAGTACACTGTATTTATCATACCACTGGTACGTATAAAACGTGTTTTGTGCTGGTGACGTTTGTCAGCATCAAAGGCAGAGCTGCTCAGGTAGCTATTGGAGTGTATGAGTGTGTTATTGTGGGGTGTCAGGTGGAGGAGTGTGTTATGCAGTGGTTTGGCAGAGGAAGGCTTCTATTCTGTAATTAGGGCCCCATGCTGCCTGCCTTCAAAGCCTGCTGCTCCATCCCCTCTTCTGCTTTACTGCCCTCCTTCCTCATCCCATCTCTGTTTACCCCCCCACCATCTCTCTCTCTGGCCCTTTTACACTCTAGTACAATGTGATGGAGCAGGTTAGCCAGAAACCGCGGGGTTTGCTAGATCACAAGCTCGTTATCCCCGCAATGGGGGCTCCCAGAGATAGGATTAGCATCCATTAATTAAGATTAATTAAACTCAAACAGGCCTAGCCTTTGGCTGATCAACAGTTTCTCTTGCCAAGAGGGTGGTGCAGCTACACAAGATTACCAAACACTGAGCAGTACAAACGTGTAGCATATGACCCTTTGAGTGGACCTGGATTGTGGTGGTTGGATGCTGATGCAGGTTACGGGAGGCACTGTGAGGGGACTAAATTAACATGCGCTGTGCAAATAACTTGCCATTTCAATCTTCAGCATGATCCAGGACCCTAAATTAACTGATTATGTTCAATCCAATCTTTAAACATGAGTAAAAATGAAGAGAAAATATGAATAACAGAAACATAATTATGGGGAAAAAATGTTAGTGCAAAACATTTCATAACAAATAAATGACTATATCATGGCCAAATACGCAGTGATTACTGGTGGCCCATTATGTTGCCTTCAGTGTGTCTTCACTGGTGAACAGAACAGGATGTGCGGATGAATATCTTTCAATAGTGATCGATAAAAGCCTGTAGGATGCACATTTTTGATGCTTGCTGAAGTCTGACTCTAGAGAAAACTCAAGAGCTTAAACTTAAAGCACTGAAGAACAAGTGAAAAGCTGAAGATTACCATAACTGTGGTAGTTTCCATAATATGTATTTAGATGGGCAAGGTTCAGCAGAGCTTACGGCAGTTTTTTAATAAAGCAAATTTAAAGGGTTATTTTTACACATAAGGATTATTGGAGGACTATAAGGAGGATTGTTGTCATAATGGGGAATACCCACTGCAGAGCATTTTATTAAATAGTCCAAGACTAGAAGATGGCCCTTATAAGCAGAGATTTATTAAAGTAGATTCTTGGCTCCATCCACTTGCAGCTTTGATGAAATGTATAAGTGCTTATGAGAGTGAGAGAGAGATGAGTGACGGAGGAAGTGCAGTGGTTTGGTCAAGTGGCTTAACTCGTCAAATGGGCAAAAATCAATAGATTTTTAAGAGGTAAAAAAGAGCAATTCAAGTTCAGAGCACATGGAACCTTCAGTCTATGTTGGTATCAGTATAAAATATCAGAAAATGCTGGATCAGATATCAAAGGGAAAACGATCCTGTAACAAATATTCCTTTGAGTTTGATAATCTACTTTTAGATGCTCAACTTAAGTGAAGCACTTAGCTTATTTTAAAGCTTAGTTTTTAATTTTTTAGTTTTATCATTTTTTTAATGATAGGATGCCACCTGTGCAACAAGTCCAGTCGTGAAATTTTCTTGTTACTAAACATTCCATAGTCAACTGTCAGTGGTATTATAACAAAGTGCAAGTGATTGGGAACGACAGCAACTCAGCCACGAAGTGGTAGGCCACGTAAAATGACTATGTGGTGTCAGAAGATGCTGAGGTGCATAGTGCGCAGAGGACACCACCTTTCCGCAGAGTCATTTACATTTACATTTATGGCATTTAGCAGACGCTCTTATCCAGAGCGACTTACAAAAGTGCTTGTCATTACTTCAGAATATCTCATGTCAATAAAGGTCGACATAATTTTAAAGAGCTTTGCTCTAAATTGCTACCTGAAGTTATCTATGCATTGAGACCTAAAACAAATACAACAAGTAGAAAAATACCTACAACTCAACACAGAGTCTACACAACACTAAACCTGCTGAAAAAAAGTTTGTAATAAAATACAGTGAACAAAAAGAGGTGAAGATCTTTAGTAGACAGTGTTAGTGATTAGATAAGTGTAGTGTAAAGAGATGGGTCTTCAGACGTCGTTTAAAGACAGCAAGTGATTCTGCTGTTCGGACACTTAGGGAAAGTTCATTCCACCACCTTGGTGCCAGGACAGAGAACAGTCAATTGCTACAGACCTCCAAACTTCATGTGGCCTTCAGATTAGCTCAAGAACAGCATAGAGAGCTTCATGGAATGGGTTTCCATGGCCGAGCAACTGCATCCAAGCCTTACATCACCAAGCGCAAGTCAAAGCGCTGAATGCAGTGGTGTAAAGCGCTGCCACTGGATTCTAAAGCAGTGGAGACATGTTCTTTGGAGTGACGAATCAGTCTGACCTCACAAATGTGCTTCTGGAAGAATGTTAAAAAATTCCCATGAACACACTCCTAACCTTTGTGGAAAAAAGAAGAGTTAAAACTGTTATAGCTGCAAAGGGTGGGCTGATATCATATTAAACCCTATTTATTAAGGATGGGATGTCACTTAAGTTCACATGCGTGTGAAGGCAGATGAGCAAATACTTTTGGCAATGAAGTGTACATACAACAGGTTGTCTGTCATAGGGAAGAACCATTTAACTATTCAAAAACAATTTATACTTTCAACCGTTCACATTTCTATACGTATGTAACCATTGTCTATACTAGAACCACTGTTAGCATTCATTGCAAGTGGAAGACAAACTCCAAACAAACAGCACTTTCTATTTTTGTGAGGAAAACCCTGCAGCTCTCTCACTCTTACTAGGACATGCTGTTCAAGTTCAGCATATTTTCATTCACCTCCAGACTGAAGACGTTTTTACAGAGGTTTAACTTCATTCAGGGCTTCATTCAGGGCTTCATTCAGGGTTACATGCGCTTTAGAATGAGGGAACAATAGGGTGGGATGGTGGCAGGATTCGAAGGGTGGGGGCGGGTAGGAGGGGCACTGCTGGGCCATCATTCTACCGTCTGGCTGCCTTCTACTACAGATGGGCCCCCCACAGATAGTCACAAGACCCCTTCACAGTTCACTTCATATGGGAGGGTTACAGCTGCTCACACCCCAGCACATCAACTACATGCCAACTACATGCAGGCAAACTTACTGTACAAGAAGAAGAAAATACATGGTGTTTAGCTAGATTATGATCACACACAGGTCTTCGGGCCAAGGCCATTTGATTCAGCCCACCAGAAAGTTTTTTACTAAATCTAAAGGGATTATGGTAGTATGCCTTATATGTAGGACTACAGGGTTTTGGTTTTGGACCAGGCAGTCTGGGTTTTGATAATGACTAGAATGCTCTGTCTCGATTTAACATTATTTAAAAATGCCTGCTACCCCTTACCTTGCATACTGGACACTTGCTAAACATCCCCTCTAACCTCATAAGACCCCTCCCAGCATCTCCTGTCCTCTTTCCCTGTTCTTTTGTCTGGTTTTCACACAGCTGAAATCTGGCGACCCTAAAGAAACCACTGTGATATCTGAAAAATGCAATATGGTAACTATGAAAGCAAATATGTCCCCCTCATTTCTCCAAATATATTGGCGCCATACAAAATGTAAAGCTAAGGAGTTACTTACTAGCCATCATATACAACAATCCATTGTCCTTAGGGCTCCTGCAGCTTTTTGGTTTGTAAATCATCTTGTGTGGCCCTTGGTCCACCACAAATATTTAACCCCCCCAAGACAAAAACGTCAGCCACTTCTGCTGTACAGAATGCCACCAAAGCATGTTTGTAAGATGAAACATTGACACAGCAAACTTCAAAGGTCACATAAAATGCTCAGTTTAGCTCTAGACAGAATCTCTGTTCTTTGTGTCTTGTTTGTGTATTTTGGACACTAATCTCCTTAAAGTAATGGAGTCAAGAGTGTGGTTAAGAGACAAAAAGTACTGAGCTTGTTCTTTTAGACCCAGCTAATACCTTCCTTTGCCAATTATCTTTCATGTAAATGCTATAAACATGCACAGTACTGAGCTAATTTCTTGTCAGCATAACCAAAATATGTTTGTAAGGTGAAACACAGGGAAGACAGCAAGAGTCGCATATAAAATGTTTAGCTTCTCTCCAGACAGAATTTAAGTTTTGTGCACTGTTTGTATATTTTGGATGTTAATATTCCTTGAAGTGATGAAGTCAAGTGTGTGGTTAAGAGACACAATGAGTTGAGTTTGCCTTCTGAAACATGACTAATACCTTCTTTTGCCAATTTGCTCCTTAAGGAGTCTTTTACTTAAACGTGTTGCAATAAACTCTTCCTCTTCAAGTGGAAGAAACAATTTGTGAGCAATTCTGTGCTCTTAAAGCATCCTTGGCTAAAACAAGGATTATTGACTAGAGGCCTTTTGAGACTCTGACTCCATTACAGTGACAGGCCTTAAAGCCAAAGCTTTAAGGGCTGAAACTACAGGTGAACCTCATCCTTTGAAGAGATACCACCAGCACCAAGCGATGTTTACCAATCAGATTTAGCATTAGTAGACTAAGCCTAGGTGAAACTAGAAAGGACAAGGGGGAGTTTTGAGTGACGGTGGATTAGGCAAGTTCGTGCTTGGTGACATAAGAACAGGCTTGGGATCAGCAAGCCTTCCCAAGTGTGATTACAGGGATCAAGTGTCACTCTCAGGCTGCCTGATCTGGGGCTCAAACGTTTGCCCAGTAGGGACTGAACATACATGCCCATAAAGCCATTCTGAACACTATACAGGTAGATACATGAGGACCAGTCTCAGATATCAGAGTTGGGGGAGCACAGCCATTATGCTTTCTGGTAAATGTTACATGGGGCTTTGCTGGCTGTAATCTGATAGCCATATTGGAGTGCATGTGGGGGGTTCTCTCACTTGGACCAGACTGGGTTTCTCTTCTTCATTCACTACTCGTGACTGACTCTTAATTACTATGAAACTCATTTAAAGCTCTCAGCACTATGCACAGATGCTCCTCTGCTGGCCAAAGGTTTATAGCGTGCCTAGCCCAGAGCACTTAGGGATTGAGGCAAAAACAAGGCAGAAAATCATTCAGTAGAACGTCATCCAAAAACAGGTCACCACAGAGATACACTTAAGCGAAGGGAAGCTCCTTTATCGCCCAAAAATCAAATGAAGGGACAGATGAGTAGGGTCAGAAGTCAGAGGTCACCTACTGGAATGGCTGTTCTTAAGAAGAACAGATTGACATGATGGAGGCATTGCAGGCACAATCAGAGGGAAGTACAGTGGTCAAAATCAAATTATCTCTGTCTACATGAGATGTTCACATTATCTTCATGCTTCTTCTTTCACATATTTGCTATGATATTAATCACTAATTACTGAATTAATCCCGTAAACTGTCTACACTGCTCTGTGTTCAGTATGAGATAGTGATGCAACCCAATATACTAAATCAGTATTGGAACCAGAACAAACCATATGAATTCAGTACTGTTTCAGAATGATGGCCATTCTCACATTCAAAACATATTTTTATATTCATTACTTTCTTAAAAATAAATAAACAAATAAATTAAAAATAGAACAAGTTTGTCTTAAAAATATTACTTGAATCCCTCTCTGCTTTGAAGAGCACCTTTAAAATTCACAATGAAACACATTTTGGGAGTTTTCTTTTGTGGGTAAGTCAAAAATAGTGATTGAAGGGCTGACATTCTTGGTGAAAATCTTTAACAGCCCCTTGCATCCCAAGGCTTACTACACCCTATTTAGTGCCATAATACAAACAGGCTGAGTTATTTCTAGGTTGTAAAAGTGTGCAATAAAACTTTAGACTGGTCAGAGGGTTCAATGTCTATTTGAGAGCAAGTCTGGCATAATTGTAGGGTTGCTATGCAACTAAAAAAATACTATATACGATACACAATACAGTAAATAATATTACAAAACATCTTATACACCAGTTTTTTTTAAATATCGGAAATTCTGACCATTTATGACACAGCAAGGTTTATTTAGATTTCTATCTCAGAAGAAATTACCTGTATAACTGAAATTTGAACTTGAAGGTCAAATGAAACAGTTGTCAGTGACAATGCCTGTCAAAATTGATATGAAATTGAAATATCAGGACACATAATCAATAAATACCGCTTGAGGTATAAACTGTAACACAAGACACTCACCATAACACACTTATATAAGGCATAAAGTACTTAATGTAATGGCCGGTCAGTATATCTTTTAACTATTATGATTTCATGACGCCTTATGATAATGTGATTTAACTCTCGAGAATCATACTATTCTTATGTATTTCATGTCATTCTATTTTTAAAACAAAACTGCTGTCATTAATCTCTATTAAGTGACTTTGCTAAAATGGAGCCTGTGCTATTACTATTGTAGTTGTTTCCACACTAGTAAGTAACAGTAAAGAAACAGAAAGAAACAGAAAGAACAAACATACATTCTACCTCAGACCAGAGTTCGACTAGCCCTCTCCCCGTTTCCTGGATCCATCCAAAATGTGAGTGCACTTTGCCATGATTGTTGCTGTTTCTATTGTTCTCACTTAAAGCCACTAGAGTTGTTTATTCCACTCTCATTGGCACTGACTATTCCAAACATGCTAGCGTTTCCTGTTAGTTTGCTGCAGTTATTTAACTAATAGTTAACCAAATATGCAAATTTGGTTAATGCTTGTTGTTGTGGAAACAGTATAAATCAATAAAACAGTACATTTGGTCATCTGGAGATCTTCCAATGCAATTCTAGACACTGCAGTGTCTAATAACTGTTTAATGGCAGGTTTGGTTTTCACTAGAAATTCATTCTTCACTGAAAACGTTCAGAGGGTTAACACTTCAAGCTATAGTGTACATGCATCATTTTGTACATTTTACAAATATTTTCACTTTTTGAACAGTAAAAAAGATACAACCAAAAAATCTTCATGAATATTTACAAAATTCACAAAAAAGTGTTTATGCAGAAAATAAAATGGGATTCATAATGTTATGAGGTCCTGAACAAATGAATAATTAATGTGTACTAACATACATGCAAAATGCAGCATCTCTTGTTTATTGTTGCACCATTTGACATTTTAGGGCTTATTAGTATATACTTATGTTCATGTAATTTGATACCACAAAACATGAGCTTTAGCATGGCTCTGGTATCAGATCACTATGGATCAGTGAATCTGAGAGATATGCAGCAAATTAGGCACTCATTTCTCTTCTCTACTCTTCTCTGTGAGGGCCGTGCTTCACCCTGCATATTATCTCGTCTTACATCAATGAAGCGAGACTAAACTGTTTATTAGTTCTGATAATGAAGTAGAATCACTCTTAAAAACAGGAAATATCTGGGTCTCATGGGAAAAGAATGTATACTTGTTTATGGAGACAATTGTTATTTCACCATTTTAAAATCAAATGTTTCGCCCATTGACAGCTGGGATAGGCTCCAGCACCCCCTGCAACCCAGAAGGAGAAGCGACTTAGAAGATTTAGAAAAAGAGGATGAATCAAATGTGTTTAAATGTGATCTTTTCCCCACCATGCTTGTACCTGTCTTGTAAATATGAAAAGCAAGTGCATTTGGCCATTACGGATTCATATTAACCAACAATACTGGCCTATAAACTGTGAAAGCTTAGCCAGTCACAACAACACATGACCAATATCACAAAATAATTTCATTGTTCTTCTTACGCTTGCCAGATGGTGAATACATGTCCTGAAAGTGTTGACATACACCCATGAATGCTTGAGATGAATACATGGAATACAAAGAGTACAGCGCAGAACATGACATATGCAGTGCCTTGGGGTAGTGTATATAGAGTGCGTATTCCCTAGAGGCGAAACGCTAGGATACATTTAACCTCCTCTCTTGAGAAAGAGCCGATAGACCCACAAATACCACAACCATGACAAACGTACATATCAATGGAAGTTACTACTCCCCATGATACATTTAAAAATAAAGGTTGGAGAGAAGCCACAGAAGAACCACTTTTGGTTCCCTAAAGAACCTTTCAGCAAAAGGTGTTTTTCAAAAACTATCTTTAAACAAGATGTTTGAGAGCAAAGAACCTCATAATGTAATGGTTATGTACTAATTCAAGTTTTCTTTTTTTCTAGAACACTGTCCAAGCCAAGAACTGTTTAGGACCTTTTATTTTATACAACCTGCAGCAAGCACTGAATGACAAAACAGAGTCTACTTCTGTAAAATTCTGAACACGCCCTGAACATTTTTACTGACAGTCTGCAAAGGGTAAAAGATCATATGAGCACTAGGAAATATTAGAAGAAAATAACGTCTTAAAGATATATTCTCAAATTCATAGCCACAGCGACAGCTTTCCTGCAAAAAGAACCCAACCATCATAGTGATATATTGCCTGTAAAATATTTTAAATGGTCACAGTGACAGATTCCGCCACTGTAAAGTGACCATATTTTATATGAGAAATTCATAATGGTCCATTTCACCTCTACAAAGCCACGCACTCATCGTGCTCTCCCTTAACCATCCTTTTAACCTTGCTCTTGCTCTCCGCCCCGTCCCCCACCCTTTCACAGTCTCTGTTTCTCTGTCTCCTGCTCTTGTGGCATCTCATTCTCATCCTTTCTTTCTTCCCCCCCTCCTCTGAATCACCCCCATTCTTTCCAGCTCTGTTCTTTCATTGCCTCTCTTGTTCTTCCCTGATGGAGAGAGAAACAAGGGAAGTGCAGGTATTCCTCATGGGAAGCAGCCCTCTATCAGAAAGCCATAGAAGAGTCTGTTGCCATGGGGACAGTGTCAATGGCCTGAAGGGGGGCTGAAGGGCTGGGTGGGGTTTTTCAAGGCAGCACTTGGAGCACAAAACCTTTGTACCAAACCTAACAGCCAATCAGAGTGCAGGGAAAATGGAGGGAAAAGAGAGCACTAAAGCTCAGAGATACCATGACCCTCTCAACTGTGAAAAGAGGTGGGAATGTTACAGCAAAGGTTCAAACAAAAATCAAATGTACACAATTTCACTCTTTACTCAAATGTGGTCACTCAACCAAGACATATATGATGGCTGAAGTTGGCTTCTTTACTTTGGACAGGAGCTATGCTAACAGAAGCTTTTAGCTACACACCAGTATTATGCTAATTGGATATCCAGATCATAATCATTCACTTTTCTCAAACCACGAGGAGTTGATAAGTAACCTTGCTTAAAAAAAAGCAGTAGCCACCATCTCTCTCAACCAACTCTAAGTTGGGTCTGAGCTGGTTTAATCTATAAGCAAAATCAAAACTAAAACATGCCAAAGTTAATAAATTTTGCGGTACATACATTTTTATTCGGAATGTTGAAAGATCCTTTGAATTATGAGCTCATTAAAGAGCTAAAATACAGTATTGCTACAATGCAAGCTAACACTGCTGTGCACTGAACTGACATGAGACTGGCGACTTCACCAAAAAACCCCATACAAATCAGTAAGATTTGACAAATATGGCAAAAAAGTTGTAGTTAACTACTGTTTTGGCAGCAGTAGCTTACAGTTTAGGCCTGTTTACACCTTCCATTAAATTGCAATGTGTAAGATCTTGGTGAGGTTGCAGATAATAACCAACTGAATGTCCATCCCTCACCCCTTCCTTTCCAAGCATGTAGTAGAACCTACCGTCTATAGGTTTTTGCTTCTTTGATAAAGAAGATTCACCCTATCTTGCTTTTTCTTGTGCTAAATCTTAAGTATGATTCTCCATTTGGTAAAATGTGGGTTCTCAAACTCCTCACAACACAAAATGGTTAGCCAGCACCAGCAGAAACCACTGGTTCTTTTCCTTTCTATGTCTTCCATCTGGTGCTATAAGTACCACTAAATTCAAGCTGCTACTTAATTGTTAAAATGTGAAAGGCACTTTGTAGAGTCAGTGTTTCGTTTGTTTGTTCTGGGCTACTGTAGAAACATGGCAGTCCGCCATTGCAGCCTCTGTTGGAAAAGGACCCGCTCTCTATATAGATATTCAAGGCTCATCATCCCCCTTAATCTTTCACACTGCACCTTTAACATGTGTTTCATGACTTAATTTTAGCTGGATTAATTTTAAACATTTCACGGAAATGCTTTACCATTGTGACCAGATGAGATCTTATTGTACTTTTCTCACGTAAAAAGTGCATCGAGCATTGTCTCCAATCCCCCCCCCCGCTTTATGACATGAGTCGACAAGCTTGGCTTGGACACTTTCATCGAGAGTGCAAGAAGGTCTTGGTTTGGGGATAATGCTAACCTTGTGTATCCAGCATCTTTATCTTAAATTTATCATGAAGTAGAGTGTTATCTGAAGGGAAACAGCAGCAGCACTTCTTTCTCACGCGGTGACGAACTAGGAGAAAGACTCAGTGAGGGCTCCGGAACATCAACACCCACTCAAATGGCCATTTAGACCCACCACTGAGCCTGTTCCTCAGCCTAATCCCTCAATCCCTCAACCCTCCTCACAGCTCCAGTGCAACAGATCAGGACAGCAGCAGCACAAACACGGCTCGAAGCGTGTCCATAATATCCCTGGGCTTAAGTGCTCTCTCCTAGGCAGTCTGGAGAGGAAGTTTAGCCCCGGGCCAGTGGAAACTCTCCGCCCACAGGCTTCCTAAGGAAAAATGCATGAGCTTCCGACAAAGGTGGCAAAAGGATGTGTGCATGAAGGTGCAGGGATGAAGTAGGTTAAACACTGTAGCGTGCCAGAGGAGCTTGTCCCTTCAGGGCAGGGGATCTCCACAGGGAAATGTGTCGCAGCTCCAACAGCCTTACACACTCGCACAAGTGTGCACACATATGGTCTAGTTCTTTTTATATCTTGTCAGGATGAGGGATCATACACATGTCTCATATATATGTAGCTACCAATATGCACTAACAATGTTCTAGGTCTAAGGCTAAACATAACCTCAGCCTTAGCCTTAAACAATTCCACATTTCCCATTTTTTGCATAATTCAGTGGATGAGATGTAAACAAAGTCTTTCAGAGTGGTTTGATGTGAAATGGTGAAACTTACTGACTTGTATAGTGGTGGTGATAGTTATGCTCATGTTTTCAGGGCATGTCAATATAAAACATTTCTCTTTTTAACTGTATGGAATTCAGTCACGGATAAATGGTTACAAACAGAACATTCAGATTTTTTTCTTGCTTATTATGATGCGAATAACACCGTCAAGTTGAATTCAATAGACTATATCACAGGCTCCCAATCCTGGGCCTGGAGATCTACCACCTTGCAGAGTTCAAATTCAAAACACCTGGCTCTATTATTTTGACACATCTTAACACCTTCATTACCTTATTACCTTGATCAGTTGTGTTAGATTAGGGATACATTGTTTATCATGTTTCATTTGTTTGCATTTTAAAACATTGCGTCTGTTAAATATCCTGCTGAAGCTTTTGAGGTCAGTAGTGTGGGCTGCAAGTCCCAAAACCTAGGAACCTCTGTTTTAGAGGAATCAAACAAACACTTAGGATATCTTGTGTCACGTAAACTGTTCGAAGTTTCTCTAAAACAGCATTTTGAATCAAACTACTCGGGAGGAGTCTGTTTACATCTTAAAACTTAATTATGCAAATCTTAGCAAAATCTATGGAATTCCTTTTTTGATATAAGAATCCAAAAAATGTTTTTGCACTTTTAATGAAAAAAAAAAATACTTTGTTGGGCACTTTTTGTCCTAAAATGTACAAAAACAAGAGTATGTACGTGTGCGCAGACACACACACACACACACACACACACACACACACACACACACACACACACACACACACACCCCTTCAACTGCTCAGAAGTCCTTAGAAGAACACAAACATGAGCTGATTATGAAAAACAGCAAGACACAGAATCACAGAAAAAAGGTGCTTTATTTCAAAACAAACTGTATTCCAAAAGTTGTTTTTACAAAATAACGCTCCATACTCTCCACACAGTTCATTTCAGTAATTTTTCCTTTCAGTTTTTATTTATAACATTTATTTATTTATTTTTTGTATTTTTTTTTTTTTTTACAGTAGCTTCTCTGTACAAAAAGAAAAAGGTGAACAAAATGCTCTGGAGAAGTGTGTGTGGCCTATGAAACTGAACAGATCTGAACACCTCTCTTCACAAACAGTTATGTGGCAGGTGTGTTTAGTGTGATCTACTGTCAAATCTCTGCCTTTACACAGGAGAAAACAAATAGAAAAACAAGCCTTTCCCAACAGCCAACATATATACAGAATAACCACCTCTTAGTCTTCTCAGTTACAGGACCTTTACCCACTCCGACTATACACTTAATCTTAACGAAAATTCCTTTTTCTTGTGCATTGCAACTCAAGTGTCACAAATGTCATTCTGTGAGCAAAATATGCTATTGTCTGACTTTTCAAGCAAAAAAAAAGAAAAAAAAAAGAAAAGCAATCATACAAGCAATGGCACAAAAAGGCTTTCGAAAGTGAAAAAGGCAAAAATGGAAGGACAGGAAAAGTACAGAACAGAACAGTTCAGGGCGATCACCCATGCACCTGAACTGGTCATTTAACTCACCACAATTACTCCTCCAAAAATTATACTCATATGTTCACAGATAAATGATCATAATCACTGATGCCTTTAGAATGCCACTGTAAAAGATCCGCACCTTCACAATAAGGCACTGCTGATCTCCCTGACCTAAACACAGCTGCTAGAAAACTCAGAATTATTAATCTTCTTTTGACCTAGTCAGCAAAACTCATTTCAGGTAAACTTAGGACAAATATGGGACCGTAATCGTCCACTACTCTCATCTGAATCCAGAGAAATAGAACACTATTGCACTACTGGACGGACAGCTGAGCCATCAAATATACTGTGGAGGTTAACACCAACTGTATATGCACACAGACTGTATGAATATACACAGACACACACATACAGTACTATACAGAAGTCTGAGACCACCCTTTGTTTATTTAACTTCTAATCAAAGTGGCCATTAAGTACAAGTTATGCATTTTTCAGTGTAGTAAAAAAAAGGGAGGACACATTTAACAGCAAATTAAATTTCTCAGCATTTAGTGTGTCCACACTTTGCTTTATTACTTTATTTGCTTCCATTCCTTTTGGGAGACATGTCTTCAGTGTTTTAAAAAAAAAATCTGCAGAAATATTTATCGACTTTTCCAATTCAGGCTTAGAAATTGGTTTCATGTTCTGCTTCTGACAAATCCAGTAATGCTATAAAAATCTATTCAATAGAACCACTGTTTTTGTGTGTTCTAGTTAAAATTTCTTTTTTTTTTTTAAACCTATTTCCTTTTCTCAGTAACAGAATATTTATTAATCGATAATTTTTTTTTAAAACTCCAATTGTGTAAACTGTCCCCTTCCCCAACTTGTTTTATTTTGACTCTCCCCTTTCTTATGCAAGTGCATCATTTGATATATAATCTCTCAATAAATACCCCCTCCAAAATGAATTGAATAAACTGTACCTAAATACCTATTTGACTTGAAATTTAATAAATGAAAGGAGGTCTCCAACTTCTGTACACTCATATAGGCAAGAGGAAAGGCACCAAAACTTGATTTCATAAGAACCAATGTATACTTAACTGAGGTTACATCAACAGCTGTTAGTCGATCTGGAACAATGTAATCAACATTAACACTGGGCAGTGTTAAAGAACGATACTGACTGCGACGGCTATGATTTTTCTGTTATGTAATGAATGATTGACTCCGTATAAATCTGAACACTTGAGTGATGGAACACTCATATGCGCACACCTGAATAAAGCCTCCCCTGTGCTGCAGTCATTCTCTCTCTGTGTCTGGATCTCTGTGCTTCAGTGCACTCCAGCCCTGTCTGGCCCCGCCCCCTCCCTCTCTCTACGCTGAATGCCTGGGGAAGGGAATTAAACATTGCCATGGAAACCGCCACCCTGTTGACAGGAGCTAATTTCTGTTTCCATTAGAATGATGAGATTACTGAAAGTTCATGCAACTGATGGGAACTCGTCCATCATGCCGGTGCCATTTGAAACACTCATCCTTCGGAATAGTTTTTTCTCCCCCTTCCCTTCAAAAACTGAGAATTACAGATTGACTGAAATATCTTATTCAGTGTAAGTCAAAGAGGACATTTAGCTTTGAAAAAAATCCATCTTGAATCCCTATTGACATCATCAGAAAGGGTCTCTTTTTTCTGTTTTTATATCTTGTACTCTTGGTCCCCTGATATCCTGATATGAAGTGACGGGTCATGCCAAAATAACTGAAACAGGAGAGGGTGTAAACTACAGGGATGAAAAATAAACAAGAAGGTGCAGAAGTACTTTTCTAGTTATTAAGTTTACATACTCTAGTTCTACCCTCATGTTCTTTTGCAGTTTGAAGTCTTTTTGCAGTCCTTCCTGCTGCTGCTGTTTTGCCCTGGATTTAAACATACCACTCCCTGCGGGAGATCATGGAACCATCCGTATGTGAGACGTAGTCATTGTCATAGCAGTCCTCCGGCAGGTACGGGGAGCCGTTGCCCATGGACTGAGGAGCAGGGTACCTGCGGTGCTCCGGCTGGAGGGAGCCCCTGTGGTTGTGCTGCCCGGGGTGGAAGCTATGTGGGTGACTGGGGTGAGGGTGGTGGGGTTTGGGGTGGTAGCTCTGGTGGTGGTTATGGTAGTTGTGGTGGGCGTTGGCCTCTCGTATGACTCTGCTGCGGCCGTTGGGGGACCTTTCTCGGTCAAAGTCGCCCCACTCCTCTCTATCTTTGTCAGGGTAGATGATGCCGTTGCCATCATGGCTGGGTTTGACTTTGGAGTCAGGGCTGGCCCGGCCTGCCTCATTGCTGTAGACCTGCTGCAGCTCGTGGGGCTGCGGCGCTTTCTGCATGTCCGAGGGCCCGAGGTACTGCTTGGTGTAGTAGTCACCACGGAAGGTCCGCCGCTGCCGCTGGTAATAAATCCCGCCCAATACCAGCAGCAGCAGCAGGAAGAGGGCTCCGCCCACTGCCCCGCCCACTATGGTGCCCAGGTTGCCCTCGTGCAGCGGCGCCAATGTGGGGGAGGTGAAGAGCGCCCTCTGCTTATTGCCAGGTGCTGTTACAGAGATGCCGGCGTTTAGGAGGAGCACAGGGGTAGTGGGAGGCATAGCGGTGGTGGAAGGAGGATCTAATGGAGGGAAGGAGGGAAGAAGGAGGGAAGGAGGGAAGGAGGGGACATAGGAGGAGGAGGCATGAATAGACAAAGAAAAGTAGAGAATGTCAATGCCAACTACATCTGAATATTAACATTAATCACATGATATTGGTTTCAAAGCTCATCTACTTGCAATGAACTCTACATGAAAATTAAACTTCACTATTTTTCTACAGCCATAAACACAGCAGTTCCAGGTTTTGCTTAAAACGAAATGGTTCAGTCAATGATGCCAATGTTGTTAACAATGAATGAAATTTAATATATTGCCAATCAAAAGTATGTAAATGACATGCTACTTGACTAGAACACACATTCATTTATTAGCAACATCATGGTTACACTACGCCATAAAGGGTTATTCACCAACTACTATAAAGCTACTATGCAAGTTGTGCAGTTACAAGAAGGGAATTAACATGTGAGCCATGAACAGGCACTTAAGAGTTTAAATTAATACCCATGTTTCTTCTGGCATTTCACAGAACAGCAAAATCTGGAACTGTTGTGCAAAGCAAATAGTCTACAACAGAACTAACTACAACATAAAATATGAGGAATGGGGATAGAAAAGGGTTAGATTGAACGTTTTTCCTCTTCAAGGCTTTATGACGAGGCAATCATGAGGTTCTACATACTGGCTTCTCTCGCTAACTCCACACATTCCAGAATTAATGGAAGCAACAATGCGAAGTGTTTTTTTTTTCCCCTGCAACAATGAAACCTAGTGTGGAACACTGAGTTAGCTGAGAGAGGGACTACGGATGAGTAAACAGCTGATGAGGATAAACTGAGGGATTTTGTTGGAGGGAACATGGGTGGGGAAATATTGTGGGTACTAAGGGGAGGAAGAAGTACATTAGTTGGTCTATCAGGGTGACTATCAAGCCCGAGGCTATCTAAGCAAGAAAATTCTTGAAGGCCATTACCAAGCACTGACCGCTTGATTGGGTTAGGGGGCTGGCGTGCTGCATTTCAGAGCATTCTGGGGCATGTATCTCCACTATGCAAGCATCAGTCTCACTAGAGAAGGACTGGAGTCAAGCTATCACATTACAGTGTCCCATTCCATAAGTAGTGAGAGCTTATTTGGCTGCCAGTGTCGTGCGTGCATGCATAAACAAAAGGAGAGTATATTCAGCGTCAGGGTATTTTCCACAGTTGTGAGAAAGGTTGCCGACAAAACTAAAAGAAGGCAGTTAGTCTGCTCATTCGCCTTGCAGTCCTGAGGTATAATGTAGCAAATTCTATGCATTCCTGTACACCATATTCAAAAGGCCAAGGACAATACACACAATGCAACAGACAGAAATGAATGACACTGTTTATGAATGTGTGCCCATCCATGCAAGTCAACTCAGACTGGACACTGGAAGACTGGACACCTCAAAGAATGGATGAAAAACACTTGAATTCCCCAATGTTTGTACAGTCCTCCAAAATTTTGGCAGCACACAGTAATGTCTTTAACAGTGCATACTCTGTTATTGAACGCATTAAATTATCTCAGATAAAATGCACATTATCTCAGCTTAAATCACAAGGGCACAGATAATGTCAATTTATTTTAATGTATTCAATTCAGCTCTGTGACGTAAAGAGCGATTTGAGCGATCAATACACACTAGAGCCCTCTAGCCTCAGCATGTCACGGAGAGAAAGCAAGCAAAAGTGGTGAGAAGGGGACAAACTGCTGAAGGTCAGAATGTGTCTCTCGCTCTCTGTCTCTCGCTCTCTGTCTCTCGCTCTCTGTCTCTCGCTCTCTGTCTCTCGCTCCCTGTCTCTCGCTCCCTGTCTCTCGCTCCCTGTCTCTCGCTCCCTGTCTCTCGCTCCCTGTCTCTCGCTCCCTGTCTCTCGCTCCCTGTCTCTCGCTCCCTGTCTCTCGCTCCCTGTCTCTCGCTCCCTGTCTCTCTTGTTTATACCTTGTCACAGGAGTGTATATAGAGAGAGTAATTTTCTCAATTTCTCAAAACAGGAATTCCCACAAGATGTTTTTTTTAATCTCCATAATACAATGGCGAAGATGTAAAATCATTCAGAGTTGTTAGATGAACGAAATGCTGTTTTAGGGAAACGTACACTCACAATTGTTCACAGTAATGGTGAAAGGAACCAGACATCTGAAACATTTAATGCCCTTTAAAGCTACCTCACAGGCAGAAGTTTGACAATATAGTTACAAATATGTAGAGATGTCGTTACGCTATATGTTTTGGTATAAAGCATTTACATTTTTTCATAGAGAGGTATATGCAGGGTGTTGTAAGGCAAAATAATACCATAGCAAACTTATTTTTTTCAGATGTGCCACTATTTATCTTTATCAACATTACATATATAATGTCAAAAGACAAATGTTAACTGGACATTTTGGAGCTTTGCCTGTGTTGCAGACATCGCGGTCTCTGGTTCCATCATTACGGTTAAAAAAAATCTTAAGTAAGTTTCTATATAATGCCCTATTTTACATCTAACCACTCTGAATGGCTGTTTTCATCTCAAGGATTTAATTATGCAGACATTTTGAAACATCATAATCTCGCTTATTAACAAGGAATGGTTCTGCCATTTCAACAAAAAAAGGTAGCTTTGGTTAAAACAACAAGATCAGTAGGAAAGAACCCCTCTTTGGTTTTCCTACATAGTCAGCACATCATGCATAAGCACACACACGGAGTCACCCTGAGATATGGATGTGCGAGTGAGGGATAGTGACCAGGTGGGGGAGGAGTGTGATTAACATGCAGGAGGGGCCTTGTCCTCAATTACTTATGCAGAAAGACTGGAGACATACAGACAAAGTAGTAGCACACACGCACATACTGAGTATGTTGAGTATTGAGGTGTGAGGTGTGCAGGGCAGAAAAGTTTGTTGCATTTTAGTCTCAGACACTCACAGATTTACACAAACAATCTGATATAAACTGCACACTAAAACAGACAGGACTAATACAGCCAATTACAACATGTGCCTAAAATAATTATTCAAAGTCAATCATTAAATCAAAGTGATTTAACACATTATGGAATTTGATGCTGATCATGTTTCATCGATGGGATTTCCAGTGCTATAGTGACATGTGCATCTTTGCTGGGTCAAAATCACTAAGGGGAAAACTCTACAGGTGGTGAAACTTTGCCTGAAAAGTGAATCCAAAAGTGATGAAGCTTGTGGAAGCTAAGCTGACCCTGTAGATCTAACTCCTAAGGTGTGACTGAGCTTAGCCTCGACAAAATCTTGAAGAATGGCCATATAAAAAAAAAAGAAAAAAAAAAAGAAAAAAAAAAGGCGGGGGGGGGGGGGGGGGTCCAATCTGTGCAAGTACCTGTCTAGTCTGTATCTCTATGCAACCCACACACACACACACACACACACACACACACACACACACACACACACACACACACGTATCAAGTGTTCGCAGACATGGCAGATTCTCAGGATTCACACCAATGACGCAACACGCTTATGAGAAGAATGAGAAACGCTACAACACAGATCCTGCATCAAACGCATGCATATGCGCACACGAGTGAACACCGAGGAAGAGCCTCATGCACGCCAACGTCAAATCTCTCTCAAGGGGAATGCACAAAAAGGGAAATAAATAATGAATAACAGTTGAAATGAGCTGGTGAATGTTTCATGAATCTAGGACATCATCTCTCAGTCAAGGTTGCTCTCTTTCTTCCAATTTTTTACCCTCAAGCAGCATGACAGGCAGAGGAAACAGTATGTGCAGGAGAAAGAAAGAGATGTTCTACAGATCTATCACAGAGACTAATTACACAACACAGAATCACTGTTGACGGCTCAAAAAATAAGGCTGATCGCAAAACAGGAGAGCACAAAGGCCAAAGTGGTCTTTTAACTTTTAACCTTAGACAGAACTATCCTACTTTAAAAAGCTTTTACTGAGCTTGGATTAAGATGATCCATTAAGTCAGCATAATACACCATTACCAGACCTACCAGCTAGTTTCCACAGCAGTCATGAGGTTCTGTGCACACAGGCACAGACAGAAAAAAAATCTCAGCGACAGCACCCTGGTGCCTGGCTATCGTGTTTTGACTCATGGTTGTTATATGACTCAACAGAAGAGAATAGCAAACTATCTTGAAACAATCCCTCGCTGGCCTTAAGGCAGGAGGACTGATTCCAATGTAGTTGTGCATGGTCTCCAGGTGATGCCAGCCCAAAATAGCAGGCCAGCACTCTCCAAGCAGTGACCTCAGAAACATTCAGATGATTTGAAGCTTATGCTGTTGTGTGAGACAGGGTGTGCACTGCAGGGACAGTCTAGGGGCAGCGGAGGGGATTTCCCCACATGAACATCTGGATGGCTAATGGCATGTGCATTTGACTAATGCCAACATGTTTGTAAGAGTATCAGTAAATAAGCGGTTCAGTTAACTGTAGGGAAGGAAACAAAAAGGACTTTGGCCATTACTTTGACTTTGGTGGTTAATATTCAAAAGGGACAACATTTTGTCTTTCCAGGTTAAACCAGTAGGTTGAGGAGGAGACTGAAGTGATTGAAACTGCCCCTTCAGTTGAGTCATCTAACTAACATTAAAGCTAACCAGTGCAACGTTAGACAGTAAAGTCTTTTGGCTAGAGTCACACTACCTTCTTAAGGCAATTAATATAGACACTTCATCCTAAATATGAGCACAGGTCACGCTATTCAGCCCTATTAAAACATAAAATCAGTGTTGCACTGTATTGTTGGTCTGAATACTCCTTTAGTGGAACCACACTGAACTCAGATTCCTGGATCTGAAGAGTGAGATAGTGTGTGTTTGCATTTTTATTTTTCATGTTGACATTTTAATAGACAACTTGTATTTGCATAAGACAACAATTTGATGTTAACCAAAGGCAGTCCGTCATGCAACATTAAGAAACACAGTTCAGATGCCCACCAGCTCCCACTCACCTTGAATGCGTATCCTAATATCGCGGCTGCGCAGGCCGATGTCATTGCCCACTTCACATCTATAGACCCCAGAATCATTCCTCTGCAGTGGCCTCAAGAAGATGAGAGAGTTGTTCATCGTCTCCACTCCATCTGGCATATCTCCATCCAGCCTAAAACACACAAAAAACATACGGGTGACAAGGAAGATAGGTTAATCTTACATGTTTGGAAAAGGAGAGGAGATGTCTTATAGCTTATATGTACAGATAGTCTGTTTATGTTTGTGTAGCTCAAGGTTTCTACACCCACTTAAGAGCATCATAATGGATTGTTCTTTAAACATGGTAGGCTCCACAAGGAACCATTTCTGGTTTCACAGCGTCCTCAACTTAAAAGTTCTCAAAAAGAGGTTTAAAGAAAATTTTCATTTTGCCATCACTGAAGCAAACCTAGAGATCAAGCACTATTTATTCTTTGTTTATTTTTTTTTAATGTGCAATCAAAAAGATTTTTTCTATCATAAATGAACCTTCCACATAATGTAACGGTTCTATAACAAAGTTTTTCTAGGACCTTATACCGAAAGCAAGAACTATTTACAAACTTTTATTTTTAGGAGTACAAGCTACAGTCAAGATACTGAAATAAATAGAAGCATTTTGACTTATGACTGCTAAGGACTGATGAGCGGCCTGTGTAATGAGAAGGAAAAAGTCTATTTAAGCAGATATCAGACCGTTATAGAGGGAGTGATTAGTGGTGTGTGTTCAGCCTCAGGTAGAGCGAGCATCTGCAGTCACAGTAGGCGAACTGGAAGCATGCCTGACCAGCACTATTTAGCTGAACCTGTTCCAGAAGCCTTAAACGATGAGCACAGTGTAGAGTGTATCAGGGCTCTCTGTGTGTACACACCTGATCCATCTGAAGTGGTGAGCTGGTGGGTTGGCCTTGGCTCGACACTTCAGCTGGACATTCTCTCTCCCCACATACCAGTCCCCATCATATCCCAGCACTAGGATGTCTGGAGCAACTGTGGACACAGCACAAAGAGTTCATTCAATTCAGGTACAGGAAGGCAAGACAGCCACACCTAGTCAAACTGAGGAGAGTTTTAAAGCAACCATGACAAAAAAAAGAAAAATCCTGAAAAGTGAAATTCATCAAGAACAAAATTTGAAGTACAACCAAAGCACCTCGAGAACACCATAATAATAGTATGTTTGACTGCAATAAAAGCATTTAAACATTTGAAGCTTAAGTGTGAAAGTGGTAGCATTTGCAAGGTTGGAGGTAAATGGTGCTACAGGCCATTTACACACACACACACACAGAGAGAGAGACAGAGAGACAGAGAGACAGAGAGAGACAGAGAGAGAGAGAGAGACAGAGACAGAGAGACAGAGAGACAGAGAGACAGAGAGACAGAGAGACAGAGAGACAGAGAGACAGAGAGACAGAGAGACAGAGAGAGAGAGAGAGAGAGAGAGAGAGAGAGAGAGAGAGAGAGAGAGATGAATCAGAGAGAGATTAAAGTTTGAGATAAAGAGATAGAGAGAGAAAGGAGACAAAAAGAGGAAAAAAAGCAACTGAGAAGAGAGAAATAAAGTGAGCCAGTGAAACAAAAGAAGAGAAAACTGCTAGAGAGAAAGAGAGATAAAGAGAGGACAGACAGCAAGAGTACCAGAGTCAAGTAAGAGAGGGGAGTATGTGAATGAGTGAGCGAGTGAATGAGTAAGACAGAGAGTCAAACCAAAAGAGCATGCAAGAAAAAGAAAACAAATATATATACTAAATAGCAAGTGACAGAGAAAAAGTGAATAAAAGAAAAATTGAATTAAAGATAGAGATCAAGAGAGTGAGAGAGACAGAGATTGAAATTTGAGAAACAGAGCGACAGGAAAAGAGAGGCAGAAAGATAAAGAACAAGTGAGAAACAAAGTCAGACAGACAGAGAGAGCATGAGAGACAGACCCTTCGTGACTGACTCTGGCTCTCCTCACACCGCCGGCTTCTTGTGTGTTCCATCTATGTTTCATAGTTCTAACAAACACACAACGTTACCATAGACCACCATACACACATTTTACACTCTACCTTCTGCTTTATAATAAGGGACTGTGTGTGAGAGATGGAATGGAAGTAAGACCAGTGAGATCAAACTTTCCTTTTATATCTGAATAATCTCTCTGCACTGAACATAAACAGAAACAAAACTTTGGGAAATCCATGGGAATGGCTCAGAGAGAGAGTTCCCTGAAAACAAGATGATTCTCTATTAAAAGCATACTATACACTGATCAACAGCAGCATCATGTCATGACGATGACAGTTACCACACTCAGTAATATGAAAACCAGATGTGCTGAAAGAATAAAAGCACACATCTCAGACTGCAAAAAGAACCTAAGATGAAAGAGGAGCAGTTTGCACTGTACAGTTTGAAATGAAAATGTTGAGTCATCATCAAACTTTAAAAAATGTTTACATACGCACAAACACAGAGGTCGAAACAGTCTCATTACTATCAGTAATCAACCCTAGGCACCTGGGTGCACCTTATAAGAGTAAAGTGAGTGGGGCTTATGTTGTGGACACACCTACACTCAAATGAGTTTCTCTCTGAAGTCAGTTAATTCTTGGGGTTGTGAATTTAGGACCTTTACAATTTATTGCCATAAAAATAACAGC
Source organism: Pygocentrus nattereri (assembly GCF_015220715.1). Taxonomy (NCBI): domain Eukaryota; kingdom Metazoa; phylum Chordata; class Actinopteri; order Characiformes; family Serrasalmidae; genus Pygocentrus; species Pygocentrus nattereri. The sequence continues at coordinate 15,072,666 of NC_051226.1, forward strand.
AATTAACATTTAACGGGCTCTTTTTAGTAATTAAATGCAGCTATTAAAGCATAAGTCTTAACTAGCTATATTGCTTCCTGTCAATACCTAGTAGCCAATAACTGACCCCCCCAGAAGGTGTTAAGTCAGAAGTTTGAACTTTCGTTGATTAAAACAAACACATTGACACATTCATATTCTGTTTGTTGAAACGTGCTTGTAAAAATTTACTGTGGAAAACAATACTGATCAACTCTAATGTATAACACACCCACCCACCCTCTCTCAGCCACAAACTAACACACACACACTCAATACACTCAAGGAAGCAGACCCACTTACACTGGACATTGATGATGTAGGGGATTCTGAAGTCGCTCTGCAGTGCAGGGTGTCTGACTACACAGGTGAGTGTGTGTCCCTGGGCGTGGCGGGTGGGTTGCCAGCTGTAGTGCACCTGAGTGGTGGTAGTACCGTTAGCATCATCTGCCATGTGGGCCTCAGACGTGCCGTAAAGATCCGTCTCCCAAGAAACATCGGCTGGGGGTCGGGCACGCTCAGCGATGCAGGTTGCAACTGTGGTGTCATTTCCACCATCCATTAGAGCCGAGGAACCAGCCGATACATACACTTTTGGCTCCACTGAGAGAGAGAGAGAGAGAGAGAGAGAGAGAGAGAGAGAGAGAGAGAGAGAGAGAGAGAGAGAGACACCTCATCATTAAGGTCACATGCTAAGTTTGCATTGAAACCCCTGAATTTGCAAACCATCCCAGCTGACAAATCCCACTTTATTCTAATAAGCTGTGATCAATCGGACATCAGGTCTGTCAGCAGTGCTTCTAATCCCTCTCTAGAAAAGTCTTTACTGATCAGACTTTACTGATCGTAGTAGATCAATATCAGATATAATTATAGTTGCAACAAATGTGAACTCTAAGGAATTGTCTAGACATGTATATTCAACTGCTCTTAAATTAGAATTATCTTAATTGTAGTACACTGAATGTCTTTTCAAATAAACACACAATATCACATATCTTTCCTGAATAAATGGTTTAAACCATTAAGGTCACTGATGGAAAAAGTATGTGGACTGCCAGGATAATGAGCTCTTCAACAGAGGTAACTGGAGTCAGATGTTCCAGTCAATTCAAGTGTGGGTTTATTCTGCCTACTAGTGTAAAAAAAAAAAAAAAAAAAAAAAGATTACCAGCTCTCCTATTTTTTTAGAATGGAAATTATATTCAAGTGCAATCAAGTGAGATTTCAGACAACTAGAGAAAGTATGCAGATGCTCTTAAGATTTGAAAAAGTGGAAAAGGCCATTTAACAAAGCTTTGGGCTTCCATCAGTCCACAAGCCAAAAGAAAAAGTTCACAAACAGAAGAAATTCAGCACAGCTGCTACTTTCCCTGTTTATAGGAGGCTACTCCAGATGAAAAAGGTTACTCCACAGGAAAATAATGCTCTTCAAAAAAATTTTTAAAAAAGAAGAAAAGAAAGACCACCTGGATGCTCCATAGCAATACAGCAATACTGAAACAGTGCTCTGCAGACAGATGAGGCAAAAGATGAACTTCTGAGGAAAACAAACAGGGCAATACAACAGGAGAAAACAAAACACTGTATACTATACGAGTGGGAATCATTACATGCCCTGCAAAACGATTTAACAATGTCTGAGCCGTGCCTGTTGTGTGATTTGTGATGTGCTAAGCACTGTAATGACATATTACCTAATTTCAATTTATTACTTTTGACAACAAACAAACCCATATTTACTCTGTTCATCTCATTTCCCTTTTTTATTTAGGTAAAAGAAGACTGAAGTAGACAAATCATCACTCAAAACTATTATATAAATATGTATTTTTTTTCCCCCAGAAGTAGATTAAATAACATTCAAACATTCTTGTGGATAAAAACAGAAATGTCTTTTGGTAACTGGTCTCACAACGGGCTTCAAAAAAGTAAAGAATAAATTAATAAAACACTGACACTTCACAGTATTTGTGTATCGATACAATTTTTAAAGCCCAAATATCACTATTATATTGCATCAATACCTCCTCCATCCCTACCATATCAGTACCAAAACCTCATCTCATCTGTGAAGCATGGTGGAAGGAGCATATTGTGTTGGGCTGCTTTATGGCCTCAGGGCCTGGATGATTTGAAATTACGGAGGGACCAGTAATGTCTGCCATATAACATGGGTCGTGCAACAATAATGGTCCAAAATACTGGAGCAAATCAACAGCAAAGCGGCAGAGTCTTGAGCTCAAATACAATGAAATGTGGCATGACGTGAGGCTACTCAAGCAACAAACCAACAGCTACAGATCAGGTTTGGCTAATGTTATTACCATTATAGGTCCCATGCATCACTAAATAGGAATGTTCACACACAAACACAACAGGAAATGTGTAAACATTAGTTTGCATATGAATCTGTAAAAAAAAAAAAAAAAAGTGTGCTTTAAAAAAAATAAGATATTCAGTTCACAAACCATTCCTCTGCTCTTTCTCATGTCTGTATACTTCACCACAACTAAACTGATACCACAAAAAGGAGACATGTTCCCCATGGAAAATAAGAACAAAGAGTGAAGAGATGGTTAACTGAACAAGAGAAGACATCTCAGAATAGAGTCCAGCACAAATAAAGAAATTATCCCTGTCCTATGAATCACTCTCAAGCACTGCCAATAGTGAACTGATAAGCAGAAATGAGAAAAATACAGGTTCTTTGAGAGGAAGGGGAAAAACACAACAACAAAAAAAACAAAAACAAAAAGGCATCAGCTTGAAAAACAGTCATGGTCACTACCAGCTGCAAGCAAGCTCCATTTCTCATCAGTCTCACTGAACGCTTTTCCAGAGAAGCTGAAATGATCTGTTAGAATGGCTTGTCCAATGAAAAGGGCAGTGTGCATCAGAGCTGCATGATAAGGACAAAACACCATACTGTAAATGATACTGCTGCACAGTACAACAGATCTCGCAATGTAATTAAAACACAATGTTGACTCAATAATGTGACATGGGTAAATGCTGGCCTGCATTATTTTGACCATATTATTCACACTTGCAGGATCACACTGACACCTTGATTTAGAACTGTACAATGTATTGTATTGTGAATATACTGCTACATATGGTGATTATAATATGTCTTATTTGCATTAAATTAAAAACACACTGATGAATCAATAATGTGACATGATTCAAGACTGGCCAGTATTATTTTGAACAAAAATGATCTTTCATCTGGAACTGTGATTGTTCAGGACGTTCGCAGCACACAGCGTTAACAAAAAAATTAAAAATAAAAATAAAATTAAAAAACAAAAACAAAAAAGCCCATTGTAATAATGATTAATAAGCAATATGTTGTGCAGCCTTACCTTGATTCATCAGAACACCCATAACATTAATCTCACAGCTCACAATAACAATTTTTGTTAAAGCTCATATAACCACCAACATCTGTTAACGTAGCTCAATGACTTTCAGCACTGTTCAATTTCTCTACACACCACAGCATTTCACTATTACTGAATAAACCTAGAACAAGACCAACTTGTCAATCTAATGTCTTAAAAATAAACAGTGTCAATTGTTGTTTGGTTTTTGGTTTTATCTATTAAAATCTGTATGATTGGAGTGCAAATTGAAAAATCATTTTTCAATGCAACACTTCCTGTAGCTGCAATTTGAATTTGATCTGCAACGCAATGCTACATAATGCTGCATGGCACTTCACACCCGTGTGTTGGCCTTTCTGCAATATCAGTAAAGCAAAGGCCAATACTGTGATTAACAAAGGACATATCCTACAGCTGTAGTGTGCATCAGCTTGGGCTGGGGAACGCAGGGGAGTACAATGAATCTTACAGTGTTCAGGCTGAACTGCACATCAGGATGGTGGGGCACACTCCCTTCCTGCTTCCACACTAACTACAGTCCACCTTCACTCAGCATCGGTTCTCTTTTTCCATCCACCACTCCCCCTCCTCCCCACCTCTGTACCTCTCATGGAATCTTTCCACTCCCGTCTGACCTTCACTGCAAGCAGCAGCGGCAGCTGAGCTTTTCTCTCTACCTTTCTAGACCCACTAAATGTGTGTGTATGTGTGTGCGCATGTGACATGTCATACATACGTGTGACTATGTGTGTACTGTACATGGGTTCTATGTACAGGTATGAGTGTGCACATTTGGCATAGTTTGACCAAGTATGCTAATGTAGCTAGTGATGAACACAAGCTAGTCAGCACCAGTAAGCACTGTGTCATTACTGGAGGCTTGTATATGGGCAAAGGTTTAAAAGACATTTTTTAAATTATTTAAATATATATATATATATATCAATATATGCCAATATATTTGTCAACACAATGAAAAACATGCACGTATGTAGCTGTAGGAGTATCAATTCTTACATATTTTTACATTTACAATTTACACATGACCTACGCCTGAAAATATGTTAAAAACTTGACACATTTTGAAAAATCATTTGGAAAGATGCTTCCTTCACATATGGGGGGAAAAAACTCCTGAATCTGTTCACCACTGCACCTCTTACCCCCACTGCCTCCATTACGTAAACTACTGAGAGTTTCATCACCCAATAAATGTAAAACCATAAACTAAACAAATGTTAAGTTTTAAACAGTGCAAAAGAGAACATAGCGGAGCAGAAACCAAATGTGTTGGGTGAGTGAAGATATTTTAGACTGCTTGCTAAGCTAGCACTAGACTCGTGCTAGTAAGGAAAGTACAGGGAGATTCACTCGAAAGAGGCCCCGTGTATCCTGTAATAACTCTCGCTAGAACGAAGCAATCTGAATGAAACAACATGCAATGTCCTCCTCGGTATTCTTCGAACATGCCAGGATGCTCGTGCTTCGGAGTAATGAGGTAGGCGCTGGACAGCTGTTGCGACGTTTAGCCTCCGTTTGCAACTTCTGGGTGCATCCCCTTCAAGCGTCTAGTACAAAACGGAGACCACTTCCAGCATCGCATATAACGCAATTGATTACACATACGTCAAAGTATGTAGCGTATTTTTTTGGTTCAGACTGCTTCAGAATACTTGGTGCCTCTTTTGAGTGAATCTCCCTGTATAATGGTAGCTTAACTAGAGGCTCCAGATATAAAAACATAGCTTCGTCCCATGAGATTTATGTTTTTGCTTCCTAAATTTGCAAAAAGCATCAGTAAGGTGAAATTAAACCGGTTTTGTCTGTTCGCCACCCTCTATGTTGTCCTTGATAGCATTACAGGAGTTAAGCTTCGGGCAGCATGTCATATTTGGTACACAGTATCTAGGCCTAGTGCTCAACAAATTGTCTTTTTTTCCCTGAGGAGTATTAAAAAGCTCATGTTTTTAAGGAAAATTGTGAACTCTGCAGTATAATAATATATTCAACATGAACTGTTTTACACAGTTGAATGAGGCATCCAAGAACAGTTAAAAATGTGTTGAGTGGAGGGTCTCTTTAAAAAAAATAGCTTTAAATTACAATATGGCCAACAATGAGTGCAAGCAAACCGTTATTAGTTAGCATGATGTCACCTTAGCAACTTTAGCGCTTAACTAATCTACTCCTTTATGCCGGTCATTCAAGCTCAAGACTGTACTGTCCGTAGACCCCACATATATGTGTGTGTGTGTGTGTGTGAGTGAGTGTGAGTGAGTGAGTGTGAGTGAGTGAGTGTGAGTGAGTGTGTCTGTATGTCTGTATGTCTAGTTTATAACTACACAAGGAAGAGCTTGGCTAAGTATGAATCAAAGTTATTCCCTCCAGTTAGCACGATATCATTTCCATAATGCTAACAGGCAGCTATTCACTTTCACTGCTAGCAACATACAGTACAGAGTTCTTGCAAATCAATAGCATACACCAAATATGCTAAAGTGGCTAACTATAAATACAAGCTAGTAGTCACTAGCTGACTTGATGCACTTTCCATAATGCTAAATGGTTAGCTATAGCTATTCAAATAATCTGCTCTTTGGATCATCATATCGAGAGATCGTACGTGACAAAAACTGAGAAAATGCTCTTAAACCTCAGAGAGTTAAGCTTCCAACTATACATATATACTGTAGACCCTATGTATGAGCGCAAGTGTATAGGCTCATTTGCCATCAGGAATAGCTTAACTAAATGATAACATGGCTAACAATATATACCAACTAGAAGCCACCAGTTAGCATGATGTGATTTCCATAATGCTAATCGGTAGTTATTAGTTTCATTCAATGCTAATACCATCGGCATTCTTGCCTGAACAACTTCTTTGAGTAACACTTTATGACCCTTAGACCAACATACTTGACCCCAGGTCACAGAGGAACCCTAAATAGAGGGCCATATTTCCCTCTCTTATACCCCTGTACCTACAACACTCACACCAAGCCTCTACATTTCTCCTGCTCTAATTATAGCTCCTGCACGGGCTCCCCCTCCCTCATTCTCTCTTCGCTCACTTCTCTCCTGCATCACTCCCTTCTCGCTTTCTCTGTTCTCTTTTCTTTTATTATATCATTTTTTTTGCTACGCCCATCCATCTCCATCACGCACTCTCTCGTTTAGGTTCAGCTTTGGTGCCTCAGTCGCTTAATCATTTCTAGTGATTCATCTTTGGCTTGTCTTTCTTACTTCTCCGAGCTTTGCTTTCCCTTCTTTTCTCATCTTTATTGCTCACGCACTCTTTTCTACCCCACCGAGGGCAGAATGGCTCTCTCTTACGCACACACCTCCACAACATTACAATGCATTATTAATCAAGTTAACTCAAGGCACTCTCTTTCTCCCTCACACATATAACACACGCACTCGCAGAGCTCCATTCAGCTCTCTGTGCATTCTGTGAGCAGCTCCAGCTGAGCAGATGGGCTGCAGGACAGAGGGTGACGTCATATCATTCTGCGCTCACCCATCTCCCCAAAACACCGCTCCCAACCCTGCCCTGCAGTCACTCGCTCTGCTACTGACGTGCACACGCGCACACACACACACACACACACACACACACACACACAGCAGCCCGCCAAATGCAAGCTGTGATACGAATGCACACGCCAACATCCTATTTTCCGTTTACAGTGGATACACACGCAAAAACTTTGTCACGGCACTTTAGCCCTAATATGTGCAAGTCACGGTCTGACAGCCGGACCACATTATCGTTTTTCAAGCAGACTAACAAGACCGAGTCTTGCACATGCTGAAGGAGCAAAGGGATTACCTCCAGACTAGTCTCAGAAGCACAGAGCTTCCCAGACTGTCTCATGCTATTGTACGTGTTTTGATGGAGGCAAACTTTCAAACTGAATTTCTGAGTTTACCCCAACGAAGTTGCACTTCCAGCTGTTAAACTTCAGTGCTTTTTACCTATGTGACTTTTAATGAAAGTTTTCTCCCTAATTTAGTTTTGGCTAATTCCACCCGCTAGCTACGTCCTTCCCATCAGAGGACGTTACCAAGCTGATAGGGTGAAGATTAGTATGTTGTTCCTCTGAATCATAGGAAGCACCACAAAATCTATTCAAACAACCAGCATAGAGTCTAATCATACATCACCATCCTGAACTTACTTCTCTTACTGCAATTTCTGCAGTGCTACTGAATGAACTATGCATTTCAGAGCAATCAATCAACAACTCTGGGGAGAAACTCAAAAGGAAAAGGTCTTTATATGAACTTTAATATATGCATATATTAAATAACTTTAATAACTGCCAATTCTGTTACTTCAACTAAGACACCCGCAGTGACTAGCATCATGTTGAGTGAAGAGAGAGAGAGCTACTCGGAGAGAATGAGGCCAATTATGCTCTGGCATGGCCATGGCATTGCAGGGGATTGGACCCACAGTCTCCTGACAGTAGGGCCAGTTCTTGCACAGTTGTGCCAGTCAGCCACTGCGCTTCCTTATTTAACCAATTTCATGAGTTTGACTGGAATGTTTTGATTTAAAATAGACAAACTAATTTTTACAAAAGTTGTGACTCTGTGCAAAACGTAAATAAAAACAGAAGGCAATGATGTGCAAATAATTTAAATTCTATATTTAATCGAGAACAGTACAAAGGCAGTATAACAAATGTTGAAACAGAATTTGTTGTTTAAAAAAATAAATATATACATGCCCATATTGAATTTGATGTCAGAAACATGTTTCAAAAAAGTTGGGAAAGGGGCATGTTTACCACTGCAATGCATCACCTCTTATAACAACACACTGCAAGAGTTTTGGAACTGAGAACACCAACTGCTGTAGTTTTGAAAGTGAAATACCCCTCCCTATCTTTACTTCTGAAAGCCTTAGCCTCTCTTGAGATATACTCAATCCTGTTACTGTCCTGTTGTCAATTATTCTAACTAGTTGTGAGACGTTCCACAGGTTTTTTTTTTTTAGTATTACTCAACTTTACCAGTCTTTTGTTGCCCCTGTCCCAACTTTTTTGAATCATGTTGCCAGCATCAAATTCAAAAGACATTTTGAAAAAAACAATAAAATTACTCAGTTTCAACACTTGATGTTACGTCTTTGTACTATTGTCACTTAAATAAAGGGTTTAAATGACTTTGATATCATTGGATTGTTTTTATTGACATGAATGATAAAGAATTTGAATCATCTTAACATGTGTAACATTTAGCCATTACATAAAATGTTAAATAAAAATGCACTAAGCACTGGTGCATTCTAGTGGATAAATATATTGTAATAATATAATAATCATGTAATAAAATTTACCAGCTGCCAATGACCAAATGCACGCAAAGTGGCAGTCACAACTTCTGCCCTCCTTGGCTAACTCCACATCTGTGGGAATGCATGTCCATGTGCAGATATTTATCATTTTGGTGGGAAACAAAATTCTGGTTTATCAAGCTAAATGCTACTTAGTCAACAGTAACAAGCAGGTCACCTGCGTAGCTCACTGTGATAACACCAAGCATTTTGTAAAAAGACAAAACCAGTAGATTTTAAAAACAGGTGTTCATAAAAGTTCACAGCACTCAGTTTTGTTTAAAGCAGTTAGAAGGCTGCAGGTGCTACTGTATTTCACGCAGGCCTGCTGTCCTACACATCACATTAAAACAGCAGTTTGTGATTGATCATGTTGGTCAAGTGGTTTATAAACTTCCAAGTGGTCTATAAATTTCCAACAAAAGCCATGTTAAGTGCTGAAACCCATCAGGCCCTCCGGCAACAGCTAGACAGACAGAAATACACACTTACCAAGTACGCTGACGGTGGTGGAGGCCTGCGTGTTGCCCAAGGGAAATGTGGCCACCTTGCAGGTGTAGACACCAATGTCGGCAAAGCCCACGTCCTCCAGAATGATGGTGGCATCGTGGGTGGAAGGTGAGCGGAAGGACAGACGCCGCACGTACTCAGGTGGGATGGAGATGCCAAACATGGGGTTATAAACAGCTAGAGTGACTGAACCAGTGGGCAGCCTCCTCTCCCACGAGCTCTGAGTCAGACTCAGGTTAGAGTCCACCTGGATCCTGCAGCCTAGAGTTACATTCTTCCCCAACACAGCACTGACCCTTGGAGGGACCACCACCTGACTTCCCCACACACCTGAGAGAGAGAGAGAGAGAGAGAGAGAGAGAGAGAGAGAGAGAGAGAGAGAGAGAGAGAGAGAGAGAGAGAGAGAGAGAGAGAGAGAGAGAGAGAGAGAGAGAGAGAGAGAGAGAGAGAGAGATCAGTACACCTCATCATGAAGGTCACATGCTAAGTTTGCATTGAAACCCCTGAATTTGCAAACCATCCCAGCTGACAAATCCCACTTTATTCTAATAAAGCTGTGATCAATCGGACATCAGGTCTGTCAGCAGTGCTTCTAATCCCTCTCTAGAAAAGTATATTCTTCTTAGCCTACATATCAGGGGAAAAAAGAGCCTTTTTTGTTACATAGGAAAGCACACCAGCCAGTAGTTGCAAATTGTTGAGTGGTAAAAAGCAGAAAATAAAGCCAGAGTCACAGGGGCCTCATTAAGAGCTCTAGAGGAGCACTAAAATTAGTGCTCACCTAAAACTCAGAAAAAGGCAGAAAAACCCTCATGCAAGGCTTTTTTTAAAATAGCGGTCTGAAGATGGAGCAGGAACAATGAGGGAACAGTAGGCAAATATGTCAAAAGAATGCAAAGAGGGCAAAAACGATCAGGATGAACGCCAAGTAACGGCTGCACAACGGCTGTGCTGTCTCGGAGACTCATGGGGCACCATAGTTAGGGGGGAAAAAAAAAAAAATTAACAAGGGGATTTACCACAAACCTTTCCCTGTTCAACCCATCCCTCCTTTCCTCTCTCTCTCTCTCTCCCCCCATCTTTTTAACCACTCGCTTCCTCTCCATCTGCTACCTTCCAGCACTTGTTCCCTCTCCATCACTTTTTCCTCTTTCCATTCGTTGAACAAAAGCCTAATTATGTCTGTGAGAGGGTGTGCGTGAAGGAGACGAAGAAAAAAAAAAGCACACGAGAATGAAAAACGTATCAAGACGAGACAGAAAGGAGAGGAGGAAAGACAAAAGCTGCAACATGGCAAGGAGACAACAGGGGCCACACGAGGACAGTCTGTGTGTCTTGTTACTCTCATGCAGCTGTGCTCACTCCAGCCAAACTGTCCATACACACACGCAATACCTCTCGTACACACATGCACACATTCTGCGTCATGCACAGACATTCTCTTCATGTGGCGGTGAGGGGGGGGGGGAAGGAACAGTCTCTGTGGGGAGATGGATGGAATTTGGAATTTGTTTAAATCTGCAAGGCATTTTCACATCTTTTATGGATCAGGCATTTATAGGAGGTTCCAGTCAAACACAAACATACTTATATACACTGTCTGAAGAGTTGGGTAGTCTATGCTCTTACTGCTTTAGACTTTCAATAACAAAAAAAAATTATCCTGCCTCTTGGATCTACTGTTGGCATTCATTATTACAGGCCAATTAGTGACAACAGTCACAAACCTATAAAAATTTAAACTTAATGTGTTGTTCCTCATCTGGGGAGCTAGGTATGATGACTGTACTCTTACCCTGTGTGCACACTGTCAGCAATAAAAATGCTCAACATTGCTTGGGCAGCCTTCGACTGGTTGCTGCTGGACATTTCAAAGGGAGAGCAGACAGGCAGTAAGTTCAACTGGATATCATGATCATGCAAACTACATTGTTAAAAGCATAGGAGCCAGAATTACTCAGCGCTTAGCCAATATCAACTACATTTATTAATTAACATTGCATGAGAGTGGAAATCAAAATTAAAATAATTTTATTACACTTCCTCCAATTACCATTTGGTAATTGGTCCCAATGACCAGAAGTGCTCAGTAGGCTAAACAGTTTTGCTCACTTTGTTAACTCTTGATCATGAGTGACCTCTCATTTGACCCACCACTTTTCAAAGTACTGGGTCACTACTGGGACTACTAACTAAGTTCATGATGCTTACCTTAAAAAAAAGCTCAACTTTCTCTAAACTGCATGGACCACTGACTTATATGCACAAACGCACATCAAGAGTTAATCTCCACAGCACAACTAATCAAAATCTCTATTTCAGCAGGGAGGCAGGACTTTTCCATACAGTAAAGTGCTCATGAGTTCATGCTTAGTGAGATGAACTGCAGTTCACAAATGAGGTAAAAATGTTTTATCGTGTGACACAAACTAAAGCACTTGGTCATGTTTTTATGTGAAGTTTATTAAATAGTTTCTTTCTGCTACCATGCCAAACTAAAACTTGTTCTTCAGATGTGTTGGCTAGTAAAGTCTGCTATCTGACAGGACCAGAGACATTATAAAAGAGAGCTAAGACGGGCGCAGTGCCTAGCTCAGTTCACAATGAGGCTATGGCGTTTTCACACTTGGGCCGTTTCAACATCAAGAGGACATAGGCGTCATGGTTTCTTTTGCAAATGTGAACACGCCAAACGAACTCAGACCCCTCTAAACGGCCCCCAAAACAAACTGAAAGTTTGCTTCGTCTGTAGTTCATGTTATGGTTCGCTAACTTTGTAAATTGTGAAAGCAAAACAGCCCCAGTCCGCTTTAGCTTTGCTTTATGGTGAAGACCTCGAGGCTCACAGTACACATAGCCTCAGTCTTCAGCACTTGAGCAGGTAAAACAGACAAAGGATCATTATAAGGTTTACTCAGGATAAAGTCTGTCTGTGATCTGAGACAGAGAGCAACACTGACTTATTCAAGCGGGAAGAAGCGAGAGCTTGCGTGATTCTGCTGTGTTAAGGTTCAAGCTGGGCACGCAATGCATTTTCAGCTGCTTTGACACTGAACGAGTGAAAATTCGCCGGGTGGGGCTCTGCGAGGAGCACAGCCGAAAACAGAGCCCACCACGGAAGACCCGCAGGGCCATTTTTGCAATTTTGCATGATGCATTTCGGCCAATCGTTTCAGCATGACCAATAGGAGAGCAGCAGGCGGGTCTCGTCAGCAGGAGGCTCCCATTACCCGAGAGGTCAGATTGATCAGAGAACGCGGTGTGCACATTGTGAGTGCTGTGAAAGTGGTCCGAGTTCTAGTGGAGCTGTGGTCTGAACAAAAAGTGGTCCGAGATCTCAAAGGACCAGAAAGAAAACCTCTTTATAGGTCAATTACACTGCAAACACAAAAAGAACTGAGGTCATTTGCAGGTTCCCTTCCTGGTTGACTTTAACAGAACTCAGTTAATTTCAAAAGAACCTAACCTTGTGAAAACACTGTATGTTAACCTATCACTTCACTACTCACTATAAATTTAGAAGATGTTTTCTTCTACCACACCTCGCTTCCGGTATATAAAACACAGACTCCGTATAGCACAGGAATCTCGCACATGGGTGTGATCAGCATTCCCTTTATTTTACGTAAACACAATGAAAACGTTTGATGGGAAACAAGGTCAGTGCAGGTGTGTTTCACTAGGACAAGACGACATCTTTTCTGATTGGTTATTGATGTCCTGCATCATTGCTCATTTGCATCATGTCGCCAGCATTTCAAAGAACCATTTTTGTACATGAAAAGTCCATGAAATCGTTCAAAAAAAACATTGTAATGCACTGAATTTTTTTTTTTGTGAAACAAACAAAAAATAATAATAAAAAATAAAATGTCCATCTGAAATAGCTTTCCTTTTCTCATTTCATAAAACAGTCATTCTATAACAGTTTCAAAGAACCCGTTCTGACACCTTTATTTTTAAGCTTGTATGTGAACTCAGAGGACTCAAAAATACCCAAGTTACCCCATGCGTGTTTTCTTTGCACAAAATTATTCATGCATAATAGCTGGCCGATAGTTGACCTGAATCGGAGAATTAAAACCAGCCCTTCATGGAACCACTGTGTTGTGGTCCAGTCAGTGCAATACTTCAAAGTCTCTGGATTCAATCGCTCATTTTCTCCAATTCACTGAAAGACGATCCACATCATGTTCCGATCAGCAGTCCCCCTGAGTGGTACAGCGAAGAAGAGACCCTGGAGAGACGTGAGAGACGCTGGAAAGACGACGAGGAGACCAATGAGAACAGAACGAAAAAGAGACCGAACCATAACTGCCCTGCGCGAAGATCAGGAGAGGAAATGTAATTGGTAAAACTCTTGAACGCAAAATGCTGCTTGGAACAAAGTCAGACAAATAAACGGAGATGCAGTACATATAAACATCCCTCACCCTCCTCAAAAGACAGCACTAATTGCAACAAGCTGCTGGTCAGAAGACGTAACCGTAAATCAGAACCCGCCACATTGCTTGGCAACAGCCTCCAAACACTCTGCGTGTCCGTTTGCTCCTGCCAACAACAACCCCCAATCTAAGCAGAGAAAAGGAAAGAGTGAGACGGCAAAATGTGTTAGGAAAGCGGAAGAAGAGGAAAGAAGGAGGTATGTGAGAAGACAGAAATGATGAGGACGTCCTCATTAGGAGCTTAAGCTGAGCATAGCATAGAAATGACTTCAGAGAAGAGGGAGTGATGGAATAGTTGGCCTGGCTCCAGTGACTAATAAACAAAAGAGAAAAATGACCAAACATTGCCATGGACACACCCACAAACTACCAGCTCTCTCCAATTGCTGTCCGTTTTCCAACAAGGAGATGCTGAACACAATAGGCTTTCCCACAATAAGGCCACATTCACATTACAAACCTCACTGCCCAATCTTTCTGCCTTGATAGTTCAGTCGTGTTTAAAGATTTATCCATGTGTCATGTCTGAGCAGACCTTTGCCATAAAAAAAGAGAAACGTGCATGTTTTTGACTTTATTCATGCTGATATTATTGTGAATTCAGAAGGTCCTCATAAACTTTGTGAATTCTGGGTTTACTGCAAGGAAGTTGAACTCAAATGGTGGATAAAGCAGTAAATGCAAGTAGTAAACTCAGGCAAGTTCCATGCGAGTTTCACATGGTTCTATGGTACCATGTGAACACCATAGACCAAGCTGGCCCATCCCAGTGGAAATATTCTTCATGCAAAAAAAAAAAATTTACTAGTTGCCAATGACTGTCCAAATGCAAACATCTGACACTTATGACATCCTAATTTTCAGATGTTACATGGTGATTAACATCTGAATGCACCATAAGCCTCTGCCAACACTGGATGACGACCATAGTGATTTTGTGACCATATGAAAAGTTTGACTGGGTTTTAAAAAAAAAAAAGAAAAACAGGAAGAGCCACATGACAGATATGTATCTGATCTATGACTGTGTGTGGAAGCGTTGAAAGCAGCTCAAATCTGATGGGAGAGAGAAAAAAAAAAAATCATCTGAAAGATTAGATTTCCATGTTCACACATCTCTGAGATATAAGACCTATGGTACATTCAAGTGTGCGGAAAAAAACGGACTTCATCCACCCTGTAATATAAACATAGCCCAACCCAGCTGGACATAAGGGGGGAAAGCCCAGCTCTTGTCCTTAACCCACCCTGCTTCTTCCAAAAAATTCTCCCACACCATGATCTGCTGACAGCTCCTTGCTGAGTCTCTCGCTCCACACCTATGTTAAGCATCTGTTCCCACTACAAACCACAGCCTCACTTCATGTTAAAGGATTTGTAATCCTAAGAGAAAAATCACAGTATGGGCTAATTGTATTGCTAGAGCAATGGAAGGAAAGCCATTATCAAGTTGTCTACTGCAGTTAGAGAACAAAAGATTTTGAGGAGGGTGCTCCTGGAATTGCTATAGTGCTATATTAATAACCAGACCTCTAGGGAAATTACTCCTCTCTTGCTTTTAATTTTTGGAGAATATGGCTTAAAATATTATTACTGATGATCTGCTTGGTCTCTGCTTGAACTACACGTTCCCTAATCCTTAACTTCATCTCGAGAAGTGTGTTGTGTTTCACTAATTAAATGCTTCAGTGCCCTAAAATGAAACACTGCTCAGGAGAGCTGTTGAAAACAGAAAGCTTTCAGGGGCTTGAGCCTGCTTATGAACCAGTTACTGAATTACATCATTTAATAACTGCTTTATACAGGTCACAAGTGCCCTGGAAAAATGCACATAGATGTTCCACGGTGCTATAAAGCTTGGTGTGGGTCAGTGTATAACAGACATAAACTCCAAGCAAAAAGGATTCTACATACTACCCTTTTAAATGCTGTATAAAGCATTTTTATGAAAGTTATTTTTTTCTTCACAAGAACAATAGCAGTACCAAGTAAAGTCAGAGACGTTTGAAGGAGAAAAAAAAAAAAACAAACAAAAAAAAACAACACAAAAAAATCAACAGAAAATACATATTTAACAGACACAGAAGCCTCAACAACTAAATGTTATATCAAATCTCAATGTGCACTATTTTGCCTTTAGTACAGCTTCAATTCTTTTCAGGAGACTTGCTTTCAGTTTTTCAAAGACATCTGCAGGGATATTTTTCCCATACCTCTAAAGTTCAGCTTCTCATAATCCAAGTAATCCCAAACATTCAATGATGTTGAGATCTGGACGCTGTGGTGGACAGTCTAATATTATGAGAATAACAGCAGGTTCATTTCATTAGCAAACATTCTTTTTGTGTATTTACTTTTCTCAGTAATAGCTTCTTGACAACTTCACATCCTTTTACACAAACAGTGTTGAGCTGTCTTCTCAAAGTGGAAGGATGGACAAGAACATTGCCTTTTTTTCAGATCTGAAGCAAAAGTGGAGTTTGAAATTCTCCTCTCACTCATTATGTATATAATATACAAAGAACAGAATTAGTCTTGCAGAGGTAAGAGTAGCACAAGTATAAATCACACACGAACCTTCTAAGCATTCAAATGATTCTTTGAGTAGTCAAGTTTCTAAATAAAACCATTACTTTTAAATACAGAAGCCCTGATGAACATTTTTTTTTAAACACACACACACACACACACACACACACACACACACACACACACACACACACACACACACACACACACACACACACACACACACACACACACACACACACACACACCAAGCAAGGTACAGCACAAGGAATCAGCCATCCTGACAGCAAGGACACAGCATTCCCAGCGGAGAGCATCTACTCTCCATTCTGCTTCAGTCAGCTGTCCTTTCATATGCACTACCCACCTGCAAGGTGTGCCAAGCATGTGAGTGTGTGATCGTGTGCTGGGGGAACGGGGTTAAACACACTTCACATTCACCACTCGTCACAGGTCATGAAAGGGTCAATATCTATACTGTGATTCAGCAGCTTCATTTCTCATTTCATGAGTTCTTCCTCAACTGAAGATGGACAGGGGAGAGAGTGGCAGACAACAAAAGAGATAAAGACAGAGTGAATGAGAGAGACATGGGGACGAAAAGGTGAAGCTCTGTTTGGAAACAAGACCCCTGTGTCATTACTCCTGGGGACGAGTGTCACCTTCACCCTGTGCTCATTTTAACCTGCCAAATCAGCTGCCCATCACACACGTGCATGCAATAAACACGCACACACGCACCGCTCCCACTGAAAGCTGCCTTTCCAGGATTGAGACCACAGCGGCCAGGACGGGATAAACTCTCAATAACAATATCTGCTGCCACAAATTCGTGCCCTGTCATCAAATGCTCTTAGATAACCCATAGTTATGCGAGCTGTTTCCCTGCATAACTCAGGATCAACCTTCCATTCAGCCACAGGAAAACAATGCAGTCTGATTTTACAATCCCGTCACAGAGGCTGCTCACAAACTTGTCCCAGGTCAGCGTGTAGATCTCTGCTTCCTGTTAAAAGTAACAAATAAATGGAAGTAAAGTGACTTCAGCTATAATCAAATATACAGTTTCTTTCATTTGAAATAATTTTTCATACTCAAAAAATATATAATGCCTAAAATGCAGTTGCAATAATCTTGAAGCCAGTAACTGTGTCTGGACTGTCCATTTCTAATGATAACAATATACTATACAGTGCCAGAAACCACTTAAGCAGGTCTATTTGAGATTACTTAACACAATTTGAGGCAAGTGTGAGAGGTGTGATATAGGGCTGGGCAGGTTTAACTTTTTAAAAAGGAAAAAAAAAAAAAAAAAAAAAAATCTACAGGCCTAATCCAATGACTTTAAAAATTAGCTTCTAATAAATTTCCCTGAATAGTTTCCTGTTTACCGCAGCATCCACTGACATATGTTCAGTATATCTTTGAACCAAGTTTCCATCACTGCAAAACAAACCATCACTTTTGCAGTAAATCTTGAGTGTGATGGTTTATTCTTTCGATCTTAAACCCTTGGGCTCCAAAAATGGCTGGCTGCGTTGGCATATGGACAGCTCTCTTCACACCATTAAATATGTGAGCATAATTATGGTGCAAAGGTGCCGGTAACTGTGTGAATGCAATACTTGTGTCACTAGTCAAGACTTAACAACTTAAGTTGTGTCTTCATTCTATTGTCAGCATGATGCCCATATTCGGAACTTTATGGGAAAAAGTAATGGGATATTCAGAGCAATCTTGCCCTGTTGTAAATATTTCAAACCTGCAATATTTAGCAGTATGAAAAATTTTTGCTCTCAATGTTACTGGATTATGAGGTCATTATAGAGTCAATATGTGCACACTGCTTCAACTAACATCTCTGCATGTTTAAATGACTGCCAACAGTCAAAAAACAGCCAGCTTTGTCTAGTGTGGTAGTTATATAGCTTTGACAGTGGTAGGCTACAGTTTGAGTGGCTGGTGTTATATAATAAATGTTAAAGTTTAATAGTAGGTTTACTTTCATTTGTTAGCTTGACTGCAGGACATACACTCACCAGCCAATTTATTAAGTACACCTGTTCAATTGCTTGTTAACACAAATAGCTAATCAGCCAATCACATGGCTACAACTCGCTGCATTTAGGCATGAGGTGGTCAAGACATCTTGCTGAAGTGCAAACAGAATGCATCAGAATGGGGAAGAAAGGGGATTTAAGTGACTTTGAACGTGGCACGGTTGTTGGTGCCAGACGGGCTGGTCCGAGTATTTCAGAAACTGCTGATCTACTGGGATTTTACACGCACAACCATCTCTAGGGTTTACAGAGAATGGTCCAAAAAAGAAAACATGCAGTGAGCGGCAGCTGTGTGGACGAAAATGCCTTGTTAATGTGAGAGGTCAGAGGAGAATGGGCAGACTGGTCCGAGATGATAGAAAGGCAACAGTAACTCAAATAACCAACCACAATCTCTGAGGAATGTTTCCAACATCTTGTTGAAAGTCTGCCACGAAGAAATAAAGCGGCAAAAGGGTGTCCAACCTTTTACTAGCAAGCACTTATGTACCTAATAAAGTGGCCTGTGAGTGTATGTAGCACTATTTGTATTTTGACTGCTAAATGATATAATTCGGTGACATTTGGGGCATATTTGGGTGACAAATATCTGGGATTTTTGTTTAGCACAGAGTGCAGCAGTCCAGTTTTTCAAAAGCTGGTAAGCTGTTTTTCCATAAAGAAAACCTGCTTAGACTTCATTTAGTTTAAGAAAGGAAGGAAAATTGTATAAATTTCAATGCAACGCAAAGCAGCTCCCCAAGACCTTGGCGAAGCAAATCTGGGAGGAACCAAGACTTAGAAAGGGAACCCATCCTCATCTTGTCGACACCAGACAGCAAAACAACAACAAGAGTTATAAAACCTTTAAATAAAGAACAGTGAAATTTCCAAACATTAGATTTGACCTGATGGATAGACTTTCAGAACCACTGGTTTCAGGACAGTAAACTGGGAGGCCTTGGCTACAGGATGGAGCTAGCAGATGGACAGGTGTTCTGGACAAGGGGGAGGAGAAAGAGCAAGAGTTTAACCTCACTCCATCTGCACCCGTCAAACACAGACCTGCAGGAGCCATGAGGGAGGCTGAGTGGTGCCTATGTGTGTGAGGGCAGACAGGACAGGCAGATACAGACCTGATGTGTAGCACTGCCGGAGAGCTTAGAGGTGCCTGGCTCTCAAGGAGCTCCGTGTCGTGTGAAGAAAGAACCAGACTTTTGGAGGGCGGGCAAAAGGTTAATTGATTATTGGGCAGTGGATGTGTGGGAATACAAGAAGTGAGGGATTAGCAACACTCTGAACAACTGCTAAGTATGCACTTGTGTACAAAGAGATATACAAGCATGGGGGTGGAAGGTTATATCATTATTGTGTGTAGTAGCCACCCTTGCTGGCCTCAGGTTTCATATAAATGAGGCCAGTATACGTTCAGCTGCCTGGCTCTCGGTGCTGGAATGCAAGGTGGACCTTAAAGTCTCACCCCCCCTTCACTCCAAAAGACAAATGGCCTGGCCTGGCTCCAGCCCAAACACACCAGAAATGGCTGCAACCATGTTCATGTCAGATGGGGTGGAGGTGTTTATTTTGCGAGCCAGTGTTTGTCAGAAATAGACAAAACAAACTGCTTATGGGCAAGTTAAAGGCTGAAAGCAGACCAAAGCAAACCCTAAAGGGGGCTAAAGATCAGGCTATTCACCAACTGCCATCTAATTAGTTTCTCAAGAACTAACAAGCATGCGATGACAGAAAACAGACCAAAATAACTGCATGGCAGTGCAAGGGTCAGGGAGTCAGTGGAACGAGCCAGGCTGAATTTTTATATATACACAAACTATATGGCTTGATGCAAGTGGACACCTGAACATCTTCCTTTTCTGTTGAAACAGACCCCACTCTTCGGAAAAGGCATTCCTACTAGATTTCGGAACATGTCTGTGAGGATTCACTAGCATTCAGTAACAAATGCATTGATGAGATTGAGCACTGATGTTTGGCAATAAGGCATTGCATAAAGTTGCCTTTCCAATTCATCCCAAAGGTGCCAGATGGTGCATGGCTCAGGGCTGTCCAGTTAGGTTCTCCCACATCAGACTCAGCAAACCAAACTACTGGCACAAAGTTGGAAGCAAACAAGTCTCCAGAAAGTCACTGCATGCTACCCTTCACTGGAACTAAAAACCAGCACAATCCATGAGAAATGGCTCTGGCCCCTTATTCCTTCTGCACCAAACTTTATACTTGGCGCTATGCATTTGGATAGGCAGCATTTTTCTGGCATACCCCAAATGTAGACTTGTCTTTCAGATTGGCAGATGGAGCATGATGTATTGTTTAAATGCTACATGCTTTAGCTCTGTTCTGTTAGTTTGAGTGGTCTGCTGCTTCCCAGCTAAGCTAGTGTATCTAGAGCAGAGCACAGCATGCATGCATAGATAGATGGATAGATGGATGAAATTGCTTCTTCCCAAGGCAGCATGTCAACATCTTAGTCAAAGTCACAGAACTCTTCAGTATTACCCATTGTACTTTCAGTGTTTGTCTACATAGACTGAAAAGCTGAAAGTCTGTATGCTTGATGCACCTGTTGGCAATGGGAAACACACAAAAACACAACATAATCAGAAGGTGTTACTAATTGATCTAATATACAACAGTAATGTTGCTATAAATCTAACACACACACACACACAGAGAGTGTGTGTGTGTGTACGTATGTGTGTCAGTGTGTGTGTGTGTGTGTGTGTGTGTGTGTGTGTGTGTGTGTGTGTGTGTGTGTGTGTGTGTATGTACGTATGTGTGTCTGAGTGTGTGTGTGTACGTATGTGTGTCTGTGTGTGACATCTCCACTGTGGTCCGAGCAGTGCTCTCCTCAGGCCAGTGGAGAAGCTAATGCTCTCACACCGCGATGGTGGTTGGGGAGAGTGACTCATGGGGCTCCATCAGAGAACTACTCTCTAGCTCCAGTCTAGACCACAGTGGGCCAGCAGTCTGCCAGACTCTACCCACTGCTGGCACACACACAAGCAGTATGAGGGAGGTTGGGACCAAACGTGTGTTGTGGGGGAGTGGGGGATGGGGGCTGGAGCAGCTACAAAAGAGCATGTAAGAAACTTCTTTACAGCAGCTGAGCTGTTTATAGCACAGGGAACCCCATGTGAGACAAACTCTTTAAATGCACACGCTTCAATGAGAATGCCAGAAGAACTTGTGCCACAACACAGAGATTAATTTCTAATGAGCGTGACGTCACAGAGCAGCACTATAGAGTGCAAGTGTAACCTCCAAGTAAAATACATTACTGATAAACTAGTAGGCCTAAACCAAAAAATAAAGGTGAGAAAAAGTAGGGATGCACATATATATTAGATTCATGTTGGTTTCAAGAAATAATTGCTCTAAACATTCATGTTTGCATTGGACAGATGTTCTGATTTGACTGATAAATCAATATTAGTGATTTAGTTATTGCTCTCTGGAAGAGCATAATATTCAGCAGATACTGGGTTAGGGTGCTAAAATGGCAGCATTTCACTCATTTTACTGCATTTGTAATGTGTAATCAGAAATATGAATGGATGATATGTAAAATGATCAGATCTCATTGCATATTTCATTGGATGGAACCATTTTAGTACATAATATGAATGTGATGAACCTTTTTAAATGATTAAAGAACCTCAACATAATGTAAAGGTTTGAGACCAACAAAAGGATTTTCCAAGAACAACACAGTCAAGCCAGGGAACATTTAAAGAGCCTTTATTTTTAGAGTTTATAGAACAAAAGAACACAAATCTCAAGCAAAATTCACAGAACATTTACTCTCAATATACAAAGTCCATAAAGACTGACAAACCCTGTGGAAAATATGTCTTAGAAAAACCTTAAACAAACCTAAAAACTGCCATTGTGCAGTCACTGATAGGACATTGGAATACGAATTAGTGGTCTTTACTTTATAGGCTTCTATTCACTCAACCAAACAGCTTTTTAATATCTAACCCATCACACTTTAATGATCTAAACAGATAAGAAAAAAGGAAACCTGACGTTTCTCTTTCCTTGTGACAAAACCGTAGCCATCTCCAAACCCTTCCTCCCCCTTCTTCCCCCTTGTGGAACAAACCAATGTTTTCATTTTAGTTCGGTTTTCTTTTTCCATCATTCGAACTGAGGTTAATGTCATTCCCCTCACTGGGGTAAAGCTGAGCTGAGCGCAAAAGGTTAGGTCAGGATGAAGAGAGAGAGAAATAATTGTGGGGTTTCTCAAGGCTGCTTCTGATTTTTTTATTTTTATTTTTTTAAATGCAAGAGATTGTTAGATATTCTAAAAACTTTGAAATAATATACTGACAAAAGTTAAATGTGATGAATATAAAAGTAGAAGATTGCCACTTCAAGGCAAAGAATGAGGGGAAAAAAAAAAAAAAAAAAAAAAAAAGCATAAACCCCAGTACTCAATTACTAAGGACCCTGGTGGTCTAATCCATATAATCTCTGAAAACAACTCTTGCGCCCTCCATGATAACATTATAGCACACAGAGAACCCTTCTCCATGTCAAACTACTGCTAATAACACCACCAACCATTTCAATTTAAAGCTGCTCCCTGTGCTTGGCCCACATTTCTCAGCAAGCAACTACTGCAGTATGATTTATGAAACACAGCTTTAATGTGTGCTTCTATTAAGGGAAAACTGCTTTTCTTGTGGGAAAGTCCCAGTAGTTTCTCAAGTCCAGACAACTCATTCTCACGTCCTTTACCTCACAACCTTTACTTCACAAACTTTCTATACAAATGCGCTTAAATAAGAGAATTTTCTTAAAGGGCCCATAGGCTACATTTTTCTTGTCTTATTTTTTCCCTCCCCAAGGTCCCCTCATGACATCCATGTGGTTTTATGTACCAATAGAAGCTATAATTAAATTTTACATTTACATTTTAAAACCGCCCATCTCTTAGAATTAAACATGCTGTTTTTGCAACTGTTCCTTTAAGGCTGATATATACTAATTACCATTGTTCTGATTGGCTACTCTGCATTGCACCTTAAACAAAAAGCAGTGTAAGCTGAAACAGTACTTATACTTTCAACATTAAGGAGCCCTTCAAGACAAAACCTGAGAATTCTGAACTAAAAAGCAAATGAAACCAAGGCCCTAACCAGAATTGACAGTTTTTAGATCCAGAAAGAGCACACAATGGCCAACGACGCACTTTAGTTGCAGGGAGATTAGTACAGATATAGTGTAGATATTCAGTGCAAATCATCTCACCAATGTCACTTTAGAACTAATAACCCTCACATCTGCTCATCAATAACGACCTGTAAGAGAGGACCTGAGAAATGAACATTCTGGAGGTTCAGAGCTTGTATAAGTTTAGGAGAAGCTACAAGCTCCTCACTGTGGTAGGTGCAGCATAGCGCCAATAGGTCTTCCTATAAAAACAGGGTCTTGAACCTATGGGAGTTTGGTGGGGGGGGGTTGCCTGCTGTCTAGCATAACTTCCCAAAATCCCCTTCAAAGTCCACATCCCAAAGACAAGGGCAGGAAGGGGTGGGTGCACATACGTACACATAGCTTTATCACACTTTGCACAGCTCTGGCCACACTGGAACACTGGAAATTTGCTTTTTAAAACAGTGCAGAGTAGCTTCAAAGTTGCGGCCACACAGGAATATCTCCCAGCAGACAAGAGAGAATGGGTTGGTTTGATCTCAGACATGAAGCAATGAGAACTGGGGTGGGCTGAGTGAACAAGCGAGTGAGCAAGCGAGCAAAGCCAGTGATGACTCAATCTCAACTGATGTAGACCGATTTCAAAACAGTCATGTTCAAAAGATTAACTCTATTCTTCATTTATGAATCTATATACAAGAACAGTCAAAGGGGTCCACAAACAAAGCAGCTACAGACAATACTATTTACATAAAAACATAAAAATAAACAAGTGACCAGTGTGTGGTCATTCTGAAAAAAGGAGAGGAACAGCTCTGATAGCATGTAAACACATACTTGTAGTTATGCCAAAAAAGACCTGTTTTTATGAGTCCCAATTTAGCAGCTCTAGGGGAACTGACTAATTAAAGAGCAAAAGGAGGCAGCCACACTGTGTGGGCTATGGGACTCAAGAGTCTTAGCATTTTTCCTCAGAGACACAGCAGCATAAAAAGAAAAGAAAGACTGAGTAGGGTACTCCACATCAACGGTTCCCAAACTGGGAGGCATGCAGCCTGCAGAGATGTTTTATGAACTGTAGCTAAAACTGAATTCAGATTATCATCAACAATTATTTTACTTCCTGCACTGGGAGACATCATAAAACATGGCACAGCCGAGCTTTTAACAAATAAAGTGGCCGTGATGAATCATGGAATGATGGAGCAGTAGATTAACTAATGTCAGTAAAAATATTAAATAATCTATTCACTCATATTTCACTCATAATTAACATTCAGTCGGTACAGTACCCACAAGTGAGCTTTACTAGACAGCTAGCAACTAGCTATAACCCTATTAGTAGTGAACTAATCTGATGCTTCAGTCGCATCCAAAAGAGAATTTTGCTTTATTAAAAGCTGTCTTTAAATTGATGATTCAGAGGGAAAAAGTAAAAAGTAAATAAAATAAAATTTTTACCCTCGCCCCCAATTCACTCAGTCAAAATACACATTTGGTGTCTGAAGTTTACTTCTTAAAATTTCATATAGCTAACACATTATAAGCTTTAGCTCCTGTTGTATTTATACAGCTCCAGTGCAAAATTGGTATACCAGTATATTAAATGAATGGACGGATGGATGTTCACTGTACTAAAACCAGTTTTATTATTTATTTATTTATTTTTTACCTTAACTGCATTTAGTTCTTGCTTCCCCACTGTAGTTTGATAATTAAATGCTGCCATCTTGGATGGGCACCAAGTGTCACGCAAAAACAACGAATGTCCAATAAATTTAATCTGTATGGCTTATCACAAATCAATTCCCATTAGTCGTTTTGCATACTTCATCTGTTAGAAGGTTTGACTCATGGTTGTTAAACTGGTCTGAATGGTCTTTAAATTAAGGATTAGTATGGGTACGTGAGTACATGGTCAATTATCTGAGGTGCCCATATTCAAATATTGCAATCACTAGTCAGGTATATGCTACTCAAATATTCACGACTGACATTTCATCATGACAAGACAGAGCGAATATAAATACTAACAACTCAGGGAATCCCAGCAGATCAGCAGTTTCTGAAATACTCAGACCAGCCCGTCTGGCACCAACAACCATGCCACGTTTAAAGCCACTTAAATCACCCGTCGTCCCCATTCTGATGCTCGGTTTGCATTTCAGGTGTTTTGTGTACAATTGTGTACAAGTCCTTATCTCCATCCAGCGTTGTACTGGCTTGTGTTAGTTCATCAACTCACTCTGATACATATCAGACACAAAAACCTAAGGATTTCCTTTGGCCATTTTTAAACCTTCAGATTTTACCCTCCCATGTTATCATCCAAAGAGTAACCCTACAGCCCTACTCCAATTCGGGCAGAAGAATCAGAAATATCAAAAAGTGAGCAAAGTGAGCAAAGTGAGCAAAGCAGTCACAGAAGAGAGTCTAAATCAGGGTACTTCAGTTCTAATACTGCATGGCCTGTATCCAGCAAATTTGGCAATTTCCCTGCTCAAACATCTACTAAACCTGAAAATTAACAGAGGAGCGTTTGAGCAAAGAAAATCAACAAACTGTGCTGGCCACTGGCCCTCCAGGACTGGAATTAAAGCTCTCTGGTCTAACAAAATGAGCAAGTGAGTCTCTGCTATACACTAATGGGAGATAATGGCTAAAAGTTTATTTTTCCCCAAGTCATTTCTCTAAGCCAACTGTTAAAGCCAGTTGCAAAAGCAAAATGTAACAATTTATCTCTCGTCATGTTTTTTTTTGCTCATCTGGTTTAATACTCCTAATTCTTGTATACTTCTAGGAAACATACCAAGTCTCCCATGTTTCAGAGTAAAGGCTGCATACACTTCCATTCATCTTATGGAGACACCTGTCACTCAGTACTGCCTTCAAGGCTCTACTACACTGCTGATGTACTGACTGAACAAATGGTTCACTCCAAAAAGGAGAGTGCGACCCTGTCCTCAGATTACACATCTGTGCAGATTTGATCACCGGGTAG
This sequence comes from Pygocentrus nattereri, assembly GCF_015220715.1. NCBI lineage: Eukaryota > Metazoa > Chordata > Actinopteri > Characiformes > Serrasalmidae > Pygocentrus > Pygocentrus nattereri. Next base: position 15,099,125 of record NC_051226.1, read on the forward strand.
ACCACTTCAGATTCAAAGTTAATTCATTGTTAAATGGCAAAGCTAATTTTCACATTGCCAGCAACATTATGACATGATGAGGTATCTGCCACCCCAGACTGAACCCATTTAAAATGGAGAATGGCACAGACAGCTTCCGCAAGAGGCACACCATCCGCTGTAATTACAGCCATTCAAAAATGTTCCACTGCATTTGAATGAAAAGGACACCAATAAAGCACTCCTCCTTCTGCATGCTGTGCCAGAAGCCCATTTCTGAGCATGTGTGTTCTGGAATGACGGAATGAGAAAAACAGTGAGTGCTCCATCACCGGAGCACAGTAAAAAGAGCGGCCAGGATCCACACGCTTAGTGCGACTGTAGGCATTCCGGCCAGGGTGAGTGGGGACAGTCAGTCGTGTCATACTTGACATTTTTTAGGAAAATGATAAAGCATATGTTATAACTGAGTACATTTGCAGTCATATGCACCAACGACCCAGAAGGATTTTCAGTTGAGACATCTAAGGGACCAAGATGGGGGTCTAATCAGCAGCTAAACTAATATGGGTCAGGTTTCCGGACTGAGACTAAACCCTAGTCCTCTTCTACAAAGCATTCTTACTGGAGATTCTTCATTGCAAGGAAAGCGTAGCCCAGGACCAGACACAGGTTCCGTTTCAAGGACAGAGATTAACAGCTGGTTTCCCAAACCCAGATTAAGCTTAAACACTATTTGGACAGAATTCGTTTTACATTACTTTCATTTTTCAGTGAATTTAGTCCTGATTGAATCCCTGACGTCAGTCAATGTTTTTCTGAAGTACGGCAGCACCCTAAAAGGCGCTTACTGATCTCTGTGGCTCAAATCAAGCTGATAATGACTATTCTAATAACACACTGCATTCCTTTAAAGCAACAAGGTAGTCAGTGTCAATAAAATGATTGGCAAATTAAATGTATTGACAAGTTTTCTACTCTTTTTCTGAAGTGAAGACAGTGCATATATCAAGTAGACACTCCCATCTTTGTTGCTTATAAAGAGAAATATTTCACCTCCTCCTCTCCCCATGTGCCATCACAGCTCATTTTACTTCTCTTCCAGTTCTTTTTCTTCTTAGTTTAATGGGTGACAATCTACCTCAACTTCCTGTAACTGGTCCAAAAGTACAAATGACGAAAAATCAAAGCAAGAGTAAATGCAGGCCAATTTTTTTTTGCTATTTAAAAGGAATAAGACTGGCTATAAGAAACCTGAACTTTAAATCTGAACCTTACACAGGCCAAAATATTTGACAAATGATGGCCATACCTGACTGTACCTGACCAAACTCAACTGTACAATTCTAAGCTCCACAGTTAAGCATGTTAAGCAGAATGGACCTATATCTCAATAGAGCATTAGTCCATACAGGGTCCAGCAGAGACACAGAGTTAGGCTATCCCACAAAATAAGATGGGCAATATACTTTACACCCAAGACACTGACAAAAGAAGAGACTGAGAGAACCTGTGTGAGGCAGGTCCTGACACTTTGCGTCGGCTCATCAACAAGCCTGCAAGGACTAGTGGTCAGTAATGATACACCTAAGTGTTGGATCCGAGAGCGATCACTAATGACAAATGAAGCGAAACAGGGTAAAGCGAAAACAAAGCAGCAGCAGCGTGCTGAGAGCAACTGAGCTGAGGGGGAGGCCATCAGTCAAACACCTTTGGTTAACCATGGTCTTGAATAATTAACAGCACATTCTGAGCATACACTGCTGGAGGAAGTAGAGGCATTTTCTGCTTGGTTAAAGCTGCAGTACAATCTAAGCTAGCAAAGAGAATGTTCTTAGTAGAAGTGTTAATCCACACATTCCAGGCATTTCAAAACTGCCTGAGTAGGCTGTCAAATCCCAACACAGCAAGCATCAGTAAATACACATTTAAAATGGATGGAGCGGGAAGAAACAACCCAATACATTCACATAACAGTACTCATATGCTTCATATAGATGTAGACCAGCCTAAAATGCATATTCATAGTTAATGTTAGGAGATATCGTCTATACCGGTATTGGTGTCTCATAATATTGATTTTTATTTTATCAGTACAATTACATGAAAAACCACTTAGTCTTTAGCTTTGTACTACTGTAATGAGCAAAAAGCAAATAAATTATTTTACTCAAAATTAAATGTACACAATTTTCCACACATGTAGTTGACCAGCCAAGACATGTTCAGTCTTCAAATTTGCAAAAAAAAGCTTTGCAGCTACAAAGTTAACTTCAAATGTTTCTCCAAATACAGTCTCTCTCCATCCACTCAAGCCTCATTCTGATCTTCATTAAGGTTGCCCATACCTGTTGGTGTGGTTTAGGGCACAGTACAACATGCTTCAAACTATACAAATAAACAAAACTTCTCTGTTTAGCTAAACACAGTTATGACAGTCATTGTGCTGAATTCGTATTCTTCGATAAGCAAGCACTCATGCAGTTAATATGAATGCTACTGACTACGCTCAAGATTTCTGATTCTTTCTTAAACAACTAAATCTTCAATGTTCTAATTGCGGACATATGTTTATGAATACAAACATAAAATCACAAGCATAATATTGTCCAAAATGGTGGCCTGCTGCTTCTACCTGAGAAGTTTTGGGGATGTATTTATGGAAATTTTTTGGGTAACGATTTATTTTGTTCGTTACCAAGATTAGCCACTGCTAAGAAGCAAACATTGGACACCAGGCATGCCTTGGCTGACTGCCTCCACCTGGGGTAAGTTGTGTAAATTTGATTTTTCATGGAAACATTCCTTTAACTGCAATGTATGTAACCTGCTGAGTGCGTCAAACTGTTTTGGAATCTTTTACATTATTAAAGCAAATTTACATATAACCTGATGCTGGAACTTTCGGAAAATATGAGGATACCGATTCTGATTAATACTGCATGCACTATTCCAAAGCTAAGGCTGTGATGTGGCAAATTAGCATGACTTCTCTTAAATTCAGTGACCACATGATAATATGCACAATCACTAAGTGGAAATGTTAACTTTCAGTGCTCTATCATACATTGCCATTAAAGTTACCAGACACCTCATTAAAAACTTCCAGGGCTGCAGGCAGGCACAAAGAGAGAGTGGAAACTGACAACGTCCCACAAACAAACAGCTCTTTGTGTGCGTGCTCCAGCCTCTCTGTAGGAGCACAGGGACTTTCATCTGTCCCGGAGCAGTCTCCGAAATAGCCTAAACCTCCACACAATGCAGCAAAAATTCAGAGAACTGGGACAGTATGCATCATACCAAAAATGGATGACGAAATCTCTATTGATGGGGACACTAGAATGACAGAGGCCTATGCGACTGCACAGGAGAGGATGGTAATTGGGACAGAATGCTGCTGAACAAAACAAGGCCTGGCCGTGAATGGGACTCGCCAAATAGCACAAGGACGCCATGGCAACAAAGCTAGTACCTAGCCAAGAAAACAGACACAAAACAGTTCCTAGGCAGGAATATGTTGGAGTATTAGATCCATACATGACTGTTTTGCCTTTGGTGGCATTACATCATGCAATGACACATAACTCAACTTCTTAACCAAATCACCCTCTCAGTTTCTTGTGCTGTCTCATTTCTTCCCAGCTTTTCAAGCACTTCCAAGTCTTTCATTAAAACCATGCATCAGAGAGGCTGCTGACAATATACATAAATATAACTAAAAGAAGAGTAATGTATTTAGTAACGGGGCTCTAACAATTAATTGGCTAAAATTATTCTCAGATTAACTGACTAAAAATTAATGAAAACTCTTTTCCATCTGCTAAACAGATCAACAATGATTAGTTGACAAATTCTGCATGAAAATAATACATATCTGAAATACCCCCACCAGTCTTCTGACACAGTAAGAAACAGAACCTGACTGACACACACATTCATATGTACTTTTTATGGGTCCTTATTAAAATGTTTTGATTGAAGTCTTTTTAAGGGCTCACAAATGTAACCTTTAATGAAGTATTCTGGAAATCTTTAAAAGGCTATACATAGTTTAGTTAAAGTTCATTTTTTAATGTTTGGCCTTTTAAGACTCCTCCAAATCACTCAATTATTCGTCAAATAATCATGACAGCACTGTCGAATCCAACAGCCACTCACTACCACTACCAGAGGGAGGTCAGGAAGAAGGCAAGAGGTGGACATGTCAAGGACACCCAAAAACAATGAGAGGATATAAGGCCTGTCTCCCACCCACAGAGATGCAGCTGTTCAGCTCTGAGGAGAAGCGCTGGCGTTTTCTAGTGATTGAAACAGCTTTGACAGGGTATTTCCAAGAATAATACTGGAGATAAAATCAAGACAGATCACTGTGTGCTTCTACTCTATCACTCATTTTAACATCAGTACCATACTCCCATCATCCAGAAGCATGCACACAAACAAGTAGACGCAAAATCAACCCATAGACACACACACACACACACACACACACACACACACACACACACACACACACAGACAGTAACACTAAGCTGGCCTTTCCATTATTACTCGCCTTTAATCCTCTTTTTTTCCCCCCAGCATTTGTGTCAGACAAGCACCAAAAAAGAGAGGAATGGACCCCAAAGCTCTAAAGCATCTACATGCATGCTGGACCAGCTAGTCTCTTGACTCAATATTCATATTTTAAATCGAGCCATGTCACAATTCTAAAATCCCTCTTGATCCATGGAAACAAATCAGTTCAGAGAAACTTGCCCACTTTTGTTCTTCACAAAGGCTTATGTGTGCAGAGATAAACAACTGTTTTTGTACTCAAATCCTTCCAGATTGTGGAAAGAAACTCAATCCAGCACGACAGGCATGTTCTTTTCTTACTCTGTGGTAGCAGACAGACAAAGTTGAAATTCATCTGTCTGGACTAAAGGCAGACTCTTCACTCCCAAAACACCTAGGGCAATTCTAAGAGACAAGAGCAGACTGAAGGGCATTGTGTCTGCTCACTGTTTACACTGCCACAGCTCTGCATGGAAAACTAAAACTAAACAAGTTGTTTTTGTTCAGTGTATACATGTGCATGGTGGGGGGTTAGAGAGGAACGGGGCACACCACAGAAAGAGCGCTCATGTGCTGGTAGAAAAGGACAACTAAGAGGTAAAAGTAGCAACAAGGGGACGGCGGCAGAAAGATGAACCTACATACACTTCTAATGAAGGATTTACACTACACTAAAATAACTGGTCACCGCCAAGAGAGCTTTAATTATAGCGGGACCATGCTATAGCGCTATGACTTATTCGGAAAGCTCTAAGAATTTATAACCCAAAGCCCCTAACCCATAGCTCCTTAACCTCCACAGACCCATACAGGTCCAACTTCTGTTCCACACTTCTATAACAAAATAACTCATATTGCTCTGCTCTCCATGTAGCTCCTGAATAATACACCGTAGGATATGGACATACAAAGAAGCTCTAGGCATTAAATCTGATGGTTACATGCTTCTTAAAAATAATGTCTGGTTCAAGGAAAAAAAACCTCACTATAATTGCTATAGAACCTTAACATTAAAGTTAAAAAGCTTATTCACACTAAAAAAATGATTCTTTAAAGAATCATAAAATGCATAGAAAAGAGGTTTGGCATTGATTTGGAACCAATTTTGGCATTATTTAAAAATGTCCATGTGTCAGCAAACTTTTATTGTCAATGTCCACTGTAGAGGTTTTGTAGAGGTCACCCTAGTAGACATCAACTGGCACACCCAAAATTAGTGCTGGTAAAGCGATGTACAAACAGTGCATAACATGTTAATGTTATACCATGAAGCTGAATGGTTGAGTCAGCGAAGTTGCAAATGAAATTGGAGCAGTCCCTCGATCACCTCCAAACGAAGCAGCAGGCATAAAAGAGTAATACGAACGAACAACCAATCTGTTGGAGCAATCCTTTACCTGAGCACTGAAACCTCTAGAAACACCTGCAGGGCTGAGCCCCTTAGTCAGCTGTTTCAGAAGATGACACGTGAGCAGCTCGTTGGGAGCTGCTCTTTTTTATATTTACCAACTTCATAGATTTAAGTGTATTGTACTCAAAATTACATAAAAGACAAATGACTTAAGAAATTCAGACATAACACACACATACAACATTATCACTGTTTTTGGTGGACCCTGAGAATCTGCTGCATTTGTATAGTGTTGTTAATATATTGTTCAGTTGTCTTTACAATTTTGCACAATACAATTATTAACAATAAGTGTGCATTAACCTGGAAAAAGTATATTTACATAAGTATAAAAAAAAGACATAATTGAACAGATATTTAATTTGGCAGGTACAGCAACAATAAGAGGTGGATATAATAAATAAAGGAGGTGCAAAGACCAGCAGTCCATCAAAGTACAGAGTGACCCACAAATGCAATTCTGATTTACATTTAGCTTATTCGTCAGAAGTACACTAAAGCCACTCATGCGATTCAGACTGCAAGGTTCCACATAATTGCAGAAAGGTAAAACGGTAGTCGAGTTGTGGTTGAAAGAAAAGGTGAGCTGCTAAAGAGCCCGCATCTCCCGGTAAGCTCTCATGAACCCAGATGAAAGAGTCTATATAAAGAGGTCATTCATTATTCAACCCCCTCTCAAAGTGGTATGCCCTGTGCTACAGAGTGGAAACATCTCTGATCCAACAACTGGGGAACACAACACATTCCAGATGCAAAGTCAAGCCACCATTCTTTTTTTTCCTCCCCAGCAAAGCATAGTTGATGCATACATAAAGCAGAATGAGAAGGGAAGCAGTATTTCATGTGTACAGTACTTGGTTTACCTGGTGTTTTGTTTGTTAGTAGAAGACTGTGACCACCATTTGCCAAGCATTATCTTGCACTAAGATCTAATGACTATTAAATTCATACTTCCTTCCAAAACCATATCATGCAATGCATTAATGACACCATCACGAAAATACAGGAACCACATGAAAGTGCTGTTAATGGGGACGGGTACAGAAGGCCAAGTGATTTAAGCAGTGCTGAAAGGATTGAGTTAGCCCACACCACTAATGTCTCAATTCCCATGTAACCTTTTAGTGCTTTTATCGATCTGAAAAAAAGGAGAGAAGAAAGCGATGAGAATGAGTCAAATAAGGAAGGAAAGACTGACACAAGGAAATCAAAAATGACGGCACTGCAAGTTCATCTCTCTGGCAGCCAGTTCATGTTAATTCTGAAATGACCTCTGAGGTCCCATGTGTTTTGCAAGTGCTAAGAGGAAGTTCAGATGTGCATTTTCTCCAAAGTTAACCTGATAAGTAAATTTTCATTGTCATATGACAAAAGTGTAGTCAAGGTCAGTCTTTAGGAAAGTACTAGCAGGAACTACACCACAGGTTGGTTCACAGAAGAGAAATTAAACCTCGTCCTGGACTACACTATCCTTTTAATAAAGATCCTCCATTAAGAATACTGTAAAGTCCAGGATTAGGCATTATCGCAATCCGGGGACCCAACCCTACAAGTCCAAAAAATTTGTAGACCCCTGCTCATCCAACATTTCTCCTGAAATGAATGGTAAGAAAAGGGAGTTTATTCCCACTTTGCTGCAGTAACAGCCTAAGATCACCACACCCAGGCATTACAGCTTGTTGGAATAGTGCTGTACAGATCTCACTGCATTCATCCAGAAGAGCATTAGTGAGGTCAGGTACTAATATTGGTTGAATAGTTCTGGATCACAAATTCCACTCCAGCACAGTGGAATGCAGTTTATATCCCTCTAGCTGATGCTTGGCAATGGGCATGGTGACCTTAGACTCATGAGCTGCTGTTCCATTCATTTGGCAATACCTTTATGTGGTGATTACACACAATGTGTAATTAAACAGTGGTGCCAGCATTGGTTACACCTTAAAAGAAGCCAAATGTACTGATAACAAAGGGTGACTACAAAGCTTTGGACATCCTTGATGGGAGAATAAACAAATAACCCTATTTGATTCAAAATTAAGACAAATGCAAGTAACTGAGAGTACAAGGGCACAATCCATCACCGCATGAGGGGAAAGAGAGAGAGTGAGAGAGAGAGAGAGAGAGAGCAGAATACCAGGACTAATCCTCAGCTCCTGCATGGTATTTTAACTGTTGTTCTTTGCTGCTCCTGGTGCTTATTCCCCTGCTGCCATCAGTCATACTAAAGCAACTACTGACCACACATGCACGGAGTACCTGCAGGAGGGAGCCACAGTGGCGACCCTGCTGGACGCAGGGTCACCCCAGCAGAGACACTGGCTCTGGCTGTCCTGACCTTTGACCCCCTCCTTTACAACCAGCAGTACACATTTTACCACTGTCCCTGAGAGAGGCAAAGGCTGTATAGGGCAAATATTAGTTTACAAAAAGACCAATTAAACTGTTGTTACCAGTGACAGCACAGGCATACTCTGCCACCAAATACCTCTCGACCCTTCCAGCTACTAGTTCAATTGAGGATTGCTTGCAAACGTCTTATCACCGTCCAAATGTTTATTTAAACCTTTAACAGCGTGGCGTGCACACAGAGGCGACACTGTTTCCCCCTCCATGCTAATAAACCTCGGGCAGGCAGGGGAATAGCCTACACGGCTTGACAATGAAGGAATTGAGCCTGGCCAAGGAGAAATCGATCGGGCACAAGGACGCGACACTGTCTAGGCAGCTGGACCGTCCAGTCCACGCTACACTAAACCCTACAGCTGAGAATACCACACAAACCAGCTGAGGCTTCCTTACAGACAGCTACTGGAGTCGTGACAGGTGGAGTCCTAACGTGTATGCGGAAAAAAAAAAACAACCAAAAAAGCTCACTCCAGGCGATGAAACCAGGCTAAACTTTTGGTATTGTTTCTGGAACAGAACCACATTACATAAGCGTCCAAAACATGAAGATACGTTTCAAGAATGCAACAGAATCTGTCTTTTTAGTTAGGTAAACAAAAAAAATCTCACTTCGGGCTGTTCAAAGACGCCGCACAGTAATGTTATCCAACGACAAACCACGTCAGTGGAACCGAACTTGGGGTTCGGTCCAATTTACAGATATCACTTATGCCCAGCTACATCTGTTAACAAAACTCACTATACACATCTCAAGGTTGGCTAACTAACGCTGTGTAAACGCTAAACCGAACTATGCACGTCTAAAGAATTGTATGGTTTGAAAGTAGCTTTGCCAACGCTTTGGATTAAAAAAAAAGTCGTGAATGTAAACATTGGAAAACAATACCTGCCTCAAAACAAAGTGTTGCAGACCATTTTCTGCCCAGACAGGCGTAGATATTCATATCTAACGCTAACGTCCCTGTCGCTCCGCACTAGCTTGTAGCGGATCGTTTCCATGGCAGCCGCGGGATTCCACCGCATATAAAGCTACATAAACGTTAGCTTACGGAGTTTGCGGACAAAGAAGGAGAAATTTTCACCAAGCAGAGAGAAACAGTCGGAGCCGTCCCGCTTAAACAGATCAAACAAGGTTGTGATAGCTAGGTTAACTTTAACGGTATATACAACGGCGGCTTTAGTGACTCGCTTTTGTGAACTTTTTAAGAAGGACGATTCTGAATCGATCTTGTACAGCATCACTCTCCAGCGTTCCCCAGACTGACTGAAAAGGAACCACAGCCTTGCACGCTTTGTGTTTTCCCAAGTCTAACACACTTGGTTTGGCTTATTATTTAGCCCTTCGTGAGTTCAAGCACGTGTAACGGAGCAGGCAAATCACAAACGCTGTGCAGCCCAGGCGATGCCCCTGGAGTTGAGTTGGGGGACGCTAACTTAGCTGTTTCTTGCTAACTTAACGGAGAACTTTACAGTTTGCCAGACAACTCTACAGATGACATGCTGTCTAGTTAAAAACGTAAGCGACAAAACCTACCAGACGCGATGCAAAGAAGAAGCAGGACTTTAACATTAAGCCCGGGTTGAGTCGGGTTATTCCTGAGATAATGGGCAGTCATTCTTAGCGCCATATCACCGCCCGCCTTCCCTCGCTCTCTCCGAAACTCTGAAAGCTCCTCAGCAACAACTCCATAGGGACAAGGCAGATACTGGGCTGTACCACTGCGCCTGATGAAACAGGGGTGCTCCGCCTCACCTGGTACACCGCCTGTTCGCTTCTACAGATTTGAACCCGTTGTGTTCAACAAATGGATCGAACCGAGTATTATTTATCCTCTAGGCAAAGCAATACAGTTTACCCCTATTTGTGAAAAAGACACAGATACTGTGATGAAGGGCAACGATGGGTTTACATGAAGCCCTCATCTCCCATGGTTATGTTGTTTTTGGTAAATGGATTCAACCGATTGTTTTCGATTATCTTGTGGGCCCAACAGTTAGCATCTTTTGTCATTAAACATCATCTGCGTGCATTTTTGCAGACCCGTACGTCTTTAGTTGCTATCTGGCCTTTTGTTCGGTTCTTAGAAACGGACAGTTCTCTGTAAAAATACTTTAAATGTTGTGAGTTAACCCAAATTCCAACTAGCTACTCAAAACCTTCGTCTTGTAGGACGTTATATTGCCAGCATTGTGGGTCAGAGAAAGGTGCTGCACACCATTGATGTAAACACTCGCTGCTTGCTTCAGCTAAACAATGGCCTTCTCCAAAACGTAGTACAAAATATTTTTAGTCTGTTACCTTTTATCTTTCTGTTAAATGGGACTTTTACTGATGTAGCAACATTTCTGTATAATTAAATGTTTAAGATATAATCAGAGTCATTCAGATAGGAATCAGACATCCAAAGAGATTAAGGACTTTAAAGCTCTCTCACAAAGTTTACGTACATACAGTGTTTTATCGTTTTGAGATTCATTTATAGATTAAATCATATTTATAAGACAGGGGTATTCATGCAGGCTGTGAGGCAAAATAAAAAAAATCCCCCACAAAGCATATTTTTTTTAGATTTACCAGTTTTTTTATCATCATCAATATTGCATATAAAACCTCAGAAGACACATGTCGGTTCACTGGTTGTTTGGAAAATAAATACACACACACACACATTTTCTAAGCTGCTTCTTCCTCAGGGTCACGGGTTAGTGCTGGAGCCTATCCCAGCGGTCATCGGGTGGAAGGCAGAATACACCCTGGACAGGTCGCCAGTCCAATGCAGGGCAGACAGACAGACATACACTAACACTCACACCTAGGGGCAATGCAACATGTTGAAAAATAAATAAATGGCTACATTTGCATACTAGACAGCATGGCCCCTGGTTCCTATTACCACCACTGTAAAGAAAAACCACTCAATGACCCATTTCACACAGAACCACCCAACATGACATTGTTTACATGTCAGATATTAAATAAGTTAGATTAAAAAAACCTAACATATACTAAAAATAAATCTAACAGTATTGGATTTAGAAATCAAAACAATTCTTCCATGAAGTGAATGTTTGAGTTCACCCAGGGATTTTTTACGAACTCAACACTGCTGCACAATGGTATATCTTACTGCTTGGGTCTTTCACGGTGCAAGTAGTTGCAATCTCATGGAAAAGAAGGAGAATGGTGGGACCCCTTTTTCCTCCACTTGATATACAATCCTAAATAGTCACCTAGCAGAGTTGAGCACTTAGCACTATGCAAGGCCTGAGGTGCATAGCATCATTTTCAACAGCTGTTCTATTTTTGGAGAGGACCGTTGTAGCACTTCTTTTCATAGTAACACATAACAAGGGAGAATCTTTCTTCTACATTGAGTTTATACTAAAGTTATTCAACTAAATGGACAAGTGACTCAATTGACAGAATATTGCCACAATAACCAGCAGTTTGGTCCTGTTTCAGTTTTTTCTCACTTTTTCCTGTTGCATTAGTCTTATGGCCTGTGCCATCATTGATTCAGAGCCTTTCCTTGAATGTGCATTAATTTGGAGCCAGGGGTACAGGAGATTACAAGACATAATCCCCTGTACCCCTATGCTAATCCTGCCCGAGCCCCCCTCATGAATCCATCCGCTGTCCAATCTGTGCCTCACCCCAAATACACTTCACCCACCCCCACACAATCTAATCTAATCGGGGCATCCACAAATTAACAGTCTAATCCTGGCAAACAGCAAATGCAGGAAATGCATGGAAGCCCCTCCCTAGGTCAGCATTTTCGTTTTGAACCCATTTTGTCATTCTGTAAGTCACCAGGAACGTAATTTGCCTCTTTTCTTTTCTTGTTTTTCTTCTCTCTTGCATTATGGTTATGGGTATGTGATGCTGCTAAATTGTATGCTATAGGTCTCCATTGTATTCAGTTTGAAATCATCAGTGTAATGTGAATATTCATTCTATAATTCATTCTATAATATTTTTTTGGCAAAATAACACAAGCAGTCATGACAATATTACCATTCACATACGCATGGGATAGAAAAAATCAAGGACTTATTGTTATAGCTTAGCTACTGAGTAGTCCATAGGGGCTGGGAGACTTGCCCTTGATAACCCTAGGCTAGATTATTTTCTAGGACTTGCAGTGCTTCATTAACAAGTTTTTTTCACTCACTCACGGAAGTCTCCTCTAATAAACTAGACTTTAAAACAGTCCAGGCAAAGCAGAGATCCTGCAGCCTTTCCCACAGGCCCTCAGCATGGAGCACTGATCCTCTTTCAGTGAGGATCTGTTTCTTTCAGCAGCCTAAATGGTCCAAACAAATCCTTGACAACAGAGAGGAGATACATCCATTCAGCAGGGGCTTTTACTCATCTCAGTTCACAAGAAACACTATAGTTTTGTCACTGGATGTTTTGTGGTCTTTCTGCTCTCTGTGTTACCTTGTTAAATCCCCCTATATCAGCGACATTTCTTTACAATATAATTTGTGCCCTTTTTCCTATAGTTACTTTTTATTGTTTTCAAGGATATTGGTTTCTTTTTACTGCTCTCATAATGCTTCATAAGAGATAAATATACAGTAGTGTTGATTTATTTCATTTTTACTCAAAGTGGTCATTAAATACAAGTTGTTCATTTTTCAGTGTCAGGAAAAAAAGGAAAGAAACATATATTTAATAGAACACAGAAGGCTTAATAAACTCTTTGATTGATTACGAGAGTGGTTCTGTCTTTCTGCACCGAGCGCTCTTGCTGCGACTGAGACTTTCCACAGGACAGGTGATCCACTCTCTGGTTCCTCTTCATGAACGGACCAAAAACGGCCGGTCCTTTCACTCAACAACTAAATATAATATCAGGTTTTTCAGTATTTGGGGTCGCCAGCCTGTTTGTTACAGCATCCATTCTGTTTTTAGAGACTTGCTTTCAGTTTTTCAAAGAAATCTGCAGGCATATTTTACATGCCTCCTCACAATTCAAGTAATCCCAAACACATTCATTGACGTTGAGGTCTGGACTCGGGGTGGTTAGTCCATTGTTCGCAGAACACCAAATTTGCTTGATTTGCAAATTTTCATCTTTTGTTTCTGTTCCTTATTCTCAGTAACAGCTGAAAAACAATAGACTACAATCTAACAATTGTAAACTACAAAGTGCACCTATACTTGAGTGGTACCATGAAGAGTATGTGGTATGTACAATATTGCCTTGCAGTTATGTTTTTTTATGCTTCACTGTCTATACAGCCTGTCCTGTGTTTTTTGGTATGCGTTCAGAGGTCATCCAGCATTACAGTGCAGAAAATGTCACATTATTCCTTCTACCAGAAGTAGTAAAATATTTACAAGGCACTCCACATGATTAAAATATTCAAGAAAGCCTGACTCAGAGGAATGACTGACAACTTTACAACAATTCGGAATTTTTCTTTAAAAGAAATACCATAGTTCTCCGCATATGACAGAATATCAATCAGCGGTTGATTTCTCCCCCTAGTTGACATTCTCCCTATATCAAGATGGAAATGTGTTAATTCAAAAGTTCTTGCAGAAAAACATTGCCTTCCAGTCTGATTCTCCTTTAAAGAGCTTTGCACTAGTGAAGGTCATTCCACTAAGGCAACATTTTGTAGCTAATAAAATTTAGAGCATAAGCACCTATGATTTATCTAGTCCATGCCTTGTTCCAGGAACACTTCAAAGAACCACAATAAATGAACACGACCCACACCTCTTGAAATGTAATTGCTCAAACCTATCAGTGCTAATTCTGTAGCGATTATTGTTTGTCAGCTCATCAACCAGACTTCATCTACAATAAACTGCAACACTTACAGCTAAATGTTTTCAGGCAGGCTTCTTTTGGCCCCTGAATGCTATTAATTCTTCCGTTGTCTCTTCCCATCAAGAAGCTCACCCAGCGAGGGTGTTGCCTGGGCCAGGAATGCTGCATGAGTCCTTAAGGACCCTTAAAAGAGAAGGTTCAGTGGGCTCTCCTTTGTGTCAACACTGTGACTTAACCCCATCAGTACAGAGCAGTGTACGTAAACCAAAGCGCTGCTCCGAAATGTGTTACTTGGCCCCACAGTTTTAATGATAGAACACAGACACAGAAAAGGTCACTGTAGCAAATGCGCTACAGTGTTACTGTATGCCATTGCATAGCATGCCAGTGAGTAATGCTCATGAAGAGGGCAGCTGCACAGAGAGCAGGGTGTGGAATTAAGATTGGCTAGAGCAGGCCTACTGAAAGTGACTGGATTGTTTGGGGGTTTTTTTCTTTTCTTTCTGGCAGGGTGAAACACTTTTGTCCAGAAATATGAAGGCCTGCTAATCATTATTTTTTTATGTATACTCCAAATGCCTAAGTAAACAAAGGCCTTTTCAAATTTACCAAATGTCACGAAAACTGCCAAATCAAGACAGTGAAAAGTACATTGCCGACGCCATTCAGCCCTGTGAGTACAGTACTTTTTTCTTCTTAATGTCAGTTTACGCACGTTAGTTCTGATCCACTGATACTGTGTGGTCAATATCAGATGCAGTGACAGCTGAAGAAACCATTTGCAGAACATCTGTCACATGACACATAATAATGTGATGAGCCATGAACATATCAAAGTACATAAACAGTGACACTTGCTGACTTCCAATGTCCTTGGAACCTGGACATATTTACTTTATTTATGCTGTAACTAAGGCATGTAACACAAATAGACTGAACAGGTATTAAGCCCAATCAGGGAGATGAAAAATGCAGTGTGTGGAGTAAAGATAAGCAACACATGCTGTCCCTGAACTAGCTGTGAACATCCATAAGTTTCAAAACAAACAAAAACAATCAAAACAAACAAACAAAAACCCCAGAGCAACAAATTATGCATTTTTCTGTACTTTACTGTTTCCATAGACACTAAGCCTGATGACAACGATTCAAGCCATTAATAAGTAATTTGACCTGATACGCCACCTGCTGGCAATACAGCAATCTGCAGAGACAGACCCTTGTCCAGTGTGGCTGATTTCCCAGACAGGTTTTAGGCTTAGTCTATACCCAGCATGTCTAATCATCCAATATTTAGGGAAACCAATCTTAAATGTCCAAACATTTGTAGACACCTGCTCATCCTGTTTCTTCTGAAATCAAGTGTTTTAATTGCCTCCACTTTGCTGCAGGAAAAGCATCTACACTTTGGGAAAGGCTTTACACTAGATGTTGGAACTTCGCTGTGAGGATTTAATTGCATTCAGCCACATGAGCATTAATGAGGTTGGGTACTGATGTTAGATGATTAGGTCTGGAACACAAACGTGACTTCATAGAATGCAGTTCCACTGCTCCACAGCTCCATGCTGGGAGGCGTTATATGCATTGACATGGTGACCATAGGCTCATGTGTGGATATGCAGCAATGGGTGCTCCTTAAATAGTTGAATTCACTAATTAGACGGGGAGTCTGGATACTTTCGGATATATGGTATCTATACAAGGACTGACAGTATGAGTTTCATTCAGCTGTGTAGCCCAGACAGTTCAACAACGTCGTGACTAATCAGATTTCAGCACCTTCAATGCAAAATGCAGGCCAGAAAAAAACTATACACACAAAAAATGACCTTTACTTTCACTCAAAGGACACTCCAATCTAGAAAAAGGTATACAGCTTCAGATGCAGCCACCCAGTTTCAACACTTTCTTTACCACTACATAAACTGTCTAAGTTAATACTTTTTCATTACCCCATATGTCCTTCCTGCAAATCCATCCAGACTCAGAACAATGGAATACCAATGGGGCGTGAGCACACCTTTTAGCAGCTACATGCTCAGTTCATTTTAAAGTCTCACAAGAACAGTGACCCCCAGTCTTTTTTACTGCTTTTGTTTGTTTTTCAACTGATAGGCACTTAAAACAGCTCTTTTTTATAAAAGTCATCACACAGTTAATGTAACAACACCCTGTTTGGACCAAACCATGAACAGTTTTTCCTTGTTTGAGTGCAATATGCATTCAGTGACAACAGTTTCCAAAGTGCCTTAATTCTCTTCTAATTCAGTCTAAGTCTTAAACAAAACTGTGTATTCCTTGAGCTCAATTTTGAATGCTTACAAACACTATTACAAAACTATTATGCTGTTCTCCAGAATTTAACATGAAAATAATCTACGCAAACTCACTTCACTAAATCACAAATACTGTATCAAACAAACATAATGTCAGTCTCTGTACCCCCGGAGTGAGAGCTGTGTTCGTATACTTGGCATTAAGTCCAGTTCTTTCAGTGTTAGCGTTGGACTACTCCAAGGATGTGTCTTGTCTCCACTCCTGTTCACGATATCCATGGACAGGGTGTCAAGGCATAGCTGAGGTCGGGAGGGCATTATGTGTGGAGGCGTGAGGGTGGCATTTCTGCCATTTGCATATTATGTTGTTCTTTTGGCTGGATTGCATGGATGCCTCCAGCTCTCACTGGAGCGGTTTGCAGCTGATTGTGAAGCGTTGATATGTGGATCCAAGTCCATAGTCCTAGCCCTCACTTATCGTTGTTGTTTCTGCATTATTTTTACAGTTGTAGAGCATTTTGGGTATAAAATGAGCTACCGTGCATGTTTCTGCAGAGAGGTGTATGAAGAGTTTTGAAAAGGTGAACTTGGCAAATGCTTCTCAAACATGCTTCTTAGCGATTGTTGTGCTTCTGAAGAAAAAAAAAACAGAAACAGAGGAATGTTGACAGATGAGTTTGAACACCATGATAAAAACAAGCAGACAATGAACAGAACTGAAAGGAATCTTCTGTCTGGAAAAGCTTGCTTTTAGGGTTGTTTAAGTCTCTCAGTGAATGGCCAGATAGGTGATATAGTTATATGTAACAAGGAATTATGGAATTAGTGTTTATGTACAGGATAGTAGTTTAAAATTAGTCCTACTGTAACCACACAGTACACATTTAGGACACGTTAGGACAGAGTAACATCTGATGCCGTGTAGATTGTGAATTCATTATGCAAACATCAGAAACCAGCAAACCTGTGAAACTCCACACAGTCCAGCAGATGGTGCTGTACAGAAATACATTAAACATTACTGTTCACAATTGCAGTTAAGGGTTGAGCTGCACTGAAGTGATTTATGTCCCAGAACACACTTCAACTCATCAACTAATTACAAAGCTCTTTTATGAGGTAAATCCTCTGTATAAACTGGTCAAGATAATGTACAACACGACATTAAAAGATTAAACTAAGTCTAGGAATTACTGAAGTAGTCAAGTCAACCCAAAGGTTGGTCAGTGTTAAGTTTATCACTAAATTCTGTTAATTGGCCACTGAATGCCTAAAATACCTTTTGGCAGTGGCAAAAAGGGTATGACTGTTGATATATAATATGTAAGAGTAAAATGTCTGTTCTATTGAACATCAGTAAAGTTGTAATACCACTGACTAGCACTACTGACAAAATTACTTTTTGAGAAATACATATAGTGATATAGTGTGACTTCAGAAGTCCAAAAAATGACATTTTGCATTTGTTTTTATTTTTAAATTTTAAAATCAGAATGCATCACAAGTAACACCACTGAGTCTTCATATTTTTGCAATACATGAGGCTGTCAGTTTTTCTACCACATGTATCAGAAATATGAAGTCTCACCATTCACCAAAGACTTCATAGTCTTTCTTCCTTTGACAACCATAAAAAATTCAAATAGACCTTCCTGTATCATTAACAAAAAAAATCTATCAGTAAACAATCAAAATAAAATTATATTTATTCTTAAAAACACACAGAACTGACCATTTTAGTGCAATCTCTACAATGTAAATTGAAAAACAAGCATCAAAATTGTTGTTACAATTAAATAACACATAAAAATCATACCACCTCATCTGTGAGGTGACCGCTATTTTTCTTGACCAAAAATGACTTAAATAAAAGGAATAAGAACAGGTTTTTACTGTTAGCTCATTTATAATTAATAGTTTTAAATTAGCAATGGCTTTAATCATGCCTTCAAAGTTGTGGTATGCCATTTGCCCCAGCAATGGTAGACTGTCCCCTTGCTGCTTACTGGCAAACTAAGGCATTAAACTTTATTGCATGCAACAAAAATGAAAAAGTACAATTTTGCTGTTGTCAGAAGAAAACCTTATATCTCTGTGTTGTTTTTCAGTTTTTGACATAATTTGAAAGTACCTGTTGCCATTCACATTGTATGTAAATTTCATGATGAATGGACTGAAAGGAACGGCCCAAAATTAGTTGGAAATAAGTCTGGTTCCATTGACGTAATGAAACAACACATTTTTTTTCTCACTTCTCCTGTAAAGTTACCATTTTGGAGATAAGAGCTTTTCTTCTGACAACAGCCATTCATTCCATAGTGGTGAAGAGGAAGCTGAGCCATAAGGCAATTACATCCTGACCCTCACTTATGGTTGTTGTGTCTGCATTGTTTTTACAGCTGTAGAGCATTTTGGGTATAAACTGAGCTACCGTGCATGTTTCTGCAGAGAGGTGTATGAAGAGTTTTGAAAACGTGAACTTGGCAAAAAAACATGCTTCTTAGCGATTGTTGTGCTTCTGAAGAAAAAAAAACAGAAACAGAGGAATGTTGACAGATGAGTTTGAACACCATGATAAAAACAAGCAGACAGTGAACAGAACTGAAAGGAATCTTCTGTCTGGAAAAGCTTGCTTTTAGGGTTGTTTAAGTCTCTCACTGAATGGCCAGATAGGTGATATAGTTATATGTAACAAGGAATTATGGAATTAGTGTTTACATTGTATGTAAATTTCATGATGAATGGACTGAAAGGAACGGCCCAGAATTAGTTGGAAATAAGTGTGGTTCCATTGACTTAATGAAAGAAAGATTGTTTTTTTTTCACTTCTCCTGTAAAGTTACCATTTTGGAGATAAGAGCTTTTCTTCTGACAAAGAAACTACATTGTAACAATTACAAAGGTGGAACACTTGTACAGGACATGACTCTGGTTTAACAAATTCAGGTTTAACAAAGATTTTCTTAAATACCCCCTTTATAAACCCAATATCCGACTGAAAGTATTAATCAAAGATTCTATGACATCTTCCATTAATCATCCACACATCTATAGTGAGCATGTGATTCATGCTTATTAGGACAATAGCTCGCTAGAAGAACTCCTTAGAGTACTTTTTAAACAAAATTACATGGAATTTAAACAAGTTATATTCATATGTTCACCAGATTAAATGTGATACTGCGACAAGTGACTGTCCACCACTGCTCCTAAAGATTGACCAGCCAGTTTAGTTTCTAATCTAACACATCTGGACCTGCATTCCTAAAGCTTCTCGGAGTGCAAGTGCTGATATAGGACCAGATTCTTCTCTTACTTACAATGATTTCCTGACAGGAAAATGATCCTACATCATCACTCTTAACTCTACAAACTCTGATCTAGTTAAACAAGGCCTTCAGTACCATCTCAATATTGGAACCATGTGTAAGAACTAAGCCAGGCATAGTAGTAGGCCAACAGCAGTGGTCAGCAACCATGATTCTGGAGATGTACTTTCTTGCCGAGTCTAGTTCCAGCCACACTCTGCCAAACATGCTATTAACTTCTTCAGAAATCCTTGTTTGGCTGGATCAGATGCACTGGCACCAGGAATCAAGCTAGTTGCAGGTCAGAACTAAACTCTGTATAAAAAAGTAGATCTCCAGGATGAGGTTTGGTGACAAAGCCATACAGTATGAACAGCACTCAATGTGCATTTCAAATAACTTTTCCACAACAGCCAGAAACGACCTAATTCAGGCACAGGTACAAGCTGTAAAGGATTCAATTGACTAATATTTTGTGTTCTGTGTGGGCTCTCGATAATAAACAAGTATTTTCTGAATGCTTTTTCTTCCTCTCCTTTGAATTTCAGTCTGTACTGTGCTGTCAACTGTTGTAGTGCTGTCTGACAACAGTACAACTGTTGAACCGGCAAACTACTGCAAAAAATTGGTATAGTGGAGATTCTGTGCAGAGCTCTGTATGTCTTTGGAAATCTGCAGCTCTTGATTAGTCCTCTCTCAGATAGGCTTCTGGAATTTCCTCCTCTTCTTGAGTTGCTGAGGTGAGAGAAGTCTGAAGCCTCTCACTGTCTTCTGCCTTGCTGTTTTTCAGCTCTTTCTCTGTCTCACGTGATCGCTGTCGAACCTGCTCTACTTGAGACTGTGCCATCTGTAGGTTAGTCTGGGCTGCGGCTGAAGACTGGTCTGCTCCTAAAGCAAAGAAAACAAAATTAAGATTACATGGAGAATCTAAAATGTGCTAATATTTTCCCACATGAACAACAATTAATTGAACCCATTTACTTTCACCAAAGAAATATGACACTAGGAAAACTCTAGTTCTCCATTCTTTACAATACATAAAGTATGCCCCACTCCTGTTGCTTTTTAATCCACCAATAAACCCACCAAAGAAGACTGTAGGTTTAGTACAAAATCAAATATTAAAAAAAAATATGAATGCTGTAGCACTCCCAGATTTCAAAGCACAGCCAACCATGTGCCTTCTGTAAGTTTGTAGGGTAGAGTATGCATTTTTGTTTCGTTTAATTTATTTATGTTCCGAATCTGCAGTTGCTATGCACTGTTAAAGTTTTAAATGAAGCACATCATTTCCCTGCCAACTGCTGGCTGCTCTGGGACCATTGAGCATGTTGCTAAAACACAAGCAGGAGCTGTTGGCTATTTCTGTGCCCTGAAGAGACCTAATTTTGTTTAAAAGCTTAAATATTGTAATAACCTCCCACTAGACATGCACTTGTAGCTTGACCATGCGTTCGAAAGAAGCATTTCTCACACTGTTTATTTGCATA
Organism: Pygocentrus nattereri; assembly: GCF_015220715.1. Lineage (NCBI taxonomy): Eukaryota > Metazoa > Chordata > Actinopteri > Characiformes > Serrasalmidae > Pygocentrus > Pygocentrus nattereri. The sequence continues at coordinate 15,120,347 of NC_051226.1, forward strand.
AATTTCATCCAGTCAGCAGGATGTGCATCAATTGCGGTTACAGTGTTGGTTACCTGTGTACAGCTGTATTCTGTTGTCTTACTCCAAACAATTTAATTGAAAAAGTAAAACAATAAATAAATAAAATAAAAATAAAAAAATAACAAAAAAAAACCCATAATATTTAGTGTGACATCAGTCTTTGTCATGTATATGCTTCATAAAAAACTTAAAATACCTTCCCATGTCCCCGCATATATATGCACTGAATAACCTGATTATCTGGGTGAAATCCATGTCTGCCATTAATCTCGGCTTTATAATGTCATCATGGTATGCTGTTTGCATGGCCGATGAATAATCTGCTACCTACCAAAATCATTTGGTTATTGTATAGCTAGTGTGCATGTAATTACAATTCAATGTGTTCACTGTGTTAGTAACTGCAAAATGTTTTACCCGCATTAAAAGCAGCTTCCATAGCCAGCTCTGAGAGGTCAACTGCAGTCAACCAGCTTGTTTCGAATTTCTTCCAGTCATTCCTTCGGGCAATGATCTAATCAAATTTGAAACTTTAATTCAGGTTAAAAGAATAAATCAGGTGTAGCTGGAACACACGCACATCCGATAACTCAGTAAGGGACAAAGAAAACACAAGACAAATGTTTTGAAGATAAATTGTGACTTAAAATACCAACTGATATTGTTCTTGACCTTTGTTGACTATTTTGAATGTTTTTACCTCCTGGCGCTTGGAGACTATCATCTGCCATATTGTGTTTTCCTGTGTAGGGTTCAGCTTGTTGATATTGGCAACATAACTTCTGTGAAGAGTTATCAGGGTATGTACTGCCTGGAAAATGAAAGTACACACAAGACATGTCTCTGTTCATCCACATTAATAAGTGATGTAACCTCATTCTGACAAATACTGAAAGTGATATGCATGGAACACCCAGTTTAAATCCTCAAAGCACCAGCTTAAAGAGATTGTGTGTTGGCACAGAAGTACTTACATTGATATACTCATTGAGGGAGTCCACTAGTGCCAGAGTGGTTTGAGAGAGGTAAGTGTTGGCACTGTCAGTCACCAGAGACGATGCTCTGCGGATCAAGGCCTCATGTGATACAGTGTCCTGTACAGTAACACAATATTGATTGAAAAGAGTATGTTTGGACAGACTGTCCTATATCAGAGTCTGGTTTCTTGACCACAACAATTTCAGTTAGAACGTGAATAGAATTTGTTCAAAAGATTTTATTCTATTTCTTGTATTTTAAGTGTTAAAAAACTTCTACTCTAATTAAACACTACATTGACTGGCTCACAGGTTCGGCTCAGAAAATTTTTAATTTCAAAAGACTGCAAAATAGCATGTCCCTGTAAAAAACACATATGATAAAACAGCATAATTGAGCTATAAATGCTGCAGAGATAGATGGGGTGCACACAGATGCCCTTTTTTTATCACTCACAGTGGGTCTCCAAAGGAGGGCTTATGAAAGCCCATTGAAATACTGGGGGGCATATGTACAGTATAGTTTGAAATTTCAATACACTTGTTTAATGTTAATTTTTTAGACTTTTCAATACTGTATCAAGTGTTTCGCGCTCTAATATCAGTATTTTCTATCAACACAGTATTATACATTGTTAGAAATAAAGGTCCAGTGCAGGTACATTTCTCATTCATCAAATAATGTAAATGTTCCCAACTGTGTACATTAAATGTTTTTTCCCCCCAGTGGAAAAATACATATTTGTATCTTTTTATAAACTAATGTTTTAAAACAGAACAATAAAATAAAAAGCCTGGAGAGGAGACGAGGTGTGTGGAGTCAATACAACTATAAATAATATAATTTCAGTGGATTATGGTACAATTATGTTCCCTGACTAAAGGTACTGAGATGTACCCTTGAGGTTACCACCCCAGTGACTGGATGGTGAGTGCCCCAGTGACTGGAGACTGCCATATTGTGTTTTCCTGTGTACGGTTCAGCTTGTTGATATTGGCAACATAAATTCTGTGAAGAGTTATCAGGGTATGTACTGCCTGGAAAGTGAAAGTACACACAAGACATGTCTATGTTCATGCCAATGTCTCTGTTCATGCCAATGTCATGCATATGTTCAGTATAGTTTGAAATTTCAATACACTTATTTAATGTTAATTTTCAATACTGTATCAAAAATGTTTCGCCCTGTACTATCAGTATTTTCTATCAACACAGTATTATATACTGTTAGAAATAAAGGTCCAGTGCAGGTACCTTTCTCATGTACCTATGAGAAATAAGCTGAACCCTACACAGATAAACACAATATGGCAGATGATAGTCTCCAGTCACTGGGGCAGTCACCATCTGGTCACTGGGGTGGTACCCTCAAGGGTACGTCTCAGTACCTTTAGTCAGATGGTGACTGCCCCAGTGACAATTTCATACCTTTTTTTTGAGAGTGTACAGTATTTTTAAACAACTAGTAGCACCAAGAACCAGCATTTTGTGTTGTCCTTCACGATTCCGAAAAATGTCTAATAACACTGCAATCATGAAAACTTTTCAAACCTGCACAAAGGGGACAGCACAGAGGCCACCTGAGACACTTAAAGAAATCCAGTTCCTCTTAATTAATGAAGGCAGCCTGCCAAGCATGTGGCGTGTTCTGTTGGTGGTGCTCAGCACGCTTGCTGCGAAGCTGTAAATGAAAAACAACAATATTTTACTCTCAGTTCATGTTCTAGTTAGTCAAACAACATAAATGATTAGAGTGAGAACATCTATAATTACAGAGCAGAGTTTCTCTGAGATGTCTGATCACATATATAGACAGAGGTTATACGCTAAACCCTGTAAGACATTTCTATTAGTAATTTAATGTTTAAGTCGTGATCAGAGTTAACATATAGCTAAGTAAACTTTTGATGGATTTTCAAATGATAATACTGGCACTTATACTTAAGTATATCTGAGAAGAATCTACATTTACATTTTTAGCTCTTCACATTTAGTTGTTTTTTGCAGGTTTTTGTTGGTTCAGCCCCTGCTTTGCTTTGTGATTAGTCATCCCTCTCACTTAGAAGCTTTATTATAGACATAAAACAGGAAGAATATCATCTAACAAACCTCAGCTTCTGCCTGTGCTGTTAAATGCTGGATATACTGACGCATGAAGTTCCACTGCAGTTACTGTAAGTTACTTACTCAACACAGTTCTTTGACCTGCTACCTTTGTACTCTACTCAAGCTGATTATAGATGGTAGTACTTGATTGTAGTACTTCAGTACTTCAAATGGTAGTACTTCAGTTATTACATTGCTGAAGTAGCAACACTTTCACCTGAATAACGTATACCTTCAGGTAGCTGACTGCTCAGCGCTGGGAGGTTACGCTATAATACACTGACAAGTCATATTCATATATATTGTGGTGTGTGTAATAAATAAGGAACACTGAGTCAAAAAGCACAGAAAAATGATTCTAAATTCGTTCATAAATGACTGTTAACAGATATTGCAGTTACAAAACAAAGTTAGGAGCTTGATCCGAGACCTGTATTAAAACAATACTAACATAAACAGGAAGTAACGTCAAGTCAAATGAACGACTAGATTTAAAGGCAAACGGCCGTACACGTATGGCATATTTCTGACGTTGACACAGCATTATATACGTTTTTAACATATATACATATTTTTTACAGCACACACAGATCTCCCACTGTAATAAATGAATGACAAACACATACCATCCGAGAGCAAATGCCTTTCTCCTGAACAGCGCCATGCTGCCTGTACAAAACAGACAACCGAACCGTGGAGTGCGCCCCTTGCGGCGTAGAAGTGCAATCGCTGTTCGGATGAAATATCGGATGGTTGCAGCATTCCTAAACAATTCAGTTTTCTATTTCATTTCTAACCTACAAATGCGGTGTCATTTATGACCTACCCTCTCGTGAATAGAACTGAGTGAGATTTAATACTTGGCTGATTTGATCTTTGTCATGAAAGCATTTCGTATTGAAGTCACCACTGTCCACCGCTGTAAAGGCTTACGTTTTACACGAAGCATTCACGAGAAACACACATTTAACATTGAGTACTTATTACATATTTCTATGGTCTATATGAAATACTGACTCTTTTTTGTGATGATAGGTGAATAATAATAGGCCAATAATAATAAGAGGCTCTTATTATCTTGTATCGTAAACTGATTTTTTAAACTTTTGGCATAATTCAATGGTTGAAATGTAAGCAAAGTCATTCAGAGTGATTAAAATGGTTTATTGTGGAGAAGCTTACCGACTCAGATCTCTTCAGTGTTAGTAACAGGAACCAGAGGTCAGGGAACCTCCGACATACACTATGGCCACCTACACATTACACCTACAGGAGGTTTATGACATCCCATTCTAAATTACACAGCTATAGCAGCTTCAACTCTTCTAAGAAGCTTTGATTTTGGAGTGTGTCTATGGGAATTTTTGTCCATTCACCCAGAAGAGCATTTATGAGGTCAGACGCTGATGTTTGACGAGAGGGCTTGGCTCGCAATCTCCGTTTTATTTAATCCCAAAGGTGTTTTATTGGGTTAAGGTCAGGCCTCTGAGCAGGCCAGTCAAGTTCTTCCACACCAAACTCACCCACCTTGCTTTGTGCTCTGGGGCTCAGCTATGCTGGAACAGAAAAAAGCCTTCCCCAAACTGTTCCCACAAAGTTGGAAACATACAATTGTCCAAAATGTCTTGGTCTGCTGAAGCAATAAGATGTCACTACACTGGACATAAGGCCCCTAGGTGAACCCCTGACAAATAACCTCACCACACTATCCCAAACATACATCTTCTAAGCCACTTATCCTTCTGGGTTGCAGGGGGAAACTGGAGCCTATACCACCAGTCCATTGCAGGGTACACAGACAGACATATACATTCAAACACACACACTCACACCTAGAGGCAATTTAGCATGTCCAATCAAACTGATTGCATGGACTGTGGGAGGAAACCCACGCAGACACGGGGAGAACATGCAAACTCCACACATAAAGGACCCTGGTTGCCCGGCCAGGGAATCAAACCCAGGTCCTTCTTGCTGTAAGGTGACAGTACTACCCACTGCATCACTGTGCCACCTCATTAGCCCTCTTCCACCAAACATTACAATTTTCACAGTGCAATCAGGCAGGTAACATTTTCTTGGCATTAACCAAACCTGGATTCCTCCATTGTCACTCCACAGAATACACTTCCACTGCTTTAGAGTCCATTTGCAGTTTACACCACTCCATCTGATGTTTGGCATTGTGCATTCTGATCTTAGGTTTGTGTGTAGTTGCTTGGCCACGGAAACCCATTTTGTGAGGCTACTAACACACAGTTCTTTTGCTGATGTTGCTTCCAGAGGCAATTTGAAACTCTTTAGTGAGTGACTCAAGATAGGATAGGCACTGTGCATTTTAGCACTCAGTGGCCCTACTTTGTGAGTTTGCATGGTCTACTGCTTCATCACTGAGCTGTTGTTGTTCCTGGTTGCTTCCATTTCACAAAAATAGCACTTACAGTTGACAGGGGCAGATCTAGTACAGCAGAAATTTCACAAAGTGACTTGTGGCAGAGGTGGCATCCTATGATAATGCCATGTTTACAAGTCACTGAGCTCATTCATACTTCTAGAGTTTGTCTATTGAGACTGCAAGGCTATGAGGTTAATTTTGCCCACTTGTTAGCAATGGGTGTGGCGGAAACACCCGAACTCAATAATTATTAGAGGTGTCCCAATACTTCTGTCCATATAGTGTATTTTATAAGCTATTTTATTATGGCTTCCACCAAAGGCCTTGCTACCATGAGAAGCTTGAAAGTGGCTCTTGGGACACAAATGTAGTGTCAGCTAAGAAGAACAACGTTGTGCATATTGACAAATGCTCTTGTATTTTGAACAGGCATTTCAATCAGCAGTTCCTGAACACAAAACACAGGAAAGAGTTACATGACATCTGAGGACGGTGAACACTTCTAACCACTAGTTACATTACAAAGCCCACTATGCTTGGACACCATTACTGTAATTAACACAACTAATAACCAACAACATAACAACAGAGCAATAACGACAAAAAATGTCCCTTTTACCCTTTTTCTGCTAAATACTTTTTTAGGTTTAAAGCTGTCTGGAAGCTGTCACTATTATTGTATGGTGTTTATCACATCCACTCTAATGACAGGATTACATGTCAGATTCAGAGAGATTTTACTAAATTGAGAAGATCTGCTTTCAGCTACAATGCACAAGCAAGTTGGAATACACTACAAGAAAATTCTAAAGCTTTGCTCACTGGTGTCACTTGACTTTAAATCACTAACTACCTCCATTCAGCATGCAACTGCTTTACTGCACCTGCTTTATTTTCTGTCAATGTTATTAAATAATTTTGTTTCTACGTTTTTTTTCTTATCGCTTATCATCTTACTTGGTGTAACAAAACAGAACCAGCCAGGCTTTTGCAGTAAAAAGAAGAAATGGGTTTTTACTTGTAAAGGATTTCACAATACTCATAGTCAGTAAACAGTGGTGATCAAATCCAAAAAGGCCAAAATACAGAGAATGGCAAACATAACAAAATGATATCAGGCAACCAGATCCAAAAGGGCAAAGACAAAAAGGCAAAATCAAGAAGTCAAAAATGATGTTCAGGAAAACACAAAGGCAATATCACAGACAGAAATGCTCAGTAGCTTTACAGCGAGAAGCAACTCCTTGCAAAAAACCTATACTAAAGCCCAGGCCTAAATACTAAGGTAGATCTAGGTTAGTGAATGGTGATGTGATCTCTCAAAGAGGGATGGGATGGACAGTTGGTTATTACTTTTAATTAGTTTTCATTATATATATATACACCACAACAATATAGAAATGAAACGTGGATATAACTTAAAGTAGTCAGTGTACAGCTTGTATAGCAGTACAGATTTACTGTCCTCTGAAAATAACTCAACACACAGCCATTAATGTCTAAATAGCTGGCAACACAAGTGAGTACACCTCACAGTGAGCATGTCCAAATGTCCAATTGTGTCGTTGTCCCTTCCTGGTGTCATGTGACTTATTAGAGTTACTAGGTTCCAGGTGTGAATGGGGAGCAGGGCTGTTAACTTTGATGTTTTGAGTACAATTCGTGCATACTGGGCACTGGATATTCAACATGGCACCTCATTTCATTTTAACAACCAATTTAACATTTTTTCAACCCCTGTTTAACTTGCATTACATTGTACATTATATTCCAATATATCTCAATATATTTCCAAGTCAAAACAAAGGTTGATAGTTTAATTAAACTCACACTCCAGTTCAAAATAATGAGGATTGTATTAGCAGTCAGGTAGCTTTTGTGTGCATCATTAGAGTAGAACAGTTACGAAAACAGTTGCATTTACAAAATGGGGAACATTCATTTCATCGGCTTAGTTGTGGATGACAACAGGCACAAAAGCAGCAGGGGTGCTATATGAGACTGGACCACAGTGTGAGAGTGATAACCGGCCTTTCTCTTGGCAAAACCATGCCATGCCACTGCTCAAGCACAGAAACTAAGGCATGATCGAGCCATTACTTTCAGCAGCTCCAAACTTTGCATATTATGAGGTGATTGACATGTGGTCTTATTTTAAGCACAGCACTTGTTCCAAAACAATGACAAAGGCAAATCAGACAAGCAAACAAGAAAAGCTAAATAATTAATGAGATTGGTCCTGGAGGCTTTTTTAACTTCACCCTGGAGATTCGGGGTCATGAAAGACAAGAAGGTAATGAAACTGGCTGAAGTATATTCCCTCCTGTATTTTATCATACATCATGTAATATGTGTAAAGTCAATTCCCTGCTCATCTTACTGTGTTTTCTGTTTCTGTTTACCTCAGTCAGAGACATAATATTTACTCAGACATAGAAATATCCAAAATGTGTATATTTAGTTGGACAACCAGGCCTATTTGCAAACACATTCATACATCAAAAGAAGAAGCATAAAAATGATTCAAATACACTGATGTTTTGTCTCAACAAAACATGAAACAATAACTACTTCTGATGATCTACTTGTTGCACACATTCTGATATTGTACTCTGAATTTGTATCCCTACAGAAATTAAATATTATATTTCTTGGGAATGGTAATCCAAATGGATCTAGTCCCAATTATTGCATTTTATAAATGTTTGTGTGTCAGTATCAGCAGACATGTACATGAAAAATACTGGACATCACCGCTGGCACATAGTTCCAGTTCCCCAGTTCCCTGACACGTTTCCTTGACTTTTGTCTCTACTCCCTGAGACCTGCCTCTGCTGTCCTAAGGGTCTACATTGGGGAATAAGTTCATTAAGCCAATTAGTTAATTATCATTATGTAATTAGCTAATTTAAAATGAAGCATCCTGCATCATTTTCACTAGAACTTTATTTTGTATTCCTGTCAGGAGTAATCAAATACTCGAAATACTTGAGGCTTTGAATGAAAAAAAGAAAAGCAACTAAAAACACAGCAAATTTGCAGGTAAAAAAAACCCTTTGATAATGTGTCTTGGAATAAATATTCAAGCAGACATTCAAAACACTGAAACGTAAACAAAAACACATTTAAATCCTTAACTTGTCAGACTTCACAGAAGTTCCTCATTAATTATTCTGCAGCAGTGAGTCAAGGGACAGTGTTGATTGACACCTGTGGTAGTTAAAACTCTCTAGACTCCATGATGTCAGAGACAGGAATGACATTAAAAAGAGGCTTTTATCACCCAGAGACTTATCTGGGCTTAAAGCTCACAGGTCTGAAGCTCAGTAAAGCACACTATACTGTATATGACTTCTAAATTCCCAAATAATGGAGGATAGTGATGACTACACAATTTAGTACTTAGGTGCAGACTAGATCTCTTGATATACTTCAGGTTTTCTCTTTGTTTGTGTTTTACTCAATGTTAAACATATTGTTCAATCTGATGTGTTGTTGATATGGTTGCAGGAGAATGCTTTACACTGACTGTTTTGTTTTGAATGGTTTATTGGACAGTAATGCCTTATGCTGAGAACAAAAAGGATTTATTGTGTATTGTAATTTACTTTTCTTTTTTTTTTTTTTAAAATAATGATTCCTAGATGCTGCCACCATGCCTATTTTTAACTTCATTAACTCCACAGATCCACCGGCAGTTCCAGGCTTAAGAAATTAAGAATAGACAGTTTGCATTATTTATATATATATATATATATATATATATATATATATATATATATATATATATAAAATTGTTAAATAATACTCCTGAAGATGGAACATTTGACTGAAATTTGGTACATTTCTGCACATGTATGGGGACATTTCAGATCTCACTTCTTTTTAACCTTTTATTGTCACTCTGATTGAACATGTATGTTTGGCATCAAAAATAATCTATTGCTGATCTGAGTATTGCTGTGAAGGTTTGTGCAGTAACTGAGTAACTGCTCATCATGCAGCTGTAACTCTAGCCTATAACTGTAACTGTAACTCTTTGCCTGCTTTCTTCTGACATATTTGTCCCATTCAGTGCGTAACACATAGAGCACATATATTAATCAATTAGAGACTTTCTCTGATGTGTGGACGCTGGCATCTAGAGAACTAGGGGACCTGAAAAAATGGGGTGATTTTATCTTTCATATTCTGGCTCTGTTATCATTGTCTATCTTTTGTGATCTTTCTATGAATGGTTGACATGGCTAACATGTCTGGACCTTTGACTGTTGTGGAGATGCAAGCCATCAGACTGGCCATCACAGAGGAGAGAATCTTTAAGATGTTCCTGGTGCTGTCCACGCATGCTGTCTTCATCTACATCAACATAGTGATGCTGTTCACACTCAGGACCAAGGCCACTTTCCGGGAGACGTCCCGGTACATCCTCTTTGCCCACATGCTCCTCAATGACACCATTCACCTGGTAGTAGGCCTGGTCCTGTACGTGCTTGGGGCATTCTACCTGGTGATAGTGCGGGCCGTCTGCGCCTTCATTGTACTGATGTCTGCTTCCACCTTCATCAACGCGCCTCTCAACCTGGCGGTCATGTCTCTGGAGAGGTACACGGCCATCTGCTTCCCTTTGCGGCACAGCGAGTTGGCCACGCCCATGCGCACTCAAGTGGCTGTGGTGGTGGTCTGGGCACTCGGCATCTTCAATGTGCTAACCGATGTGTTTGCTCTCTTCCTCCTCGCAGAGCCGTCATTCTATTTGTCACATACAGTCTGCACTATCGAACAGCTGCTCGTGGCTCCCTGGCAGCGGGGCAAGGGTGTGGCCCTCAACACCCTCCTCTTTGTGGTGGTAATGGCTGTGCTACTCTACACCTACGTGGCCATCCTGAAGCAGGCACGGGCTGCCTCGACTGACCACTCATCAGCGCAGAAAGCCCTGCGCACTGTGCTGCTACACACGCTGCAACTAGGCCTGTCACTCATGTCTTTCCTTTATGTGCAGCTGGAGTTCCTGCTGGGCAGCCTCCCACTGCCTGTCTACACGCAGCTACGCTTCCTCAACTTCTTTGTGATCCTCATTCTGCCACGCTGCCTCAGCTCCCTCATCTATGGCCTGAGGGATGAGACCTTTAGGCCCCTGTTCAGGCAGTACATTCTGTTCTGTAGTGCAAAGAAGCTTGTACCTCTATAGACCTTAAGAAGCTGCTAATGAAAAGACAAGACTGGGTTGCATGTTACGCTCATCATCTTGTGCAGATATGAAGTTGTACCCTATGAAAATATATAAATACAAATACAAATTTATATGTACAAAGGTATTTTTGTGATTGTTGAGGAATATGTGTATATATATATATATATATATATATATATATATATATATATATATATATATATATATATATATATATATATATATACGAATTATATGAAAGTATATATATATATAATTTGTAGGGTGTCCAGAGTAAACTACAACCTCCTGATTATGTACAAGTTATACTTTTGCTCTGTATCTAATCTGTATAGCTAGATGTATCTATCTGTATCTAATACAAATATAAAAGTATCAAGAGTAAATTATATTTGATTTACTTGCTATACAAAATTAAGGATTGGTCCAAAGAAGCAAACTTCAAATGCTAAAATGGAAAAGAGGAGATATTAACATTATTTTGGTCAGTCCAACACATCTTTATTTAATTATTTAATTTAGTTTATTTGTTTATTTATTTAGTTATTTAATTCACTATAGGATTGAGTAGGCTAAATAAGTATTGGATGGTGAACTAGGCTTATAACTATTTGGAAATGGTTAATCTAACACACTGACAGACATAAAACTACAATGAATTGTTTATTTCTATTAATGCTAATGCTTTTATTTAACAAATAAATCTTTACTCCCACATCATGTTCTCAGATTCCTAAACATTTGTACAGAGCTGTACATAAAATGCAGAAGTGTGTTTGCATGCAAGAGTTTGATTCCTAAAGATGGACATTCTAGCCAAGCTTTGATATTCTTTATATTTTGCCACCAAACATTATTTGCACAACATTTCAGTATTTAGCTTTCAACCAGATTATACAGGCTGTACTGCTGTCATATCAAAACTCCATTTTTATCAATTTTCATATAGTTATTCTCATCCTTGGGGGCTGGATTCTAGTACAGTTTGGTGACTTCCATCATGATAGAAATGTTTCATAAGTGATAAAGGTGATCAGTCAGAATAACTTTGTATTGATTTTCAGCTCTTACCTCAAAGACCAGGCCAGCATTTTTTTTCCAACCAAAAGTTATGAAATAAGTGTATTAGTGCAATACTTATTTTGTTTAAATAGAACAAGCATGATTATACATATACATACATTTTCAGACATGTACTTTTTATTTCACAGAGGTCATTAGGCCTTCTCTCAAGGCTCTCAAAGGCCCCAAAGTTTCCCTTCTGCTTGCTGACCTAGTATGATCACACCATGTACCGACATTCAGTCACCTGAAGAACTCTTGCTCTTCCTTTTTCTCTTACATATTGCACTAATGCAGGAGCAACATGGTCACCAAATGTGTGCTTTGGACAACAATTTCCAACCTGATTTACCGATGTCTTTTCCTATTTTAAATACACGTGTCTCTTTAGTCACTGTTCCTAATGAAAAATTATAGGCAGTCTGTGTGACTAAAGTTGCTGCTGTCTGTGCCCTGATAATGAACCATCATTCAAAGTCTCTTAGATCTTTTAATCTGACCATCTTGATCCAAAATCAAGTTTCATGTTGCATCATGCTCTACACCTGTCTGGAAGCATTTACATTTGTCAGGTTTCGACATTTATTTATACAATGGCAGGTTTTCTAAGATATTACTGTTCTTTGGAGTCATCACTGCAACCATGTTAACATAAGAAAGAGAAAGAAATTCCACTATTGTTCATTTAAGGTTCTTTGAATGACAGACGCAACGCGACCCTATCTGGACTAGCAGTCGATGATGATGATGATGATGAATGACAGATGCCCGGGCCATGAGAAACACCATACGTGGCTCCACATACTACACAGGTGAATATGAACCACATAAGTAATTGTTAACACTAAAGTTCTGTATTACATCATGCCACATTGCAGCACAGCAGAATCCTAAGGGCTTGAACAAGTGAGCAGCTCCCCTATTCTGCCATTAAGAATCACATTAAACATTTATCATTGTCTTCTTGTTTTCATGCCTGTCATTCTGTTAGGAAAAACATGGTTATGGAGAACTGGCATGCAGCAGAGTGGAGCGCAGGCCATGGAGAAAAGGATGCTATGGCTGAGGATCAAAGGTCTAAGACTTAGTTCTGCATGTTTAACATCATGTACTAATGAATTGTGCCACTAATTTCACTACAGCACAATAAAAAACTGGTGTATCTCATGGGCCTCTTGAAATTTTGCAAAAATAGCTGTCTTTGAATAAAGACAACACCCCTGCTGAAATGATCTGCAGCTGGAGAAACTTTTGCCCTGCACTGTCTAAACTTTGCCATTTGATGCACTGAGCATTTCCAGTAACTGCATGCAAATGATTATTTGACTCAAGGCGTTCAACAAGGCGTCCTTACAAAATTATTTTTTGGGCCTTTTAAAACACTGTCTCCACTTACTGTCCACACTATTAGACACGCCTACCTAGCTGGTCTACCTTGTAGATGTAAAGTCAGAGACAGTAGCCCATCTGTTCTTACAAAGTTTTGTTGGTCGTTCTCTAGTGCCTCTTCAGCGGTCACAGGATGAGGCCCACAGGACGCTGTTGGCTAGATGTTTTTGGTACTGTTCTTAGTCCAGCAGTGACATTGACACATTTAAAAACAGCACTGCTGTGCCTGATCCACAGCACAACACACACTAACACAATACCAACACATCAGTGTCTCTGCAGTGCTGTGAATGATCCATCACCCAAATAATACCTGCTCTGTGGTGGTCCTATGGAGGTCCTGACCAGTGAAAAACAAAGTAAAAGGGCTAATAAATTATGTAGAGAAACAAATGAACTACAGTCTGTAATGGTAAAACTACAAAGTGCACTTATATGGTAATGGACCTGATAAAATAGAGTGTAGAAACAGACGTGCTTAATTAAGTGTTTCCACCATTTAAATAAATATCAGGGCAGAAAAGCACACAAAGAAATGCAAACCCATGAGGAAGGTCACCACTAGTCTCCTATTTCTGCTCCAGTGACCAACCTATCAAAACAAAACACCCACAGGCAAACACAAAATAACAGAATAAACACATATCACATACCTTTGACTGACAAACAACGGCATAAACAACATTTAAGTTAAGTTTTTCTGAAGGGCGCACACCTACCATGAGCCTCCTGCCACTGCCACGCTGAGCCTCACAAGCACATAGAGTCACAATCAGTAGCGGGTTGCTACATAGCCTTCCCTTCAAAGATCAACTGTCCCTACTGACCTAAACCTCGAGCCAAGTCACTGGCCACACACACAGTCCCGGCCAGCACAAATGCCACATTGGTGTAAATGTGGAGAACTTTCTGTAAATCATGTAGCGTGAGAAACAAAACAACAATTTGCTCATATTAAATGATAAATGAAAGAAATAAGAAAAATGAAACCATGAATGAGCCAAGTAACAAAAATGGTTAAAAGTTAAAAGATGCTGCAAGACAGGCATTTTTTAAAAATAAAAAATAATAATAATTTAAGAAAATATCTCTTCAGCCTTCATCGTCATCACCACCGAGTAGCGTTTGTTTATTTGGTACTTTTCTGCGTACAAAAACTACTTTGGTGTTGGATGATAAAAGAATGATTTATATTTTTTCAAACCAACACTGTTTTAATTACAGAGCAGATTTGTTTTAGTCAAATCAAATATTTATCTAGAACTTAAGAGTTTCATTGACTTTCTCTAACTCAGTGGAGCACTGAGCACCAGGGGGCAGGGGAGAGCTCTCAGGCCGCTCCTCAGCTCAACATCACAGAGCGAGAGAGCCGTTGCTAAGGAAATGAGAACCGTAGCGACGAGAAGAGTGAGGCGGACTGTAAACACTGAGCGCTATTAAAGCTCTGGATTAGCGGTCCGACCTGAAACAAATCACAGTTTAGAGCAGTACGATATCCCTCTTTAATGAACTGATTCTGGTATGTATGCATTTTGTAATTTTCTTCCTGTGTGTTTAATAACGACACAGGGGAGGATTGTGCTAGCTAACTAAGTTAGCGGTTAACTGTGCGACAAACTTAACTACTTAGTTAGCATAGCCACATTTAGCTAACTGGGCTAGCACTTATAGATTTACTGACCTTGCGTGATCTATTCATTTATACACAGCTACAATACTTTGTGAATATTAGCGCATGTTATATTAACCAGTTACCAGACGCTCCGCGCTAGAGATGAGCGATATGATTTCATTTGTCGTTATCGCGATAAGTTACATCACATTATGCCACACTATGGATTTCTTAGGATAATGTTGTGAATATCATCAGTACAGAAAGAATACTGACCAGCTGTTTTTTTCGAAAGAAAGAGAGCTTAGTTAATCCTGGTTAGTTGCAGTCCAATGTGTAGTAAAACATGAAATAAAATTCAATGTATTCATTCTATTTGATAACAGTATTTTTAAGTGTGGCCCTGCTTTTTTCTGTTCCAGCAGGAAAAGTAAATATCGTGATGCATACTTTGTATCATGAAAAAGCCTTGAAGTATCATGATGTTATCATTTTACTGCCCATCCATGCTCTACGCTGCTTCAGTTTCGCTCAAGTAATTCTGAGAAAACTCCATGTAAAAAATGTGTACATTTAAATGGTGATTAAATGGAGCCAAAGACACATGTTTCTCCACCAAAAACATCTCTCCAAAACATCTTAGTGAATGTATGCTGCCTGTGCTACTCATCACTGAGCTTCGTCTTTTACCTAGTTTGGCCTGCTTTAGGACATGACTGTGTTCCATTTATACTGATATTCATTTCCGCCCCTGTTCGCTTAAACACCGTTTCAACACAGGATCAAATCACTGAAAAGCTACACGGAGAGAATTTAGGACAGACTAGATATTCTTAAACAGAAATGAGATGTAGCCAAATGTGACTGTTGGGAACAAACTTGTGGGTTTAAGGCTTCAGTAGACTTTAAAAAAATAATCCCTTCCATATGTACAAAAAAAGAGATGACTCATCAGACTGTACTGCTGCTACCAACTACACTTTTGAAGTCCAGGTATTCTACATCAGAGACCTTATTTAAAGAGACACTCCAGCCAGTCTGAAAGCCCCTCTTCTGGCATTGTATTTTGAAGGTTGGATGAACCTTTGAAGGACTTTGACTGCTTTGAGGACCATGTTTTGGGATAGGCTCTTTGAAATGTGCTGTCACAGTATTGCGCTTCTTTACCAGCTAGTGGAAAAACAAACATTTTTCAAATGCACAGAAGGCAGCTTGAGCATACTTCAGTATGATTTTTTTTAAAGTCCCCCCCAACTGCAAGATATGTTATCAGAAGGAGATTTTTCTAGTCTGAAAGTTTTATTACAAATTACAGCTGTGCCATCTCGCAGCAGGTTTTATCCATATTGATTTTGATTATTGGTCTCATTCAGTTTAAATACATGGCCATTTCTTTCTGGTTTCTTGAAATGCATTGATTTTGAGAACTAGCCTAATATATTTTTACATTAAATACATGCTTGTTTCTTTCTGATTGCTTTTTAACCACTTACACATTTTACCCTGTTATCATTTGTTTGTTTCTTTCAGTTTATGTGCCTGCAGTTGACTGCTGACTTCAGATCTACCTTTTTTGTACTGAAAAGCACATCTTATGGCAGAGCTGCATATAATCGGACAGATCATTGGGGCCAGTGGTTTCCCTCAGAGCAGCCTGTTCTGCAAGTGGGGAGTTCACACAGGTGTCTTATTTTATCTCATAGTCATTCATCCTTGTCAGTTCAGTTTGCAAGGCTTTTGTTTGTTATCTTTGCACCTGGGTGGGCATCTAGTTTAGTTAACCCTTCTTTCTGCTCTGCCACTCATTTCAGGAGGAGCATGGCGGCTCCTCTCTGGACTTAAGGAGGGACAGACACAAGTGGACATGCCTCAGATAGGAGACATGGCCTACTGGAGTCATCCTATTGACTTGCATTACACCACTAAGGGTCTTCAAGGTATACAGGAAATGTCCTGATAAAATGCTAAAATGTACACCCCAAATTCCAATGAAGTTGGGACGTTGTGTAAAACATAAATAAAAAGAGAATGCGATGATTTGCAAATCCTTTTCAACCTATATTCTATTGAATACACTACAAAGACACGATATTTAATGTTCTAACGGATAAACTTTATTGTTTTTTTTTTTTGCAAATATTCACTCTATTTTGAATTTGATGTCTGCAACGTGTTCCAAAGAAGTTGGGACAGGGGCAACAAAAGACTGGGAAAGTTGAGGAATGCTCAAAAAACACCTATATGGAACATTCCGCAGGTGAACAGGTTAATTGGAAACAGCTGAATGTCATGATTGGGTATAAAGGGAGCATCCCTGAAAGGCTCAGTTGTTCACAAGCAAGGATGGGGTGAGGGTCACCACTTTGTGAACAACTGCGTGAGCAAATAGTCCAACAGTTTAAGAGCAACGTTTCTTAATGTGCAATTGCAAGGAATTTAGGGATTTCATCATCTACAGTCCATAATACCATCAAAAGATTCAGAGAATCTGGAGAAATCTCTGCAAGTAAGCGGCAAGACAGAAAACCAACATTGAATGCCCGTGACCTTTGATCCCTCAGGCGGCACTACATTAAAAACCGACATCATTCTGTAATGGATATTACCACATGGGCTCAGGAACACTTCAGAAAACCACTGTCAGTGAACACAGTTCGTCGCTCCATCTACAAGTGCAAGTTAAAACTCTGTCATGCAAAGTGAAAGCCATATATCAACAACACCCAGAAACACCGCCGGCTTCTCTGGGCCCGAGCTCATCTGAGATGGACTGACACAAAGTGGAAAAGTGTCCTGTGGTCTGACGAGTCCACATTACAAATTGTTTTTGGAAATCATGGACGTCGTGTCCTCCAGGCCAAAGAGGATAAGGACTGTCCGGATTGTTATCAGCGCAAAGTTCAAAAGCCAGCATCTCTGATGGTATGGGGGTGTGTTAGTGCACATGGCATGGGTAATTTGCACATCTGTGAAGGCACCATTAATGCTGAAAGGTACATACAGGTTTTGGAGCAACATGTGCTGCCATCCAAGCAACGTCTTTTTCAGGGACGTCCTGCTTATTTCAGCAAGACAATGCCAAGCCACGTTCTCCACGTGTTACAACAGCGTGGCTTCGTAGTAAAAGAGTGCAGGTACTAGACTGGCCTGCCTGCGGTCCAGACCTGTCTCCCATTGAAAATGTGTGGCGCATTATGAAGCACAAAATACGACAACGGAGACCCCGGACTGTTGAGCAACTGAAGTTATACATCAAGCAAGAATGGGAAAGAATTCCACCTACAAAGCTTCAACAATTAGTGTCCTCAGTTCCCAAACGCTTATTGCGTGTTGTTAAAAGGAAAGGTGATGTAACACAGCGCTAAACATGCCCCTGTCCCAACTTCTTTGGAATGTGTTGTAGGCATCAAATTCAAAATGAGTGAAAATTTGCAAAAAACAATAAAGTTTATCCGTTTGAACATTAAATATCTTGTCTTTGTAGTGTATTCAATTGAATATAGGTTGAAAGGATTTGCAAATCATCGTATTCTGTTTTTATTTATGTTTTACACAATGTCCCAACTTCATTGGAATTGGGGTTGTAGTGGTACTTTAGAAGCAGTGATTTTAATAATCTTACTGAATTTCTTTTTTAGGTTGGCCAAAGCTTCACCTACAGGTTTGGCATCAGGACTCCTTTGGAAGATGTCAGCTGTATGGTTATGGTTACTGTCATATACCCTCCAGCCCTGGACAGCACCGCCTGCAGTGTGCAACCTGGAGGCCACTGGGAACCTGGCAGGAACAGCTAGCTCAGATTTTTGTGGGCGGAGGCCCTCAGCTTCGCTCTCCTGACCTCATTTACAGTGGAGCAGACAGATACAGACTTCACACCGTTGCCATGGGCACTGTAGAACTGGAGCTCTGCGTCATTCTGCGGCATTTTGACAGATATGGTGTGGAGAGCTGAGAGTGACACCTCCTGTATGCAGATAGAAAATAGAGTGATGAAGAAATACAATGACATTTGGTACAAGAAATGTTTGAATTATAGTGGAGTTACTAATGCAGTGCGTATGTGACTTTTGTTTTTTAAGAGTGAGCATAAATGTATCGTTTAAGCTCTGGTTTGTAAGATAGCCAGACCACAGTTCTGGAGAAAAGAGACATGTCTTGCTTTAATTTGTATCAAGGAATGCAGTGATAAGTTCTGGGTTTTTACTTCTCCATGACTGATAAAGTTCAGTGCTTTTATTTTTTTTAATTTTTCTACTACCTATTTTATATGTATTTTTTATAATGGACTTTGTCTTATGTTGTAACATGAGTAAATCTCCTAAATTCTTATATTCAACTTTATTTCCCAGGACATTACAACAGAGTGTTTTAGACCGTGTTTAGTGATGTACTGTATTCATTTTAATCAAATAAGATTGGTTTCCTTTTTGCTTTGCACATGTACACCCCACTGTGTTCTGATGATGATGAGAGGAAAGTCACCCTTTTGATCTGTTGCAGATGTTTCAGTATGCTCATTTCCTGCGTGGAAAATGTCTTGCTGTTATAGTAGAGTGAAAGAAAGTGGAGAAACAGTTGTGGTTTGCTGAGTTATCCTGCAAGGAACGTTACGCTCTCACAAATCATTTTTGTCTGAGGCAAGCAGAGACAAGTGAGAGAGAAAAAAGGAACAATGTCTGATTGACGTTAAGCGGTATGACATGTGAAGCAAAAGAAGTAGACTGTTTGACTCACAACCTCCTTAAAATAGTCTACACAGAAACCTTCACGGCTTTTGCTGCATCAGCGTTGTCA
Source organism: Pygocentrus nattereri (assembly GCF_015220715.1). NCBI lineage: Eukaryota > Metazoa > Chordata > Actinopteri > Characiformes > Serrasalmidae > Pygocentrus > Pygocentrus nattereri. Next base: position 15,139,898 of record NC_051226.1, read on the forward strand.
CCTTTTTTTCAGGAGCAGGCTTGCATTTTCTGGGGAGGCAGTAGAAATAACACTGTTTGAGTAACAAAGTAATAATTTTAGATGTTTTATGGTGATGCATTGCGGTGCATTGTTATCATGTCCTGTTTACATCTGAGTTCCTCTCAGTTTTTGAACCAATGGCTGAGAAGAAGGGGAGGGAGGGAAGGAGAGGACTGTTCTAAGCAGAGGGCTCATGTTGGTGTGCATGCAGCCGGTGTAATGTTTGGGTGTCTCCACTAATTCGCTATGGAAAACCTCTGCTTTCTTGGGAGACTACTGTACTCGGCTTGAATTTAGGATACTCTCCATGGGGCGGCATCTGACTTCTATAAACTTTTGGAAGCCTCATTAACAGATAAGTTAAATGGATATGATTTGATTGAATTGTTTTGATGACGGAAATGTAACGGGATAAGTTGTGCAACATGTGTTGTACTCTGTGGGCAAGATTTTGGTCTTAAGTCATGTGAATTCTCTAAAGACTATTATCGATAAGCCCTGCTTCAATCTACTGGTTTTGCGTTTCATTCAAACACATCTTGTAGTGCTGGAAAATATGCTGGTTTGATGCGAGTGCAAGTATGCAGTATATTTGCAGTTCTGTTCAGCAATCTGTGTGGCAGACTAGACCCCCTTATTAAAGACTGGTTTTGCACAGTGGGCTAGCTCTGATGGGGAAATTGCTATGGAGTGAAGGAAGTGTTGTGTCTTTTTGTTAAGCTATCTTGCTTCCTTTTCCTCTTTCACTCCTTAAGTTTAGACCAAAGTGAGGCTTACGAAGTCAGGAAGCAACCCTTAGGAGAAGAGGTCTGACCATGTAGAATCATGCGTTTGAATTTTGGAGTCATAGGGGACGGAACGATAAAAGCTTTTGCATGTGCCACATATACTGTAAATAATGTGTGGTAACAGTGAGGTTTATTCTGAGGTTGACTCTAGTTTATTGTGTGGCAGCATGCTGGATCACTGAGACTGCATTTGTGAGTTTGCGTGTTTGTCAGATCCAGCAAGGCTGCCTGCCAGCAAGACAGATATGGGCAGCAATTTCTCAGTGGTGTAGTGACTCTGATTCTGACCCTGGAGTTTGGAACTCAAGCAAAGGCGCCACTGGCCAATGGAAATTTTGGTTGGAATACTGAAGTGGAACCCGCATTAAACGTGTGTACGCTTTAAGCCTACAGCAGAGCATTTCACTCTCGACATCTCGAGCTTTCTTCAGGGCCCTGCAAGACCATCTAAGGATGATGAAGGCACAGGTTTTGTTGCTGGCACTGCTGTGCCTGCTGGGCTGTGTGTCCTACAGTGGAGCTTTGTCGACATGCAAAACTTTGAACTTGGAGCTGGTGAAGAGAAAGCGTATCGAAGCAATCCGAGGGCAGATCCTCAGCAAGCTTCGGATGACCAAGGAGCCAGAGGTGGCCGTAGAAGAAGAGGAAGACGAGGTGCCGGCAGATGTGCTGTCTGTCTACAACAGCACGGTGGAGTTGAGTGAAGAGCTGATGCAGGTCACGGAATCTTTTCCAGATGCAGAGGAGGAGGCATACTATGCCAAAGAGATTCACAAGTTTGATATGACCATGAGTGAGTATGTTTTGGTCACCACATGTTTGCATATATAATAATCAGGAGTGGAAACTACAAAGAAACTTCTTATGTGAAAGAATGGGGACTGTGTCATAATTGTACAATTAAAAATAAACACATGGGGCCAATATACCTGAGTAAAAATTACAAAGTATATCCATTTAAATATACTCAAGTATATGTAGGTAAAAAGAAAATGTTTTAACAAAAATTAAGAAAGTTTTCTTTCATTCGTGGTGTGGTGAGGTGAGTAATAGGCAGTACTAGTCCTTTCTGACAAATTAGCATAGTCATGGGAAGTATCATTTTACAGTGATGTAAATTTGGTTGGATGCTTGTCAAAAGAAAAAGAACAAAATCTGCTTTGAGGTTTGTAACTAGTACTTTGAAGGTCTAAATGAAAATGTAAGGAGAAAATTGTGAGTAAACTTAAAGTATCAAGGTTCAATAAAGTAAAAATCGTCCAATATAATACTCAAGAATTTTACACCCATGATCACAATATAATAAAAGAAATATTATTGCATGTACACTTGACTTTCATCAGGCGAAAAAAACTTTTGGATCTTATGACCGAGACTGTCCTACCCAATTAATAACCAGACAGGTGTTAAATTAGAAGAACTGCTCACTTACCATAAATAACACAAATTTACCATAAACAACATAAAGAAGGGTTCATAAATAATAGATGGGTCTATAAGCTTTGACGTTTTCCTTTTGTATAACAAATGAAGGTGAAGTTCACCAGGGTTACCACAAATAATAGAAAGCTTAAGAAAGCTTGTTGACGTATATTTTTATTTTGGAGGGTGTGTGCCAGTCATCAGGCCACAGACAGGAAGGAAGTGTTCTAGCAAGTGACTCAGATCATGCATTGAGTGTCTTTTGGGCAACTTGACCTCTCTATCTTTGAGCCCAGATCCATCACCCTTTTACTATCTCTTACCACCATGCTGTGATGTTCTGTACTGTTCATTTGTAGCTGTCATGATGGGAAATGAGAGAGCAGAGATGAAACTTCCTTCTCTAAGCTGTTCTAAGTGTTGTACTTAAAAGGCATTATCGACGACCTCTACTCTAGTCAATGACTTCTGCTCTTTGAAAACTTTTTTAAACTCAGGAGACAGTCAGATCAGCTTTGTGTCATTTGACATGCTCAGGGGGCTTTATTTGCATAGGCTTTGACTGAAGCAAAATGCAGTAGGGCAGAAATGTCAATGTATTAAAATTAAATGGGTTAAAAGTTGTAAACAAATTGAATTATAAAAATGCTGTTTAACCTTATTTACCTTTCCATGCTTTAATACATACAATTAAAATACATTTCATTGTGCAGAACTAAGGGCCTAAGCTCAGTAGGCAAAATCAGGACCTCCACTACTGTAAAGTAAAAGTGCCTGAAAACTAAAGTATCATGAAAATGCCTAGTATTCCTTTCATAATGCAGGCTCATTTAGAGGCTTGACTTGGGGCTTATTGTGCAAGGTTGTTTTAGGATGTGTGTAATTTAAACTGTTAGACTTGGTTTGGTCTGTGTGGGGTTATTTTGGTGTTGGTTTTCTGAATTGACAACTCTTGAAAACCACTGACACTGTCAGCTATTTACTTTTCAGCCTTTGAGTTTGCCTGCATGCTTTTCTCCACCTACTCTTATAATTTCCTCTGCTTTCATGTTCTGTTTTGCCTTTCCTATCATTACGTGACTCTACAGTGAGCCTCTCAAAATTTGTGCCCTTGCATTAAGACACTGCAGTACAGTAGAGTCACGGAAACCCTCCTATTTGAAGATTTGAAGGGGGTGGATTAGTGTGTTGCTCTGCGGTGATGCAGTGTGGTATGATCTGGATCATTTTCTCAGAGGGCTGACCAAAGTGTAATTACTGTCAGATATAGGGATAATTCTGGCTCAGACTGGCAGAGACGGTGAGCAGCAGGCATGCTGCCAGACCTTAAACCTCACCCATCACCTCTGGCCTATTTCTGAAAATTAAATGAACTTATGTGCAGAGACTAGCCATTTAACCATTGCACACATTAACTTGGACTAAGAGTCTAATTTCCTTTTTATCTCTTAAACACCTATTGCATTATGTTTACAATGAAAAAGGTTTTGCTTTTTCTACTGATGTTCACTTATGACATTTGTATGCTTTTATGTATCTAAAACAGTCATAGTTTATTCTTACAGGACCATTTTGCAATCTCATTTTATTTTTTAGAATAACTTCTTGTTACTGTACCTTTTAATATTGATATTTATATGTAAATTATCTTGATTCTGATTGACTGCCCTGTATGTTGCCTTGTTCAAAAATTAGTCAGGCCTGAAACACTCCTTATAACTTTAACATGATTTGGTGTAAATAAACTGTTGTAACATGAATATGTAGATACATGTCATTTCAGTTATATGCAAAAATATGGGCACCCCTGAATAAATTTGGCTTATTTTAAAAGTGAAAAGAATGAACACAACGTCTGCAACAATCTAAAAAAATGCATACAAAATGCATTTGTCAATGCAAACAAATTTAAATGCATGGTTACTTCATGTTTGATTAACTTAAATAGTGATTATGGTATGTGCAAAAATTGGTCAGTGTTTCATAACAGCCCTTTTGGCAGATATCACAGCTTGCAAATAATTGGGGTCTTTCTGTTTTTGTTTTAGATTTTTTCACCCACACTTCTGTGCACAACACTTCTGTTGAATTCTTGGGCTGATGTTTAAGATCTACCATAGATTTGAAGTCCGGCGACTGTTGGGGCCATTAAAAAGGCCTAAGCTTGCATTTCATGACATAGTCCGTGGTGGACTTTGAGATATATATGTTTGAATTATTGTCCTGTGATAGAAGGCAGCCTCTTTTTAGCTTTGTTCTCTTGACCGACTGCATCGTTTTCAGGATTTGGTGATATTTAGTGGAATCCATCCTTTTGTCTACTCATTATTTTCGGTGTTACTAGCTGCCAAGTTGAGTATAATGGATCCACCCTCATGCTTAACAGTTAGCAAGGTGTTCTCTGGATCAATTGCTGTTCCCTTATTTCTCCAAGCATACTTTTGTTGATTCTTGGCTTATTTAGAATATGTTTTTACATACTGTTGACTTTTTGGATGAGGCTGAAGGTAAGGTTTCCTTCTAATGGCTTTTTCATGCAATTTATATTTTGCACCTTCAGGTACTTTGTCATATGGGGGTTTTGCTTTGACTTTCTAGCCATCATAAAACCGATTCTATATGAGAGTCGTCTTCCAGATTTTGCCTTTATGTTCACAATTCCCTTTAACTGCTATTTCTTAGTGAAATTTTGAACAGAGGAACTTGTGAGCTGGAAGACCTTTTCTAGTTTTTTTTATAGCCTTTAGGCATCTGTTACCTTAATTTTCAGATCCTCAGTCAGCTACTTGGGGAAGTCCATGGTTGTTAAGTGTCATTCTCTGATTTGGGTTTTGTGACTTGGGAATGATTTTGCACCTTAGTTTACGTTAGATACTAGAGGTTAAATGAACTATAACATTGCTTACATACAATAAGTTTTGTATATATTTCAAAAACTTACCACAAATGCAAAAAATTGTTTTTTTTCAGTGTTATGGGCCCTTTCATGAACAAAGCCAGGCTTTCAAAGCTTTCCTGTCTCTCTTCGCTTCCTCTCTCTCACTTCTCCTTTAGTCCCTATTCTCTGTACAGCACTCAATGAATGATACAATGTAAGCTATAGCCTATAATTAAATACAACAAACCAAAATGAAACATGTCTAGTAGATCTGTCTCTCCACTCTCTGTTTGCTAATGCTGATGTCCCCACCTCACCCCTTTGCTCCTTCACTGTGTATGCAATGTAATCTTATCTGTCATACATGGTTTTTCAAATTGAGAATCAATTAAGCAGAAAGGAAACTGAATCTCAGAACTTTGATGATTACCAGAACATCTCATAATGACCTTGTATGACATTAAAGTTGTACTGTACTAAATTTATGCGCAAAGCTCTACTGTATCTGAACTGGAGTGGATGGATCATTCTTTCATTGCTTTGGGCTGAGGTTCATGCATAGAGGGAGTTGCTGAAGTTTGTGTGTAATGTGTAAAACGCATCACCAAATGCTGAAACCTCTGGTATTTTTGTTTCTGCATTGGCAGACTCCATGTCTTCCATTTTAAGACAAATGTTTTTTGTTTATACAGTTTTCTGCCATCCCATTCTGGATGCACAGTAGGCCTACTTGGGGTTGTTGTCAGTTTAATTATGTAAAATAAGCATGAATGGCTGAATGATTGAAGTTTTGCTGAACTATGAAGCAGTAATAACAGCGGTCTGGAAGTCAGTGGTAGTGTTTTAAGAATTACACTAAATATATGGAATCAAATGCAATGTGGACGATGCCAATTCTGCAGTAGGTCTTCTAGATTTACAGAGTAGTGAAAGACACACTGAGATCATCAGATGAAGCAGTCATTCTAAAAGACTTTGGGTTGAAACAGTAACTGTAACTGTATACCTTTAAGATCGAAGAGTGTCTGAGATTGTTGCCACATTGTGCGTCATTAGGAGGAAGGAACTTGTTGACTTTGCTGTTTGCTGTCTTTTCAGGTCCAAATAACACAGTAATGCTGTTCAACATCACAGCAATGAAGGACGTTTTGGGCCTAGACCGTATGGTCTCCCAAGCTGAGCTACGTCTTCATATGAGGGACACTAAATTACCTCCTGGTACAGAGCAGAGGTTAGAGCTGTACAAAGGTGCTGGAGACAAGGCACGCTATCTGAATTCCCATTTCATTACCAGTGAGTTAAATGGAAAGTGGCTGTCCTTTGATGTAACACATACTCTAAAAGACTGGCTCAAAAAACCTGGTGAGTTACAACTATTAAAGGAAGATCATCAAGTATGTGATATTTAATTTCCATCACGAATGACTATAAGGCCAAGAGCCTAATGCTATATAGCAGGGGTGCCCAAACTTTTTGTTTTGGAGGGCCAGTTATACGATATACAGTAGGTAGCTTTCTAAAAATAGGGGGTGGGTTACTTTGTGGTGAAATAAAACATCCTCATGTGCCAGCTTTGACTTGTGAGCCACACTTTTGGCAGCCCTGCTTTATACCATTCTCTAAAATTATTTACAGAAATGAGTAGAATGGCTTTGAAAAAAGCTGTAAAATTATTTAGTGAAAAAATCCTCATAATGTTTCTGTTTCTGCCACAGAGAAGGAACAAGCATTCCAGGTAAAGTTGCACTGTGGTTGTGGTGAACCTGCCAAAAACTTTCACCTCCAGATATCAGGTTTGTGATATGAAGTCACATTCAGCATAGTAATTTTAGGTAAAGGTGGGTGATATGACAATATGTTGTCATTATTGTGCTATATTCTGACATAGTATGCTTTTCTGAGCATATGGCAGAGATTATGAATATTTCTAGAACACCGGTCTATTAAAAAAAAAAAAAAAAAAAAAGAGTATGTAATAGAACCTGAACCTAATCCATACCTGCTACTTTGAAACTGGTTCATTTGAGACTGGAAATGCTCGCTCTGCTGCATAACGGTTGCAAAGAGACAATTTTGCTATCATAGCTCAAAATACTATCACAAGATGACCAGTGTGCTTTTTATTTGATGTAATGACTTCATTCATGGCAAGTGAGCTAGACTTTGTTAGCTAGGCTTTGTTGAGCACATGCTAGAAATATTCATTTGAATAAAAACAAAACGCCAAAAAAAAAAAAGCCAAATGTAAGCCAGATGTTGCACATAAAAACTGACCACAAGCCTGATATTTTCTTAGACCTCATTAGGCATCAAGCTCAGGTCTGGTAGCAAACTTCTTTATAAAAAAAAAAAAACAAAAAACAATTATAGAGAGCTTGTACTCTCAGACAAACACTATATAGTGACTGATTTAGATCAGTCGCCTGATTTTTCTTGCTGTTTCTCACACATTTAATAAAATATAACAATTGTTGTACTTGTGGCTCAGTTAATTGTTTATTTACTTAATTCATTTTAATTTGGCCTTGCTCAGAAAACCTACAGAACACATTTTGTACTGTGTATCATAAAGTTGCTGCTAATATCACATTACATTTTTGCCATATCGCCCACCTTTACTTTTAAATTCATGTTTTTTAATCTACAATTTATAACCTTATTCCACTAACCAGTCCTGACTCATGCATATGTAGGCATACCCACTGAAAGAGGAGACAGAGCAAACCTACAAGCCAGAATGCAGAAGAAGCCACACATTCTAGTGATGTCACTTCCCTTGGAGCGCCACAGTCAGCTCACTTCAAGGCGGAAGCGGCAAGCTGCAGCAGAAGAAGTTTGTTCTGAGTTGAGGCATTTTAATTTAGTTTAAAAAAATATGCATGTATTTATATCCCACAACAAAGAAAGAAAAGCTCATTTTCTTTCTAATCTCTTCTGTATTGCTTTTTATCAACTGTTTTCTCTTCATTTTAGAAGCTTCTCTGTTTCTTACATGTAACATTTCTATATTTTATTCAGGCAGTCAGAGAACTGTTGTGTGAGGAGACTTTATATAGACTTTCGGAAGGACTTAGGCTGGAAATGGATACATGAACCTTCTGGCTATTATGCCAACTACTGTATTGGCTCTTGCTCCTATGTCTGGAACGCAGAAAATAAGTATTCACAGGTAACATAGCACATTTAAATACTCTGTTTCCATTAGAAAATAAGACATGAAATATAATTATTAATATACAAATATAACAGGTCTTGTGAAGCGTAAGTCTGGGCTTTCTTAAAATAGCTGAAATTAAGCAGTACATTGTACATTAGTACATTGTGGTGGTTGGTACAGTGTAGTGGTTAACACCTCTACCTTCTACAGTGTAGACTGAGGTTCAGTCCCGGGCAAGGACCCTACACTATACCAATAAGAGTCCGTGGGAAGACTCCTAACACTACTGTTGCCCAGCTGTGTAAAAAGTGATCAAATTGTAAGTCGCTCTGGATAAGGGTTTCTGCCAATTGCCATAAATGTAATGTTTGTCTTTCTTTGAATAAGGAATTTCCTTTGAAATCAATATGTAGTATAGGAGGCTTAATCCATGTCTGGGAAACCAACCCCTAAAGGTCAAAGGTGTAACTGTGATCAATGAATAGACTGAAAGAACAGCTGATATCCACATAAGTAACAATTTTGATGGCGTCAGGTATCATGACGTTGTCAGGAGTATTTGGTAAATTACAAACCCCATTTGCAAAACGTTGGGACAGTATGTGAAATGCAAATAAAAGCAGAAAGCAGTGCAAACCCACTTTGATTTGTATTTGAAAACAATACAAAAATAAGGTATTTAATGTTTTACCATATTTGTTTAATTGTTTTTTCTTTCTTATGGATATGACCACGTGGGCTTGGGAATACTTTGACAGACCCTTGTCAATAAACACCTATGGTTGCACATACACAAGTGCAAGTTAAAACTGTACTCAAAGCCATATGTCAAGAACGTCCAGAAACACTACCAGCATAACTGGGCTTAAGGTCATATGAAATGGACTGATGCCACAGTGGAAACATGAATTGCATTTTACTGAGTTAAGTTTAGATTGTTTGTTTATTTAAAGAAGGAAGGCACCTTTCAGATTGTTACCAGCATAAAGTTCAAAAGCCAGGGACTGTCATATGACATGGGTAACTTGCACATCTGTGAAGGCACCATCAATGCTGAAAAATATATACATAGATTTGGAGCAACATATGCTGCCTTCTAAATGAGCTCTTCTTCAGGAACGGCCGTGCTTTTATCTACATTACAATGCCAAACCACTTTGTGCATAATACAAAAGCATGTCTGTGTAATCAGAGAATGTGGGTATAGACTCGTCTTCTATTGAGAATGTGTGGTACATTATGAAGCGCAAAATCTCAAATCAGAATTTACTAATCAGTTTTTATTAGCATTCCATGTACTGTCCTAATCTTTTTGAATTGAGGTTTGTGATAATAGCTTGATAAGTCAGTGGTGTGTGCATACATGCATAAATCCTTCTCTAGTTCTGCCACTTTGCACATGTTTGACACTGCATTTATATGATTGTGATAGGTACTGGCTCTGTACAAACATCATAATCCTGGAGCGTCAGCCCAGCCCTGCTGTGTGCCCCAGGTCCTGGATCCTTTACCCATCCTGTACTATGTGGGGAGGCACCATAAGGTTAGTACCACAATACTATAAGGCACACTGCTACAGTAACCTCCTCATTTAGTTACACTAACAAAATAAAAATGTAAATTTGGTGGGTTTAATTTTGACCTTTTTGACTAAAACACAAACTGTATTACCACAGGTAGAACAACTGTCAAATATGATTGTGAAGACTTGCAAATGTAGCTGAACGGACCACATGGTTTTCAGAGTCTCTCTGCTGAGCGGAGTGGAGAGGAGACAGTGCCATACTGAGAAGGCAGCCATAGGTACAGGAGAAAAGCATTGTCCATAGATTAATTTAACAAGTCTGATATTTGTTTGTTATTTTCCATGGACTTTATTTTTATGATTTCAGTTTATGAGTTCAGTGTCCTCTAGACAGTTCTATAACCCATAGAGGTAATAAAGTGAAAATTAATCTTACTGTCATATGTATACTTTGTCCATGTGGACCATTCACGGGCTCCATGTATTCCATCTCGGAAGAATTCTCTGAATGCTGCATTTTGTTTATCTTATGAATGGTTCTGGACCTGATGTATTGATACTCTGTCGGTAGCATTCAAATGTATATTTAAAAGTGATTACGCCATTGAAAGTGCATTTGCGTTTACATAATCAAAGCAAATTGCTTGTGTCTGATTCGAGTAAAAAACAGAAAACTCCCCCATATGTGAGATTATTGCTTTTGCAGCTCTGTACTTAGCTGAGGTGAATTCCAGTGATTTTACAATCTTTCTGGGTGATTAATGACTCAGATGTAAATGCACTCATTTATAGTGGTTTGGTGTGAAATGCTTCTTTTTAGAGAAACGTACTGAGTCAGAATTGTTCACAATAGTGATAATAGGAACCAGACGTCTAAAGAATTGAATGCCTCTAAAAGCTACCTCACAGAAAGGTATTACACAACGTGGTTTCAAATACACTGCATGAAGCCTGACACATTATTTTACAATAGGTTAGACATTAGGTTTTGGTCTAAGCCTTCTTTTTAAATTTATCATGGAGCGGAACATGCAGGGATTTGTAAAATAGCTTATCACTATTTTACCATTATCAGCATTATTTATAATAACTCAGATGTGTGAGTTCACTGGTGGTTTTGGATACTAAATAAAATGCCTACATGTGTGTGACATTATGAGCCCTGGTTCCCATCATCACCACTGTAAATAAACCCATCTGTCTGTATTTTTCTCTACAATGAAACATTTCACATCAAACTACTCTGAATTTACATCTCAGCCATTGAATTATGGAGAAATTTAGAAAACCAGTGGAATTCCCATTTAAGTGTTGTCTTTGCTTGCATGTTAATATTACCTTTTTTTGAAGCCATTGTAAACAATATATTCTGTACTTCATAACAGATGAACACAAACATTCTTTTAAAGGTGGGTGTACTGTTGATTTTGACCAGAGCTTTTCTGTTTGGGGCAGTGGTCACAGACACGTGTTCATTAAAACCATTCCACATGCTAAATTTGTATATGAGTAAAAAATAAACAAACGCACACAAATTGAGGTTCTTTTCATCATATTTCATTACTGTGCTCACTGTACTCCTTCTCCCTTTCCAAACTGGTGTTTTTGTGATGGTTCATGAACTCCATGAATAATTCATCAAATCCACCTGACATATTACATAAGCAATCAAAGGGTGTGCTGTGATGTTGTTGGAGAACCATCTTGTAGAGAATCATAAACAAACAGCATTATATTCCTCATCCCTGCATCTGTTCCAGGTGTTCAGGAAAGAAAATATCCTGTCAACATGTTTTCTTGTGACGGCAGACTTAGCAAACACACAGCAGTGAACATGCTGTGCTGAATTAACAAGGGACAAACGGGAAAAGGGCTTTCCTTAAAAGGGAAGGTTTGGCAAAAAATCAAATATATGCAAGTTTCCCCTTAACTCCACATGTAGCTAATCAGCTAAGACATGTCCAAAGTTTGCTTCTTTAGTTCTGCACTGGAGTTATGAGGTTAACATGGCTGATAGAAGTGAACATGTTAGCTTCCTGCAAACTCCATGAATAAATTATCACTTAGTTCCCCCACACGACATCAAGTAGTTTCAGATTGACTCGCTTGTTTCTGGTGCAGTATGGCATATCGCTAACTATAAAAACTGACAAAAATGTTGCGAAAATTCAGTCCTCGTGAAGTTTACTGCTATTGTTTTTAGCTAAGCAATGCACTTTCAGCCATTTATACCATTTATAGTAGTTTTAGCGTTAGAAACTAATTAACAGCTTGAATGGGTTTGACACACATGTGTGAAGATTAAGCACACAGTTTACACTATGCCAATCTGGCAACTGTAAGACTCTTTACTTGTTAGCTATGCTAGTTTGTAGCTCCACTGCAAAACTAAAGACAAAAACTCTGGACGCCAAACACGTTTTTGCTGATTGACTACATTTGAGTTTGATTTTTTCACCTGGACCGTCACATTATTTGAACCGTAATGCACATACTGAAGGTAATATTTGACCAGTCATTCATTCATAATATTACAATTGAGCCATTGCACCTGATCTGGCTAAATAAACTGACTTTTATTTTTAGTTCTAAGGCAGATATCAATTCAAATGGCAAAATATTGCGATGAATATGAGGTATGAAGATACAAAACCTGTTTAAGAATATACTAAATGTAGTGTAACAAATCCAATAAAAAGGAAAACTAATGCACCCATAATTTATACCCCAATCAATACTCATGAAAATATACCCCTATTTCTGAAATAAAATGCATTTAGCTGAAATTAATGTAGTGAACATGTAAAAGTCAAAGGCATCCATTGCTATCCAGGAGACAGCAGCAGTGACTGAACTATAAAAGGTAACCGCATAGTCATCGGGAGTTTGTTGAGAACTGCAAAGTCACGGTGAGTTTCTACCCACAGTGGAAACTAGTGAATAGAGCTACCATTCTCCCACAGTCTTATCTGACACAAAACATCCATGTGGTTCTTTTGTTCCCTCTGGCAGCAGAGCCAGATACACAGGAGTTTCAGCTCCTTCCTCTGGGCTCTTCGTAGCATTCAGGCCAGCCATGTCTGTTCTGACCCATCCTGGACTGCAGGCATTTACGAGTATGCAATCACCTGCTCTTGCCTTTGTAAGTGCACGTGCTTGTATTATTGACAACACAGTCATACCAATCTGTAATTATTAAAAAACAAACAGATAACAATGAGACTTTAAAGCCTTAGGTTGAATGTCACTTCATATATTAACTCAATTAAAGGGAAAACATTGTGAAATGTTCAGAAAAAAACACAAACAGGTGTTTCAATCATGTGATATGTAATATAAAATGAACAGAGGCTGGAACAGAGGCTGAAATCTTTATAAGCTGGTGGGTTGAGGCTCGCCACTTTGCCAAACGTGCATCAGCAAAAAATTAAAGTTTAGAAATAACATTCCTCAGCCTCTACAGTGTATCCAGAGGGATCCAGAAAAAACTTCTGTACATAAAGGATAAGGTCAAAAACATCAAATGAATGCACATGATCGATCCCATTAAAAATGCACCATCCATTGCTGCATGCAAAAATGAAAGACTTTACTGCACACAGCAGAAGTCATATGTCAACAGTGTCAAGAAACACTTCCGACATCTCAGAACTCAAGCTCATCTAAAATGGACTGTTGCACACCCAGACTGTTACCAGGATGAAGTTCAAAAGCCAGGGTTTCTCATGGTATTAGGCATGCATATTTGCATATTTCACCATGACATTGCCAAGAAACATTCTGCAGTTGTTACAACAGCATGGCAGCATAATCTCTCTCTCTCTCTCTCTCATAGATATATATATATATATATATATATATATATATATATATATATATATATATATATATACACACACACACATTCATTTGATGTTATATATATAAATATACACACACACACACACACACACACACACACACACATATATATATATATATATATATATATATATATATATATATACACATCTGTGTGTGTGTGAGAGAGAGAGACATTATTTCTGTATTGTCTATTTTAGCATGGCTAAAGAAAAATCTGAGTACTACCTTTGAGGTGCCATAAGCAGTGTTTGGCCAACCCTTTGACTCGTGGTCTCCACGTTGTGCAGCAGCAACAAATTCATTCATTAATGAACACAGCTCTTCCTCTGACAACGTAGGATCACGGAACCTAGAGTAATAATTATAAAAACAGTTTGTGACACTGTTTGTGAAATCCTTACAAATATTAACAAGTACCACATCAATCATGATCTAGCAACATAAGTTGGGTAAAGAAGCCGTGTCAATGTGAAAAAATGAGTGAGACATTTTCATAACACCCTTAAAATTTGCTTTCCAATAAATACGATTTTAGTTCCCAAAAGCAAATACTTGTAGTATCTGTCCTTTGCTGCCCTCTGCTGCAAATGCATCTACACTATGACTTTCACATGGAGCCTGTATCTGTGAGGCATTCTAAGACGGTGGTCTCCAACTCTCCTCCTGGAGATCTACTCTCCTGCAGAGTTTAGTTCTAGCCTGTTTCTAAAATACTGCACCACTCCCCATCTAAAGGACTAGGGTTGCTGACCACTGCTCAAAGATGTCCATTCTGTTCTGCTCTTTATTTGCCTATCCTTATTCTATACAAATAACTGCTGCAATTATTACAATAATCATACTAAAACTGCATTTTAAAATTCAATATGCCTCCATAAATAATGAAGTTAAAAGTTTGAATACTTCGCCTGCAGTTCAGAGCTGCATTTATCAAGGGACCACTTGCTGACGAAGCTGGACACATTGACCACACGGGCATTGGGCTTCAGCAAGGGGAAGAGAGCATGGCACACCCACAGTGTTCCCCAAAAGTTGGTGCGCATAGTGACTTCAGCCTGCTCCCCAAATGGCTCTGGTGCATTATCTAACAAAGATAAAATACATGTTATTGCATAATGAGAGTAAAAGAGAGATATATAAAAAGACTGCAAATTATATTATTTTAATAAACCTCTATATTCACAAAATCCAATGAATTCTAAATAGAAATCATTTTTATAATTAAATAAAATTCCAGATACATCAAAGCTAATTTCTTGAAATATCTGACTGAAATTCACTTACTTTTATAGGCAATCCCAGCATTGTTTATCAAAACATCAAGTCCTCCATAGTTCTCTTTCAAAAACTTCTGCAACTCCAGAGCACTACTTTGATTAGTTATATCAAGTTTGTGGAAAACAGCACGATGTCCTGCAGATCTGATTTTCTCCACTGCCTCTCTTCCAAGCTGCTCATTCCGTGCAGTGAGGATAACATCTCCGGCAAATCCAGCCTCACACAGACCTTTTACAATCGCAAATCCTATTCCCTTGTTTGCACCAGTAACGACTGCAACCTTTTTAGACATGGTGTCAAAAGATACAGATAATACAGAAAAAAAGGAATGCAACTACCAAATTTAAACAAGGCAGACTTCCTGTTCTGTCAGCTTCTGTTTAGCCGTTATAGGCCAGCCAGACGTTACATAACAAATTCCTGCAAGTCATTGAGGAGTGTTACGGGCGTGGTGTAAAACATGGAGCAGATCCAGCCATCATGTATTGCCCTTACTTCACGGCTCTAGCGCAGCGCAATAATTAAGGCACATTCATGTCAAATTCTGTTTATTTTATAATTCATTGGTTAACACGTTAGCTGACTCAGCATTTAGAGGCTTGAGTCAACGATCAGCTTGCACGAAACCAGGTCAAATCATAAACGTATCTAAATGCGAATGTTTCATTATCAAACTTTTGTCTCTCACTTTCTCTTTATTACTGTTCGTCACTCAGATGAATTTAGTTTTTTTTCTCTGGAATGTAGCAGAAAACTTTTCATGGATTCACCAGCACAGTTAAATGAAAAGGAGGATTCATTCCATGCAGTATCAGCTACGATCAGGTTTACTTCATTACACTGCATTCATAGGTGTGAACCAATATGATTTACCCAAATAAAATACAGTTTGTCTCAATTTTTGAGTTTATACAGTTGTTTATTTCTGGGATACTTGAAATCTAGAGTAATACAGGGTTTTCCATAAGCTCTGGCCAATAATTCTGTTACAACCTACAGCCTAACATGCGTAAGGATCTCATCTTACAGATAACCATATTTTTTTATGTTAGAAATGCTATTTGTCAAAGTTAAAAAACATTTCTGATTCTGTATGAAATAATTAAAAAGATTTCTAGAGAAGTATATTACAGTAAAGAAACTGCTGGTGTTACTAATGACTGTAATGGTGGAAATGTACTGTAACACCACCAGTGAATATATACTGTTTGGAGGCTAGGAAATTTACACCTGCTGTGTCTAGACATTACAGCTATGTACATGTATTGTTATTTTGGCCAGTTTAATACTCCTGAAGAACTGTTACTACATTTTTCTCATTTGCTACCACTCCTGCACTGTTTTGTCCCAAACCAACTGCCCATGTGGCTCTTTGGCTCCCTCTGGCAGCAAAGCCAGGTAGACAGGAGTTTCAGCTCCTTCCTCTGGGCTCTTTGGGGCATTCGGTCCAGCCATGTCTGTTCTGACCCAGCCTGGACAACAAGCATTGAGGAGGATTCCATCACTAGGTCTTGTCTCATTAAGAACACGAGCCTGAATCCTTGAAAGCACCGTCACACCGATCTGAAAGAATCAGAACAACAAATTATGCACTCTTTCTTCTGTCATTTTGTTTTCTGTAGACAGTTTTGGATGTCAGTTATTAATGATGTCAAAAAAGAGGAGCATTTAATACTAATATCAATAATACTATTATTACTAATAATAATAGTCAAAAATCTCAAAGTGTCTTCCACAGGGAGATAAGCAAAATGCTGGAAAGGCAAAAAAAACCTAACAAACAAAAAAAAAAAACAGTCAACTCAGAAGTGAGTGAAACCTTTTAGGGACAACTACAGTTTTCCCTAATGTATACTACACTGGATCAACTATGTGCTATCACTTAATGAGCCTGAGGTTGTTAGCTCAAGAATGAAAATAATAGTACACTACACTCAAATTGAATTTTAGCCTTGGTTACTCATTTTATGTTTTATGTTTTATGACTGCTTCTAGTTGCATCTAACATGGACACGGTGTTTAAGATCTAACTTTTAATGAAGTTCAAGCCAGGGGACTGAGGTAGCTCATGATGAATTTAAAGTTTTTGGAAGTTAAGTTCTGAGACTGTACAACTCGAAGAGTGTTTAAACTTCTGGGTAACTGCAAACATGCCAAAATTACTATTTCATTTGTATCTACTGTGTTATAAACAGTTAATCAAATATGTCTGCATTGGCATCCACAAAAAAATATATTTTACACATAGTTTGTACAGAGGTTGTACTTAACTCTTTCAAAAATAATAATAATAAATAAAACAAATTTGCCAGGGGTAGACAAACTTTGGCATACACTTGTACAACATCTCTAATTATTGTTGCAATGTAAAGAGAGCAGTGTTGTTTGTGAAGACAGTCTGTATAGTATTGTATTTAATGTACATTTAATATTTAATGGCTGTGTGTTGATTAAAAATAATCTTATCCTGAATCAGCTTCAAATGTTATTAGAAAAACTTCAAAATGTAACAAAATAGGAAGCCAGTGTACATTGAATAAGATCAGTGAAATACGTTCTAAGTTTATTATCCTGATAAGGCCATGGGCTGTAGCATTCTGAACAAGTTGGAACTTGGTCTGTAAAATCAATCTGTAACAGTCTTATCTACAAATAAACTGTACCTTGGAGGAGCCATAAGCAGTTCCTGGCCATCCCTGAGTCTTATGATCTCCATTCTGCGCAGCAACAACAAACTCCCCCATCAGCAGACAGAGTTCCTCCTCTGAAATCTCTGTGCTTCTCAACCTGACAATACAAACAATACAACCATGGTGGGTCTTAAAAGAATGAGTCACTGTAAAAATCTAATTTATGTGGTGATCTCCTTTGTCCCAAATGAAGTTCACCAGTCAAGACATGTTTGATGTGTGAAGTCGGCTTCTTTGATTGTGCTATGGAGCTATATAACAGAAACATACATACTCTCAGTGCCATATATTTCCATGACTTGTTAGCTGCATAGCCTCCTATCTACAGAGCAAAACTAAAAAGGCAAACTAGACACCAAACCTGTCTCCGCCTTTTGAAATAAGGGGACAGTTATGTACATTTGAATGGGAAAAGGCAAAAGAAATCAATAACTGTGAATTTTTAACTTAAGTCATACTTCGCCTGCAGTTCAGGACTGCATTCATTCAATGACCGCTTGCTGACGAAGCTGGATACATTAACCACGCGGGCATTGGGCCTCAGCAGAGGGAAGAGAGCATGGCACACCCACAGTGTTCCCCAAAAGTTGGTGCGCATGGTGACTTCAGCCTGCTCCCCAAATGGCTCTGGTGCATTTACTAAAAGGCAGACAATAAACAAGAAAGAAATTTTATTAATTCCTGACAAACAACTGACTTCAGCCTGCTCCCCAAATGGCTCTGGTGCATTTACTAAAAGGCAGACAATAAACAAGAAAGAAATTTTATTAATTCCTGACAAACAACTGACTTCAGCCTGCTCCCCAAATGGCTCTGGTGCATTTACTAAAAGGCAGACAATAAACAAGAAAGAAATTTTATTAATTCCTGACAAACAACTGACTTCAGCCTGCTCCCCAAATGGCTCTGGTGCATTTACTAAAAGGCAGACAATAAACAAGAAAGAAATTTTATTAATTCCTGACAAACAACTGTGCATCAATTCATTAATAGCCTGTTTGTTTTCTTTTTTGCAATCTATACTTACAGAAACTAAGCTGCAAAAACAGCCTGTATCAAGTTGACTGTTTTGTGATGTCACAAAATAAAAGCATTTACATATATTTGCCTATTTGCCCTACTGTGGTGTTTTAGTCTAGACCTTTGGATGAGACAGAATACAGGACAGCCAATTAGAACAGAGATCATCGATCAGCCTCAGCCTTTAATGCATAACAAAAACAGTATTTAATTCTAAGGAATAAAGAGGCTGAAAAGATTATGTGAATATGAATTATGACTGTGTTTGGTACATAACCTCAAGTATTTTTTGTAGAATATAGGCCCTTTAAAAACTTGCAAGACACTTTTTTATTCAACTGGAAAGATATGAATGAAAATGTGGGACATATGTGGCCTCTTTCCTTGCACAGCTTCTGTCAACAACTTAAAGGGAAATTCCAGCAGAATTTCAAAATCCTTGCTTAATTCAGTCGTTAAGAAGTCAAAAAAGTCATATTTGAGCAGTGCCAAGTTTAAAAGGTGCGTTGTAACGTTTAAGAATCATACTGAGTGCGATTCTTTTTAGTGGTGGCGAGAGGAACCAGGGGTCACAGTGTCTACAGCACAAATATAACCGTTTTATTTACTACCCAAAACAATCAGCCTAAATTAATGTATTTTTTTCTGATTTACCACAGTCTCTACTTTAGGCTATTTTGACTTATGTGACTTCCCTCTAGATATTTAAAATAGGTTTTAGGCCAAACGTTTATCGTAAAACAATATCTAAACTACATGCAAGCTTGTAATCGCTTCCAGTAATACTGGTAATAACAGCCTGTGCTTTCTGTGCTTTAAGAGGCATCAAATGCTTCAGACGTCTGGTTCCCATCACAAACACTGGAAAGAGTTCTGAGTTTCTCTGGTCAAACTACTCTGAATGGCTTTCTCTGCACACTGTGGAGTCAGCAAAGCGAGAAAAGCGGAGTTTTAAGCGAACAATCGTTTATTGGACCGCTCAGCGTTGATTTGTGCAGGAATTTTGACAAATCTGCTGTATTCCCCTTTTAAACCGACCTTTGAATGCGATCCCCGCGTTGTTAACGAGCACATCCAGGCCTCCGTAGCTTTTCTCCAAAAACGTCTTTAGCGCCAAACTGCTGGTCTGGTCGCAGATGTCGAGCTGGTGAAAGACTACATTTTTATAACCCTCTCTTTTCAGCAGCTCCACAGCCTCGAGCCCCAGCTTTTCGTTGCGGGCAGTGAGAAGCACATCCCCGCTGTATCCTGCCTTACAGAGCCCTCTCACTATAGCGAGGCCGATGCCTTTGTTTGCTCCTGTGACTACAGCGACCTTTTTCGACATTTTACTCTCCAGAGTCGTGACCGAGTTTCTTAGACCAAATGCACGCAATTGAGCAACTGCTGTAGCCAAACAGGTTGTTATCAGCGTTCAGTGTAATTTGACCTTACCCTGCACATTCGGTGTGAACGACGCGGCGCTGATCAAACTGATCCATCTTGGCTGATCTGAGATCAGTCCGGCAGTTTGTTTGATCACTGTTCAGGCGTGTTGGGGTTCGGAGTCGCAGATCCTGGATCAGTGTAAAAGTGCACAGCGCTCCCAGCTCCGCCCTGCCTTCGGGCTCGGGCAGCAGAAGGAGTAAAGACGAATGTACAAAGTCACAGCCGGAACATTGCATAACGTATATACTCACACTTTTGATTTATGATCTTTACCCTGTTCTTACTTAATCGTGTTCAAAAATTGTTGTAAAATTCCTCTGCCAACAGGTGCTTTTCCAGTCGCTTAATACTACCCCGGTGAAGCCTCTGCTAAAAAAAAGAAGAGTAGCATGGATCCATCCCTAATAAATAATTTTAGACCTTACAAACCTTAAAGCTTTTAGGTAAATTTCTGAAAAAAAGCTGTTTTCAAAAATTCAAAGCATATCTGATGAAGTTTTACAAGAGGTTTCAGTCAAGTTTTCATTCTAACCTCAGAGCATTGGTTCATGTTGTGACTGACCTTCGACTCAGCACTGATGCACAAAATCTTTCTCTTTTGGTCTTATTGCATTTTAGTAGAGCTTTTGATACTGCTGACCACAAGGTTCTAATCCATCACCATGAATACTATCATATTTAGTTAATTAACAGTTTATGGTTTCTCTGGGAAATCATCAAAAATGTTTTACATTTCTTGGGGAGTCCCACAAGGTTCAGTTTTAGGGCACCTGCTCTTCTCTTTGTGCATGTTGCCTCTAGGTGATGTTATTACGGAACAATATCATGTTTATAGCTATGCTGATGATACACAATTATTCCATTCCTTCTGATAATCAAGACTCAGGCTTATCATCAATGGATGTTGCAGAATTTTCTACAGATAAATCATGAAAAACTGAAATTCTAATCCTTGGTACTAAAACCCAGAGAGAAGCTTGGTTCTTTAGCTTCATATACCAAGCCTGAAGTACAAAACCTGGATGTAATGTTAGACTCTGAGCTCTGGTTATCTCTCACGTAAACGCTATCACTAAAGTAGTTTTTAATAATTTGAGTTCTCTCTGAGTTTTAGTAACAATGATCAGTATTCCAGTTTTCATTATTTTATGTACAAAATTTTAAAAATGTCTGTTAATCAGTAAGTCTGCAAAGTCTGTGGTTCTGATAAAAAAGAGACAACGTAATTAAATGTTAGAGAGCTTCATAATGTGGTGTATGTCATTTCCTTCCCTCTGGGAAAAAGGTTGTTACGGAAAGCTCACTTACTCCATTTTTTATTACCATAAGCAACCAATTAAATGATCTAATTGTCTACAGAACCAGTCAAAATACATTAATACATAATCAGTTTTAATTCAAATAGGAAGTGTTTTTTCTGGTTTAAGTCTTCAGGGATAACAACATTTATCCCCAAAGATGGACTAAAGCGGAGATACACTCTAATTAGGTGCCAGCATTTAATGAGGTTGTTAGATTAATTAAAATCCAAGAGAATTCAATATCCATGGTGATTTTCAGCACTGATTACTCATTATATGATAGACATTGTTTCAGAAATGACAGAACATCTGTCAGTGTTTGAGGACCTACTCAGATATTTGACAGAAGTTAATATAACAAAACCTACAAAAAAAGATAGCACTGTAACATGTGTTCATCAGTGACAGCTTCAGTTCTAGACTTGAAAACACATTTATTAGATTATTCATCATATCTGCAGTGAGTTGCATAATGTTGCAAAAAAGATAATAGACAGATAATAGTTTATAAATTCATCACATAATAATAATATAATAATCCTAGAGAGGGTGATAAACATTCTGCAATGTACTGCAAAAACTTGAGCAAAACTTGAGAAAACTTGAACAATGAAAATTTCTTATTTATGAAAGATTATATAATAGTGGTACTTTGCCTGTGTTTGGTTGTACATTGGAGTTTATGTGCTTTTTTTTTTTTCTTTTTCAAACTGTTAATGAACTATGTGTTGAAACAGTTGATTTTCAGCAGTGTTAGGATTAGGCTTGGGTGTAGAACTGCTTTTAAGCTTGAGGTTAAGGTTTAAGGATTAAGAGTGAATGTTAGGTTTAGAGTTGGGAAAAATTAAGGTAAGTCTATCGATAATTAGTTTAATGCAAGATAAAGGCAAGGTCAGCTTCTACAAAGCATCTACAGGGTGCTGTTCAGACAATGTGTTATTTTAGGTGAAGCAAAGCACTGCACAGCACTCAATCAGTATGCTTATTTATAATAATATAATAATAATCTTTATTTGTATAGCACCATTCATACATACATGCAACTCAAAGTGCTTTACAGAATAAATAAAAAGAAAACAAAGATAAGCAAAACACATTAAAAGAAATAAAGATAGAAGGAAACTAAATAAAATAATGAAATAAACTGAAAAAGATAAAATGAAAAAGATAGAACAGACAAAAGTTTCTTAACTAAAGCAGATCTAAACAGGAAGGTTTTAAGATTACTCTTGAAGCTGTACAGGGATGTAATGCCTCTTAGCTCCTCAGGAAGAGAGTTCCAAAGCTTTGGGCCATAGTGGCTAAAAGCACCCTCGCCAATCTTTAACCGGGTTTTAAGAATCACCAGTAGATTACTGTTTGAAGACCTGAGAGACCTGACAGGAACATATCTCACCATCATTTCACTGAGGTAAAGAGGAGCAAGACCATGAAGACATTTAAAAACCATCACCAGAACCTTAAAATCTATTCTAAAACTGACAGGTAACCAGTGCAGTGAGTGGAGTGCAGGTGTAATATGATCTCTCTTTCTTCTGCGGGTCAAGACCCTTGCAGCAGCATTCTGAACTCGCTGTAGGTGAGAAATAGAGCTCTTTGGGAGAGCAGATAAAACAGTGTTGCAATAATCTATCCTTGATGTGATAAATGCATGGACAAGTTTTTCACTATCAGCAGGAGAGAGCATATCTCGGACCTTAGCGATGTTTCTAAGGTGAAAATAAGCTGTCTTGCATGTAGTCATGATGTGTGATTTAAAGCTGAGCTCATTATCAAAAGTGACGCCCAAGTTCTTAACACATTGTTTGGCCTTCAGATTCATTTGATTTAAATAAGTCTGAACATCATTCTTTTGTGAATCACTGCCAATAACAAGAACCTCTGTCTTCTCTTTATTTAATTGCAGAAAATTGTCTGACATCCAAGTCTGTATATCACCTATGCACTCAAACAGTAAGCTAATTGATTTTAGGGCTTTAGGTTCTAAAGAAATGTAAAGTTGAGTGTCATCTGCATATTGATGATAACTAATACCATGTTTGTTAATGATATGGCCCAAGAATTGATCCTTGGGGGACGCCACAAGTTATTTTTTGACGTGTGGAGGAAGAGGTACCTAATGCAACATAGTAATCGCGCCCAGTTAGATACGATCTAAACCAGTCTAAGACTAAGCCACTAAGGCCTACCCAGCTCTGTAGTCAATCAATAAGTATTTCATGATCAACAGTGTCAAAAGCAGCGCTTAAATCTAGGAGAAAAAGGACTGAGAGTTTGCCTGCATCTTTATTCAATCTAAGGTCATTTACTACCCTAACTAGAGCTGTTTCAGTGCTATGGAGAGCTGTGAAACCGGACTGAAAAGTGTCATTTATTTGGTTTACTTTAACATAATCATTCAACTGGGTTGACACAACTTTTTCAATGATTTTGCTAAGAAAAGGAAGGTTAGATATCGGTCGATAATTAATGAGAAATGTGGGATCAAGATTTCTGTTCTTTAGTAGTGGTTTAACCACTGCAGTTTTAAGAATATTAGGGAATTCTCCCAGTTGCAAAGACTGATTAACAATCATTAGAACTTCATTAGATAATGAGCTCAGAACCTGCTTGAAAAAGCATGTTGGTAGAGGGTCCAGTTCACATGTAGAGGATTTAAGTGATGAAATCACGTCAAATAGTGTTACCATGTCAATTTCCTTGAAATAAGACATATTTCAGTTAGGATGACTAACTGATATCAGGGCTGGTAGTCTATTAGTGCTTGTTGCTATATTCTGCCTTAAATTAGTAATCTTGTCCCTAAAAAATATTGCAAACTCATCACATTTTTCAACTGAAACGGATTCAGGGAAGACATGGGAGGTGGGGTTTACTAGCCGATCTATACTTCTGAACAGGGCAGCTGAGTTATTACTGGTTGAGTCGATTAAGGTAGAGTAATAGTTTTTCCGTGCTGATTTCACTTCACTGTTGTAAATCTGCAATCTTGTTTTATAGATATCAAAATGTACTACCAATTTTGACCTTCGCCAACGTCTCTCAGCCTGCCTGCAGTCTTGCCTGAGTTTTATAATAGATGTAGTGTTTCTCCAGGGCATCTTAATTCTTCCAGAAATAGTCTTAGTTACTTTTGGTGCCACAACATCAATACAGCTCCTAACTCTGTGTGTGAATGTTTCAACTAACTCATTCCCATTTTCTGTGAGGGGAGGGAGGGACTGTATCATATCCGTGAAGGCCACGGCACTGCCAGCACTGAGATAACGCTTGGATATAACGATTGCCTATGAGTTGGACCTGATACTTGTTGTGTGAGACCAAAAGAGTTAAGTATCCTCATGAATTCTGAAGTGACTGGATTTGTGGGTATATCCATGTGAATATTAAAATCCCCAGTAATTAAAACATAATCAAAATCAATTAAAATCCTAGAAAGCATTTCTGCAAAATCTTCAAGAAAGTCTGTATGTAGACTGGGAGGATGGTAAATAACAATCAATATCAAATTTCAAATCAAATCAAATTTATTTATATAGCGCTTTTTACAACTGATGTTGTCACAAAGCAGCTTTACAAAAATGGGAATCACAGCACAGAGAATCAGACAAAACACTGAACATAATATACAGAATATACAGAATATACAGAACCCCCGTGAGCGCTGAGGCAAGGAAAAAACTCCCTCAGAGCTGGAGGAGGAAGAAACCTCGGGAGGACCAAGACTCACATCTAAAGGGGGGACCATCCTACCACTGGTCAGACAACTTATAAGTTAAACATTGAAAAGTCAATTTTACATCCACGCAGTTCTAATATATTCAGGTGTGTATAATCAACAGTGGAAACAATTAGAGTTCATATAGATTTGGATGTGATCTGTAGTGGAGAAGCTGCGTTCCAGAAACTTCCATCAGTCTGGTCAATCAGGGGGACAGGGGGACTTGAGGGTGGGACATCCATCAGTATTGGGCCGGACCGGTGGACAGTCAGTAACTCGGAGGAAGGAAAGATTTAGGAATTAGTTTAGACTGGATTTATGAAGAACAGACAATGTAAAAAATTATCAGAGTGTGACTAATGACTCCGGCAGGTCTGAATATAACAGCCTAACTAAAGGGAGAGAGCCAGAAGGTAACATAGACACGGAGGCTCCCTGAGACACTCGCATTCACCCACTCCACCGTCCACAAACCTGAGTGACTGCATGTAGTGAGTGACCGCAGCACCAGCATCTCAGTTTACCCACAATTCACTATGTCCATGAACCCCTGGATCTGCAGCCTTATCTAAAGGGAATTAGCATTAACTACCAAAAGCTAAACTAAACAAGTAAGTTTTTAGTCTAGACTTAAAGATTGAGACTGTGTCTGAGTCCCGAACATTATCGGGGAGATTATTCCAGAGTTGGGGCGCTTTATAAGAGAAAGCTCTTCCTCCTGCAGAGCTTCTCTGAATTTTGGGAACTACTAGGAAGCCAGTACCCTGTGATCTAAGTAATCGTGGTGGTTCATAATAGGAGATAAGGTCTCTCAGATACTCAGGAGCGAGCCCATGTAGGGCTTTATACGTTAACAGGAGAATTTTATAGTCTATGCGGAATTTGACTGGAAGCCAGTGAAGAGCTGATAGGACTGGACTAATATGGTCAAATTTTCTAGTTTTAGTAAGGACCCTGGCTGCAGCATTTTGAACTAGCTGAAGTTTATTTAAGTTACTGCTAGAACATCCTGACAGTAGCGCATTACAGTAGTCTAGCCTTGACGTAATGAAGGCATGTACTAATTCTTCTGCGTCATGTAAGGATAAAGCATTTCTTAGCTTGGCGATGTTACGGAGATGTAGAAAAGCTGTTTTAGTAGCATTAGATATGTGTTTATCAAATGCTAGATCTGAATCTATGATAACGCCAAGATTTTTAGCTGTTGAACCAGGTGTGACTGAGAAGTCGGCCAGATTCAACATTAGGTGTGATAATTTATTTCTAGCAGCTTTAGGGCCTAATAGAAGAACTTCTGTTTTATCACTATTTAATAGAAGAAAGTTGTGTGACATCCATGATTTCACATCTTTTACGCAATCCTCCATTTTCTTTATTCTCTGTTTGTCATCAGGTTTGGCTGATATGAAGAGCTGCGTGTCGTCTGCATAACAATGAAAATTAACATTATGTTTTCTAATAACTTTGCCCAGGGGGAGCATGTATAACGTAAATAATAACGGTCCTAAGATAGAGCCTTGTGGAACTCCATATCTAACCTTTGTATAATTGGAGGGTATATTATTTACCCTCACAAACTGAAAACGATCGGTCAAGTATGATTTGAACCACGATAAGGCAGTTCCAGTTATACCGACCATTTTCTCTAATCTTTCTAGGAGGATATTATGATCTATTGTATCAAAAGCTGCGCTCAGATCAAGAAGTACCAGTAAAGAAATGCAGCCTTGGTCAGCGGCAAGAAGCAGATCATTTGTTATCTTAACTAGAGCTGTCTCAGTGCTATGATGAGGCCTAAATCCAGATTGGAATTTTTCATAGATCTGGTTTCTTTGCAGATAAGAGCCAAGTTGTTGGGCCACGGCCTTTTCTAAAATCTTAGAAATAAATGGTAAATTTGAAATAGGTCTATAGTTAGATAGTACACTAGGATCAAGATTTGGTTTCTTGATCAAAGGTTTAATTACTGCTAGTTTAAAGGCTTTGGGAACATGCCCCAGGTTTAATGATGAGTTTACTATTGTTAATAGTGGTTTAATTATGTCTGGTAATACCTGTTTTAATAGTTTTGTGGGAACTGCATCAAGTGTACAGGTTGTGCAGTTTGATGAGGAGATAATTTTCTCCAGTTCTAACTGATGTAGTGGGTTAAAAACTTTCAACCTGACTTCGGTAGCTGGATTTTGTTCTATATCAGCCACACCAGATGACAGACAAGATGTGCTATTTGTTGAATTTTGTCCCGAATATTTTCGATTTTATTATCAAAATAGTCCATAAAAGCATTGCTAGTGTGGATTGCTGGAATCTGAGGATCAGTACCTGCCTGATTTTTAGTCAGTTTAGAAATAACACTAAAGAGAACTCTAGGGTTGTTTTTATTAATCTCGATCTGAGAGGCCAGATACTCTGAGCAGGCTTTATTAATTTCTCTTCTATATTCAACAATACTGTCTTTCCAAGCAGAGTGGAATACTTCCAGTTTGGTTGATCGCCATTTTCGCTCAAAATTTCGTACTAATTGCTTTAAAGTACGAGTTTGGTCGTTATACCACGGCGCAAGTCAATAGAACTGGATAAGTACTGTTCAGTTGTACTGCTAGATATTCAAACGTAGATTGTTCCCCTAGTGAGATCTGCTTACAGCAGAATGCTTTATGGTAAAAACAAGCAACACCACCACCTCTCTTATTTACTCTAGAGACATTAAAATAGTTAAAATTGGAAGGAGAAGCTTCATTTAGTACTATTGCTCCGTTACCATCAAGCCAAGTCTCTGTTAGAAAAAGGAAGTCCAGACAGTAATCTTCAATTAATTTAGCTATGATAAAAGACTTGTTTGTGAGTGAGCAGACATTTAGTAAGGAGACTTTCAGGACTTGATGTGGTTGGTCAACAAAGCTTACATTACTTGTGCATTTCACTGGGATCAGATTTTGTTTGTTACAATGTCTTGTACTACTACGTTTTCTTCTGACTACATTTTTATTCCGAAACTGACAACCATGCAACCGGCTATTTACAAGAACTGGAATGTAGCACTGACTAGGAGCATGGACTCCAGAGTGTCAGACCTGCGAATTCACTGAGTGTGCAGGAGAAGTAGGTGAGTTCCTACAAGACTGCAGAATGTAGTGTTGCAGAGATTCTCTGACAGGAGATGGTGAACTCCTGTGACTGACATTACTGCTGGCGGTTGGGTGCAGGTTCCGCATGTAAGTGATGCCATACAGTAGATTATCCACAAACATTTGAGTCCCAGCCTTGTTAGGGTGAAGCTGATCAGGTTTAAAAAGCTCAGGACGTCTCCAAAAGATGTTGAAATTGTCAATGAAGTTTACCTTCCGATGTGCACAGGTTGTAGCGAGCCAGCTGTTTAGAGACAGCAGTCTGGTAAAGTGACCACTACCCCGACGTGCAGTTGGTATCGGTCCAGAAATGAACACTTCAGACTGTGAAAACTCCAGAATATCGAATAGATGGTTAAAATCTTGTTTCAGTGTCCCCGACTGTTGTTTGTAAACATCGCTAGAGCCAACATGCACTATCAGTCGTTCCATAGCTGGATGATCATGCAGTATGCGTGGAATCATGGGTATCACTTCACAGACAGTAACACGAGGAAAGCAAAAGGCCTTAATGCTTTTGCTCCATACATCTCTGACTACCGAGTGACATTTATTTTGCCTTCTAAAAGGTAAAATTGACTTTTTAGTATTAGTTTTGTGTGCTAAGCATTAAAGTATCAAACAACCTTTGGACTATGAGCTATTTATTTAACATTAAATTGTTCAATTGCATGTATTACACATTTTACAAGCCAACTTTTAAAAAGTCAATAAATAAAAATATTAAAATATAACAAACAAAAGGTGAATACTATTTCACAATACAGCTTAATAAAATAAAATGCCTCAAAGAATAATTACAGTCATATGTGCACACTGTACAGTCATCATGATGAGTCAAAAGTCACAGGACAAGTTTTATTTTATGTTTTTTTTTTAATTTTATTATCAACTTTTATCTCTGGGGTAATCTCAAACAAATTGTGTATGCTGAGAAAATCTGCAACAAACACCACCTTCAGCACTGCATCATGGAGGCTTGATACAGCATAAAAAATAAAATAAAATGGTGTCCTGTGTCTTTTGATTCAATCTGTATATATAAAGCTACCCTTTGGCTTTCTTCTTCAAATAATGACACCTGAAGTAGCAAGAGACATCTCTCCTTGGTATCGGTGAAAGCCTTCATGTTTGCACAGTATTTCTAGAGTCACCTGCAGTGGTATTAGAAATAAAATTATTAGCAGTTTAACATTATATTTAGCAGTGTAAAATTAGATTGTGTAAATGAGACATACTGTAATTATTGAACTTCCTACCTCTGGCAGCATAACATCTAGAATAAAGTCAACACTTCTGAGGTCTTTTTTGTCCAAGCACAAAGCTGTCTGAATTTTTTCATACAGCTCATCAATCTAAAATGTAACCAAAAATATATGAAAACGTTCAATTAAATATACAGGAGTGAAAAAGGAAAATGTACTTATGGTGAACTGCAGCAGTCAAGTTATCAAAGACGCACCCGTTCAGTGCTAAATTTGGGCAGTCTAGACCTAAGTGTGGTCCGGAGCTTCATACACTTGTTGGGATGGCTCCAAAGGAACATTCGTGCTGACTTCTTTGCACCACTGGACAATTGCCTATGTAACTCCTATTGTAAAAAGTTGCATTATTAGCCAAAGAAATGAAATTAACCTCATATTTATTTACAGGACTACAATATTTGCAAGTCAAGAAAACAGTCAGTGTCAAAAAAACTTAAAGCCCTGTATTGACAATATAGTTTATGGTATGAAACCTTTATTTACATTCAGTTGAAAAACGGAAAGACCCTAACAGCACTACTAAGTGTATCAACAGTTACAGCAGTGCTGTGCCAAATGTTAAACTACACTATTTGGTCAAAAGTTTGTAGACACCTGCATATCCAACGTTTTGTCCAAAAGTATGAACAGGTTTGTCCCCCCTCTATTGCAGTGAGTGTTTCTACTGTTATGGTAAGGCTTTACACTTGACATTAGTGAGAGAATCTGATTGCATTCAGCCATAAGAGCATTAGTAAGGTCAGGTACTGATGTCACTCCAACTCATCACAATGGTACTAGATGAATCTCCTTCACATTCCCACTGCTCCACAGCCCACAGGCAGTCATGGGCTGGAGGTTAGGGAACTGACCCTGTGACCGGAAGGTTGCCGGTTCAATCCCCAGTGCTGACAGTCCATGACTGAGGTATTCTTGAGCAAGACACCTAACCCCCAACTGCTCCCCGGGCGCCATGGATAGGGCTGCCCACCACTCTGGGCAAGTGTGCTCACTGCCCCCTAGTGTGTGTGTATTCACTAGTGTATATGTGGTGTTTCACTTCACGGATGGGTTAAATGTGGAGGTGGAATGTTGGGTTAAAAAGGTATCACTTAATGCTGGTGGACTTTATACCCCTCTAGCCAAGGCCTGGCAGTGGCATAATGCTCCCAAGCATCCTATTGAACTGGAAATATTTGTCATGGAAACTTTACAAGCTGTATGTGTGCAGTTTAACACCTGGGTGCACCTTAATAAAAAGATGCAGCTAAGTTGAGATATAGTGCACCTTCTCACAAATATGTTTCTCAAAAGTTAATAACATAATTAAATGGTGAAAAGAATAGATGAAAAAATAGCACATGGTTTAAAAAGGTTCACAAGTTACAAACATAATATTGAAGTCATCTACTTTAAATGTAAAAACTGAATAATGAAATAAATTATTAAGAAATTATGGAGTAAAAAATATAAATGTCTACATCGTAAGTCAACTGACTAAATAGAGATTTGAAAAAAGAAAAGATATTCTTCAAGCATAACTGACAGGTTTGAAAACCTTTAAAAGTCTTAAAGGCATGACATCAGAAAATATAAGAATAAGAAGAATAATTGGAAGCATTGTAATTACCTGGATTTCCTCATCACTGATCAAGCCTCCCACACCTTTCTGACAAAGAATTGAGAGGAGCCTGTAAGCAAACATAATTAATTCATTAAGTGGATGTTCCTACAGTGAGCATGTTTAATACAGTTTGCCATATGTCCATCATAACTTGGAGCAGTTACTTACTTTGTATGTGGGTAAGGGTAAGGTTTGTCGCATCCACATTTAAAGCTTTTGTTTAGGAGGTCTTCTTGCTGTACACCAGCACAATCTGTGTGTAACCACTTTTCACAGACTTCACACTGTACCCAGGTGAATTTAGAAACATCTGGATATAGGGATCTGTACCAGTTCACAACAATTAAATTAGTCAGAACAATGGTTTTACGAACGTTTGAATGAAAATTTTGTTGAGGAATATGTACAATGTACCTCTCTGCTCTATGTCCAGTCATTCTCTGGTACGTGCATGCATAAATTTTGCTAGCCAAGCAATCTGTATCATGTGTTGCTAGTCTCTATAATAAACAATAATTCAAATATAGTGTTGTCACTCACACAAGTTGGCATTTTAATAGAAGATGCTGATTTATAAATGAATAAATAAATAAACCATCAACTTACTGGCAGAACAGCTTCTGCTGCTAATGCAGCTGCATGATATCTACGCAGGTGAAGTAACTGTTTTTGAAACAGAGTCTCATTTGCAGCTTTGATTCTTCTAACTTCCAGTTCTGCCATCTATGTTCACATAGAATATAACTTGTATATATATATATATATATATATATATATATATATGTGTGTGTGTGTGTGTGTGTGTGTGTGTGTGTATGTATTGATAGATACTTACTGTGCAAACAAATACCCCACATTTATCTGAATCAGACTGCTTCCATTGGGCTGGACTCTTTATTGTCCAAGTGCCCAAATCCCAAATGTTCTGAAATGCATTACTGGGAAAAAAAAAAAAAAAAAAAAAAAAAAAAAAAATATATATATATATATATATATATATATATACACACACACACACATATATATATATATATATATATATATATATATATATATATATATATATATATATATATTAAAAACAACAT
Source organism: Pygocentrus nattereri (assembly GCF_015220715.1). Classification (NCBI taxonomy): domain Eukaryota; kingdom Metazoa; phylum Chordata; class Actinopteri; order Characiformes; family Serrasalmidae; genus Pygocentrus; species Pygocentrus nattereri. The sequence goes on from NC_051226.1 coordinate 15,172,075, forward strand.
TCTAGATTGTGGATGCAGCAGATGAATCTGTCGGGAAAAGTTGTTGCAACCATTTGTAAAGACATTGGCTAAATATGATTAAACTTAAAGCTTAAATTATTCAAGCTTAAACTATTAGTAACATACTGTGTTGACGACTGGGATCTATGCATCTTTAGTTAATATTAACAAAGCTTATGAACAATCAGTCTACACCTGCATTATAATGCATTAGAATTCAGTCTAGTCATATTTCATTTTATAATACAGTATATAAACAGAAGTAGTTAAAGACTGTACCAAATAATACACAATAAACAAGATCTAGAAAGAATAAAAATATGTAGCTATGTTCTCTTGTTAAGGTAGACATAAAAATATGTACCATAACAATTCCATGTCCTGGGCTTCAATTGTTTTATTTTTCCCCAAAGAATCATACAGTCTGATTTCAGATGTCAGACCATCAAAGACCTAAAAACAATAAAAGTAAAAATTATTTTTGTTATCAGGGCCAAGACTTCTGTTAAAAACACATAATACCACTTCTCTTTTTCCAAACAACTATACTCACCCACAAAATAAAGTGGTTTCCAGATTCTGGGGTTTTGTGCCCAACAACACGGGGAATGAGCACTTTTGAGTTTTCCTTTACTTCCTACAATTAAAACAAAGTATGGATTTATTGGAAAATGCAGTACAGAACTTCACAGGGTATGCAGTCAATATTGACACTTTTAGGTAATCAGAGAATACCTTTATGCATTTTAAATGCACATCTTGAATGGCTTTGTTGTTTTGCCAGTCTCTCCACTAGAGTATAAAATTAAATGTTGGAATAAGGATGACCTGGAATAAAATCACATTTAGCATCATTTAAAAATTTTTTGAACTTATTAACTTTAGCAGTAATATTTAAATAAGAACAATTTACATTCTCTGTTCCTTCCACCAACTGAGAAAGTCTTGTGTCTACTACCTGTAAAAAAGAAAGCTCAGTTCATTCTTTGATCTTAAAGTTGTTTTCTGTTGTGTGAGATTAATGCTCACGCTATCTGTCAGCCAAGACATTCTGACTTTTCCAGTTGACCGTTGCTCAGTGCACATTATTTCAGGGGGGCACAAACTTTTCAGATCATGAAGGTTGGCTGTTGAGTTTGCAATCCTTATTGTGGTCAGTTGCTCCTCTTTTTCTTCAGCAAAAAGGACTGCTAATTTTTCCTAAACATTATAAATATTACAACATTTTAACAGACAGTTACATAGTTATACATTCTATTTTGTTTACTTTTTACATTTATTTAACAAAAAGTTAATGTACCTCATTTGATTGGTTAATTGGAAAAAGACCAACTGAAAAATGCTGCCAGCTCTTGCTGTTTTCTTCTTCTAGGGGCAATCCTTTAATTTCCATACCTTCCTTTACCCCTTCTTTCTTGATTGCTGCCAATTATAATTTAAACAATACTTCAGTATTTCTTCACCTTTTTATTGATTCAAAATATGAAATGCAAATAACAGTTACACAAACCTGTTCCAGAAATACCAAGTCTTCCACTGCTGTCTACTTCTAATGGGTCCAATGCAATTCTCATCATGTCTTCTTTGAATTTCTGATTTACCTTCTGATTATGTAGGTGGAACATGAGTCTCAAGGAAAACATGAAATGCCTGTCCTTCATAATGCAAAGAAAGTACCGACTTGAGGCCAGTTCTCGATTAAGTTGCTCTGCCACCGCTGTGTTTACAGTGGAGCAAAGCTCTGGAACAAGATCTAGACTTCTCAGTCTCCCTTCTGGGCGTTTTTGATTTTTCTGGTGAAATCGATCATAGAGGCTGTAGCATTCATTAGTTCCTGTCACTGGATGGGGTCTTGAATGCACAGCAGTACAGTCCATCTCTTTGATGCCTTTAAACTGACTAACATTAAGCCATGGAAGCGAAATCTGTAATGTTTTCTTTAATGCCTTTTCAATATTCTCTTCTGTAGCTTCACAAAGTTTTCCATCGTATGGCTGAAAAAAACCTTGTTCTGTCCTGTTATTGAGGTGTCTTGCTACACGGCCTGCTACGTCACAAATGTAAACATTTGGGGGGTGCTGAAAGCTCAGGAAGGCATCAGCATGGTCCCTTGCAGACTCTTGCCACCACAAAGGGGAGCAGTAATAAACAATTGAATGTTGACAAGAGACATGTAAAACGCCACCTAAAAAAAAAAAGACACGGATCCATACAATACTTACTAAAACATTTTGTGTATAATGCCATATTTATTGATTTTATATTACACTTACCCCCAGCTTTCTGCAATTTCACAAACATTTTTGGATAAATGTCTTTGTAGAGTAGGAGTTCTTGTAGCCGGTTCAGGATGTCCTCTCTTGTTCCCTCTGTTGAAACACCCAGTGCTTCGCAAGCTGAGACAAGTTCTGCTTTCTGTACCTATGGAAAGATGAAGCACACATTTCTTAATCATATACTTTTCATTATCATAATCTAGATATTTAAATGAATATTGTTTAAATATGTATACCGGTACTCAACCTTTTTTTTTTCAATCAAATCTAGAATGTAATCTTCATTAATCTCTGTGTTGGCCACCTTTCCTTTTTTACCCATATTACTTTTCTGCCATAGTCCCTTCAGTATTTCTGTTTTGGGAACTATATCTCCAGCTCTAGTATTCTCTCCAATCCAAGGTGCCAACTCAGAATATTGTGTTCTTCCACCTAAAGCATATAAAGAAAACAACAATAAATAATAGACAGTAAAATATAATGCTCTAACATTAGCATTTCAAGATTTCACATATTCCCTGACCAGACACTCCTGATTTTTCTCATCAACTGATTTTAAAGCCGATAAGGAGCTGAATTGGTGTGCTGAGTCAAGAAACACTTGACAGTGGGGTCACCACCAGCAGAATAAAAAAAAACACTGCCACATTGCAAACATTATACTGCATTATATTTTAATTACCAGTGCAAAATCCAGAAGCAATCATCTCATTTTCCAAGTTCTGCCACTTTGCTTTTATATTTACACAAAGGTCTTCAGCTCTCACTGTGTCAGGATCAGGTTTCTTCAATGCTAAAAAATGGTGTAAGCACATATATCAATGATTCCAAACAAGGCTCCATGCTCAGTACATTTTAGTTCTCCCTGCTCCTAACACACCTCATCTGACTGCGGAATAAATTACCAAGACTTAGTTGAAGTGGATGTGTTAGAGCAGGGAAAGCACTAAAATGTTCAGGGCAGAGGGGCCTCCAGGTCCAAGGTTTATGAGCCACAGACATAGAAGAAAAACACACACACACTTTTCTTAATTTCTTATTCTCTAGGATGTATTTTGGTTATTCCATCTGAATTTCCGAATCATAAGACAAATTATTCAGTAACTGCATGAAATAAATGCAATTCATTTATTTATTTTTTTTGTAAAACCTTTCCTCAAATAAACAGAAAATGTGTTTTATGATCACACATGTTGCTATATGCTTACAATTTGCTGCTGAAAGCCAAAAATCTTAGACTCCCTTTGTATTACTTTATAAAAATAATTTTTGCAGTTTATCACTGAAGAGACTGTTTATAGCCCAGATTTGTAAGATTTTTTCAGTAGAAAAAAACTGAATCCAGCTTCTTTTATTATAAGGGTTTAAAATTACATTGTCTATTAGACTGGAAAGAAGTGTTACAGCCTCATACAACACCCAACTTCTGAATGTAGCTTATGAAATATTTGAATATGAAATACTGTTTAATCATTGCTCTATAAAGAATCATCCAAAAGTGTTTTTATCAGCTGTCATCAGTCAAAGAAGCATTTTCAGTGCTAAACAGAACTCCTTTTGCTTAGAGGGTATATATACCTGGAATGTCAAATGCAACCTTCCAGTTTGCATCAGCAACAAGTATCGAAGGGTGGTGTCCACAGCGATAACAAAAGAATCCATAACTGTAATCCCTCAATGCAGAGAAATGGAAAAAGGCTTTTCTTATTGTATCATGGGGGACTTTGCAGCCACTTAAATCTTCCATGATTGAAAGAGTCCGACCAATTGCTGTGTGGTTCTGTAAATTAAACGTAAAACTTTCACAATTAGGTCAGTCTAATCACTTTAAAGGACAAACTAACTAGATGCAAAATACAGTCTATTATCTAGTTTCATTAAACTCCTACCTTAAGTGCAGCTGTTAAAGTAAGGCAAAGCTGGGTGGTCAGGAAGACTTGGTTGTTGTAATTGTGAAATCCAGATGTATACTCTTGAAATCTAACTGTTGTTTTGCAGACTGGACAGTCCTTGATGTAGACATGAACTCCTAAAAGGTTACATTTCTTTGTTAGTTTTCATATAATACTAGCAGCACTGCAAATTCTAGCAACTAAAGATAATTAAATCTAATAATTCAAACCTTTAGTAACAGAACAAAGTCCATATACAACTGCTTCTTTGGTAAAGAGTTTTGGAGGTGAGAGCTCAGGTGGTGTAGGTCCAGGGCAGTAAGGACAGATGGATTCTAGTGTTTCAAACTTCTTGGGCACCTCCCTAACCACACAGAAATTGTCAGAAAGTTCTTCAGGAATCCGTTTATGCTTCATCAAGTAACTTATCATCTTTATAATGTCTGCTGAGTCTAGATGCCCTTTAGTTTCTTTTGAAGTTGTCTCAGAGTTTTCATCCACTTCCATGTCACTGTCTGTGTCATCAAAGTGTATAAGTAAGTCTTGCCGTTTTGAAAAATCCACCACATGCATAGGTAACGATGAACACATCGGGTGGCATTACTTCTGCCTTTGCACCGGCAACTCCATTGCCCAGTTTCAGTGTCAAAAGTGACCCGGGTTCTACCAAATTTGCACCAATTGTCACTTTCTCCGGTGTACACAGAAAAGTGCACATATCTTTTCGAAAATCCAAAGTCACCATAAAATACAGGATAGACACAGCAAGATTTTTCTTTGCAGGCATGATTTTTCAGTTTGATGCATTCATTGACCCTGGATAAAGACATCAAGCCTTTATCCATCATGTTTTGAAGATAATCTTCCTTAAGCACAGCTGGAGGAATATGAACTGATGCTGTCTGTACTCTGCTGAGGTGAAGGCATTCTCTCCCTGGTCTTCCACTTCTTTCTGCTATATCCATGTATTGCTTACAATTATCAACTTTACATGCAATTACTTGATTTTTTATGGATTTCATGACATGGATGGGAACATGAATTCCAGTTTTATCCTTGGCAGTGAAGAAAATCCCCCTCTTCTCATCAATGCAAAATATGGGTTCTGTCACACTTGCATGGATTACATTTTGGTGCCTTCTGAAATTGTATTCACTTGAAAATGTGATGTGGCATGTGTGACATTTCACTTCACTATCAGGTTCTTTTTTTATAGCCTCTTCTTGTAGTTTTGATGTTTGCTCTGATGACTCTAATAAAGAATGAATCACACATTATGGATTAATTAAAGGTATTTATGTCACATAGCTTTGAAAGTCACACTTAATTGTAAATGTTGCATAAGAAATAGAGAACATATTACCACTCAAGGAATTATATAGGCTTTCTGGAGCATTATATAGGCTTTTCTTTTGCTTGGTTACAGATATTTTTTGTGGAAATCTATAATGTTGCTAGGTAGGTCCTAGGTCAGATTATTGTTTTTTTTTCTTTGTATATTGTTATATGCAGAGCAGAACACTTACCTGTTTTTTCTACCTTTTTGGTGAAACAGCCTGCAATGTATATGAAAGGTTTAAATTAGTTGTGTCTAATGTAACAGTTAATTATTATTAAACATTGAATTATTTTTGCCAGCAATAAGTAACATGTTTTTAAAAGGAATTAGTAATGATTCTTATACGTACCATGAGAATTTAAATGAACTTCAAAGTTTGAACGTTTAAGAATAATTTTCCCACACTGGGGGCAATGCCAGTGACTTCTTATTGAATCCTTAACCTCTGCACACATGCATGGTATTGTGAATCTTTCTGAAAAGAAATGATATTTTAGCAGTTATAGTCTATTAGACTATTATATGAGAGGTCTAATAGGCCAATATTCAAACTTCTCTTATCCTATTCTCTTACACATATTATCTAGTCTCTTACACATACAAGCCAAACTCTTAAGAAACCTCCTACACACATAAAATGCTCTTAACAAACTCACGCTTTATTGAGTGTGAGAGAGCTTGGTAGTTTGTGTGACAGTGCATGATTAGCATGCCAGAGAATATAGAGCTTGTGAGACTTTGACAATGTGTGTGAGACAGTTTTATAATCATGGTTTCTGATTGACTTACACAGAAAATTTGCAGACAACTTCAAGACCACAGTGGGACTATTCATCCACCATGAAGGAATGACTAATATTAGTGTAACTGAAGAATTGGTGATCTTTCTTCTTCAGACTGCGGCATGATGTTAAAATGAAAGAAGTTGACCTTTTTGTGGTCAAAAACGTGGCTGCAACTTCTCTTAAGCTTTTCTAAGCTCTTTTACACTCTTTTATACACTAAACACACTATAGCTGTCATAATCCCAATGACAGAATTAAATATCACTGTCAGAGATTTTGGCAGTGTGTGTACTAGTTTTGGTGATGTGTGTGAAAGTGTGTTAATGAGTGTAAGAGGTTTTATAGTGTATGTGACAGCTAATTGTGTTTGAATGTTAGTTTAAAGGGCCTCACATATTCTTTTGGAATTTACCTGCTTAGTCAATTGTAATGTAACCTCTGATTTTTTTTATTTTAATAACACTTTAGTTTGAGTGGTCCTTTGTAGATGATTAATAAACTCTTAAAAGTGTAACAGCAACATATTCACAGAAGCTGTATCCTAATCCTAACCTGAAGTTCACCCCAAAACCTAAAAACTCTTTCCCTGGCCCTAATCATAAAATAAACCAAAAGCTAATCCAGTTAAGATTCAGTTACAGAATGGTGTCAGCTGTGTGTCTGTAACTGCTTGTTTAGGATGTTGAGATGGTGCGTATTAGATCTGTTACATGTTCAGTGAGTTTTCAGGTTAACATCTACAAATATAAACTTTGTCACTTAAAGTGAGAAACAACTGAATTTGACAGATTAAAAAAAACCTTATGTAGTTAATTAAAATGTCAATAATCTACTCAAAGTATTCAGATGATTCACTTGTGCTACATCATTGATATCGTGTTGATGTTATGGAGAGTCCGTTTAATATTTAATCTGAAAAGCACCGCTCAAAATAAAGTTACCTTACTTGTATTAACACATAACCCAATCAAATTTACACAAACGTAAACATGAAACGTAAAACGGTTTACATTTGGAGATCCTCTCTAATGTAACTCTCATAGCAAACAATATAAAGGTAACTATTACAAAAAACGTGATTCAATGCTTACCTTCATTTTTATCTGCATAATATATGGCAAATCTCAAATGTTTAGACCAAAGATGTCTTTCCGAGCAGTCGTCTTCTTGCAGTAGGGGCATTGTGATGTGTTTGCTTTTTTTTTCAGTTCTGTCACTGATGCAAATTCGGTACTTTTTCCTGTTTCCCCGATAATCAATGTCTGTATAGTCTAATTATACAAACATTACATATACATAAAAATATAGTCTAACAGGCTAAAAAGATTAGTTACGCTGGACTACGCCTTACCTGACATGATCACAAAACTGACATAGCCTGTACAATCATGTGACTCAACTCAGTTTAAACTTCGGTGTAAACCTTTTTATGTTTCATTAAACACTTATTATATATATATACATTTACATTCGACATACAGTACGCTAGCGCCTGGTTCATGCTTTACAATGAGAAAAATCACGTGGTGTTTGTTGGGCTTGCAGAACATCATGACTGTGACGTCAAGGATAGTTTATTAACGACAAGTTATAGCTGTAAAGCAAACATTATCTTTACCAGCAAACAGCGTTCAGCAGAATCATGCATGGTTTCCCAGAGAGGGATTAAGAGTAGGTTTGGACTGTAATTCCCTTTAAATGGAAAACAGGAGTCTAGAACTAGACTCAATCCCTGTACAGGGAAACTGACCACAACTGTAAGAAAAGCATGCTGTGAGATGAAAAAAGGCTTTTTAATAGATTGTGTGGGCAGAACTGTTATATAAATGCATTTAATATACTTTTCATGTGCTAAAACCTTTTAAACTAGCTTAAATTTCCATTTATATTTGGGGGAAAACAGAGATAAATACCCACTTCACTTTCTGTAACTGCATTTAAACCAATATTTCACATAGTAAAATGTAAAAATACAACATATACAGTCTAAAATATAATTGGTACAACGTGACATGGCTTGTGAATTGATGTGTTTCAACATAAATCTACTGGGGCAGCTGCAGTTCCGCTGTGTGTACCGGCACAGAGACCACAGTTGCCGCTGTCCCGTACTTCCGGCATCTCGGCTACAACTCCTACTGTCTACTCGAGTTGAGGCGAGAGCTTCATATCTGTTATCTAAAAGATGGATGGATGGATGGATGTTCTGTCCTGAAGATGGCTGCTTGCCACAGCCGTTGTGCTGATTGCTGCCGCGTTCCTTCCCCCGAACAAGAATCCAGCCCTTATCACTGTTGTTGTTCGCTGGATTGGGGGTTGAGGCCAAGATGAGCTTAGGCTTAGCCCCCAGCATATCACAGTGACAATGCAGAGAGACGTCTCTTTCTTTGCCAGTTGCTGGGACGGTTTTATCAGCTGTTTATCAGCCGAGTCCAGAAATTCTTCATCCTCCCTTATAGAGTGTAAGGTATGGATTCTTTCCTGAAGTTCTGCGACCCTCTGAGACAATTTGATACACTCGGAGCAAGTAGATGACGTAGCAGCGTGAGCCATAATCCTTAATCAGTATTAATCAATCCTTCAGTTGCTGGAACTTGATGTGGAATGGAATGTTGGATAGCAGCCAGAAACCGAAAACCCGACCTGGTATGACAACTTATCCTGCACTCATCCTGAGGTGAGAGAGTGAACAAGTAGAAGAGTGAGTGAGAAAGAAAGAGTAAAGGAGTGTGAGAAAGTAAAGTAGAAGAGTGAGTGAGAAAGAAAGAGTAAAGTAAAGGAGTGTGAGAAAGTAAAGTAGAAGAGTGAGTGAGAAAGAAAGAGTAAAGGAGTGTGAGAAAGTAAAGTAGAAGAGTGAGTGAGAAAGAAAGAGGAAAGTAAAGGAGTGTGAGAAAGTAAAGTAGAAGAGTGAGTGAGAAAGAAAATAAAGCAGAAAAGTGAGTGAGAGACAGAAAACGAGTAAAAGGAGAAGAGACAGAGTAAAGCGAGAGGGCAGGAGAGAAAGAAGAAGCAAAGCAGAGGCACCCTAAAGAGTTCAGACAGCAGACTCAATTTGTACTGTATCTTAAGGATCTAATAGGGTTCTTTAAGTCTGCTTCAAAAGCAGTAGCAGATAGTGTCTTTGGCACTTTAGTTTCAAGCTCACAGTAACAGGATCCTTTGATTAAACTAGTGTAGATATTCTGGTGCTGGTGTACATTCAGCTGTGATTTAAATTAGGTATAACTATAATCTACTATTAAATGTTATTTCTGAACATTATCACTGTGAGGACTAGTTATGTCAGAGTGTGTAATGGCCTCACTGAGTAAATACATATGAAATCTTTTGCAATTTTTGTGATGGATAGATATAGATTCACCATCAAGTTTAGACATTACTGTGTAGAGAAAGTGGTTTAACTGCCATCAGTGTGCAGTGTTTCTCTCATTTCCTTATGCTAATCATTAACATATTTGTTTATCCCAAGTCTTAAAAGCAGCACTTTGTACATCATTTGTCCTTTTGAAAAATCCCCTCAGAATGTCTTTTCTTTCCTACTGAAGCTCTAAATGTATTAAATCCTTTCAATAAAAGTCTTTTTTTTTTCCTGAAGATGAACAGCTTTAACCACTCTTAATTTTTTTAAAAGGTCCAGATCATTGCAGTGAGCTAGCAGTGACTGCAGTAGAATGATATCATACCATCAGTGTTTAATCTCTAATAGAGGCATGCACATAAATGTGTGAATGAGATCAGTGGCTCTCATTGAAACTGGAAATTTAAATCATATTAAGTGGAGTAAAATATGCCGTAACTTTTGCTCATACAATGTTGTTGTTGTTTTGTTTTTTTACAATATATTAAATAAACAGGAACTGTGCATTAAGCTGCACAGAAGTGTGTGTTCTTTGTAGAGTATGTGTTAATTTTCTTTAACTTACAAAATCAAGAAAACATGTCATTACCAGAGACCAGAACCACTCAAACATTTGCATAGTACATTTTTGTGATAGATCAGTACAGCTCTAACATCAAGTTTAGACACTATGGAGCAAAACAAAAAATCCTCATTGTTTGACTGCCCTCAGTGCACAATGTATATCAATGTTTTACTTATGCTAGTCATTAACATGTTTGTTGATCCTAGGTCTTAAAAAAATAGCACTTTGTATATCATGCTCAGTTTAATACATGAATTTCTTGATGTCATGAGAGAAATGAGGAAACACTAACTTTATTAACCTTCAGAAGTTTAATAAATTGCTCCCGTATTTCTTTAGTGCTGATGCCATAGATGACTGGATTACAGACACCAGGAAGAAGAAGATACATGAGACTGATAAGGACATGCAGGTCGGCAGTAAGGCCCGATGGGATTCTGTAGGCCATGAAGGCCACCATGTAGGAGAAGTAAGTAATGCAGATGACTATTAAATGTGTGGTACATTTCAAGATGGCTTTGGAACGTGATTCTCCAGCTGCGGACTGAAAAATTATGACAAATATAGTTAGATAAGACAAAGCAATTCCAGCACAGTCAATAGTAGGCACACAGAAACTGATCAAACCAGCCAAGTAGTTCTTTGTTGTGTCTTCACAGGGGACTGCCAAAGTGACCACCAACTGATGCTCACAGTAAACATGATAGAGATCATTGGATGAACAGAATGTAAGTGTTCCAACCAGAGCAATCATGGCTGTTATAATGATTGTGTTACGCACTACAATGACACCTGTGATAATCATAGAGTTTGTGAAGTTCATGGCATCATTGTACCGCAGTGGCATGCAGATGGCAAAGTAGCGATCTATAGCCATCCCAAACAAGATAGTCGCCTGAAGGCTACAAGCATAGTGAACAAGAAACATCTGTATGAGGCATAACGTCCGAGGCCAAGCATCGATCCCTGATACGAAGCTAAATAATATTTGTGGGACAACACAAGTTGGGACACATATATCCACACATGCTATGAAACATATTAGCACATACATTGAAGAGTGAAGTGTCCTCTGTTTTGCAATAACTAATACAAGGGCAGCATTAGTCAAGATCGCAAAGATGAATAAGATGCAGAAGGGAATTAAAAGGAATGTTCTGTACTCTTTTAGAGAGGTAAATCCTATTAGAAAGAATACATTATGGGAGAAATTCTTTGATGGCCCAAATTCCATCTTGATCCAGGGGATATGCAGGCAGAAGACTAAACACCTGAAAGACATGAAAAGTGTACCAAAATGACACATTGAAGTATATTTGAGTTCATCATTGATACAATATATGATCAGCTTATGTACTTAGTGCATTATCCTCAGAGGTCAGTGTTTTGCATTTGCAATCTTTTCATTAGAAATTACAACCTGAAAAGTTTCCATGTGATGTCTCATTCTACTATAGGACAAAATCAAAAGCAGCTGAGATAATAGCAGTAATAAACAGGACTATTGCTCCTGTCAGTCTTCTTACCTTGGCCAGAGGCAAAGGCCTCTTAAATGAGCTTCTCGACTCCCAAAATGCAGTCTGCCTTGGACAGTTAAAATCATGGTCTCCTAATTGGAGCAAAATGTAATGCCTCATTGCTCTCCTGCGGTTTAGTTAGGCTTACTTTTGAATCTTCTAACTACATTTTTTGCACAAAGGACAAACAGAACCGAATTCTCAAGTACACATCAAATGAAATCAGCCTTACTGTAAGATATTTATCTTCTATTTAGAGATATAGGACTGTACTAAACCTTTACATAGAATTGTATAAGTACACTGTTTACTTAAAGGGGAATTGCACTCATTTTTCTAAACTGCTCTATAATTAAATATTTTATACATAAAGAAAGTCACTCAGAGTAGTTTGATGTAAGAAGCTCCATTCTAGAGTAACTTGTCAAGTCAGAATTATTCAAAGTGGTGTTGATAGGAACCAGACATCTGAAAAGTTGTAGTAATGTTCCAAAAGTTCCCTCACAGAAATGTTTTTAATGTAGGTTTAAGAAGGTTTAGTCAAAATATCTTTTTTCAAGTATATTAATTAGAGAGAGGCATATGCAGAATGTACCAGATTTACCACTTTTCTACCATCATCAACATTACATATAAAAACTGGTGGTTTTGGTTAATAATTAAAATCGCTATATTTGTGCTGAAGACCACAAGCCCTGGTTTCTTTCACCACCACTGTAAAGAAATCAAAGTTAAGTAGGTAGGTAAGTTTCAATGCAGTGAATCATTTCACATCAAACCACTCTGAATGACTTTGTTTACATGTCAGTGACTGAACTATGCAGAAAAAAATCTGTCGAATTACCCTTTAAGATAAGTGAACCTATTTATATTGACTCTTGACTCTGTTAATTAGGATCAGTGAAAGGTCATTATTTACATTTACATTTACAGCATTTAGCAGACGTTCTTATCCAGAGCGACTTACAAGAAGTGCTTTGTCTATCTAGAGAAAGTATCTTTGCTAGTTACCAATAGGTTAGAGAAAAAGACAGTCCTGAGCTCAGATACTGCTAAGCAAAAACAAGTCAGTGTAGATACCCAGAAAAAAAGGAACAGAATTGAACACAGAACTCTCTGCCGTACAATACAATACAATAAACGACAAAAGAGGTTATAAAGGAGGAGAAATGTCACTGGTTGAAATATGAATGGAAAAGCTGGTAAATTTTGACATGGCAACTATTTGCAGAGGAAGTTGTGCCCTTCAATAAAATGAGCCAATCAGCTTGCTGGTTATGCTGTGAGTGGAGAACCCTCCCCTCAGGTGTGGAGATCTGCATGAGCACAGTAGCCAGAACAACCTTAAAATGCATTTTTATGCATTACTAAGCTGAATGGTCTTTGTCATTTTAAGTCATTTTAAGCATGTTTTGGAAACCATAATTTGGACTTCAGTTTTGGTTTTTTAGGTCTTTCCACATTCAAACAGATAGGAGTCTGGTCTTCAATGTCATCTTATTTTTTATTAGGAGAGATACATTTATATGATGCTAGCCTCATAGTTCCACTGCAAAAATCAATACATTGGGAGTGAAGATAAATTATGTAAAATTTATTTTTCTGTGATAAAACAGAGAAAAGGTCATAAGGTAAAAGCAATACGTCTGACAAAGGTTAAGGACATTTAAGTGTTTTCCTTCTCTCATGCGAAGCTACATATACTTACATTCATTGGCCAGTTTTGCTTGAAACATTTGGCATACAGGCACTTTGCAGGTTTATGATCACTATCTGTAGCCCATCTGTTGCTGCGTAAGATAACAGCCTTCCTGTACCCCATTCATCAATGGAAAAGGACTCTGAAAGGACCACCAGCAGTTGGGGGTTAGGTGTCTTGCTCAAGGACACCTCAGTCATGTGCTATTGGCTCTGGGGATTGAACTGGTGACCTTCTAGTCACGAGGCTGGTTCCCTAACCTCCAGCCCAGGACTGCCCCACTTTATTAAACATTTAAACTAATTTGTAGTGTCACCTTGCTGGTGTGAAGAGAAAGCCCATCTGGTAGTGTGTTGGTTTGAGCACCACACACTACCAAGTCAGTGTGTCTAGAATGGTTAACTACTCAAATAGCATACCAGATGAGCTGATACTCTGTCTGGGTAAGGCGGGTGTCTGAAGAACCCTGGGGAGAGTAAACACTCGGAAGGCGGCGGGCCCCGACAACATACGGGTGCTTGAAGAATGTGCTGATCAGCTGGCTGGGGTTCTCACAGACATCTACAACACCTCGCTGAAACAGGCTGTCGTACCAACATGCCTAAAGACTGCTTACAATCATACCGGTGCTCAAAAAAAAAACAACAATCTCCTCCCTCAATGATTACCACCCTGTGGCACTCACCCCCATCATGATGAAGTGTTTCAAGAGACTGGTAAAGGACCATATTACCTCCAAGCTCCCTTCAACATTCGACCCATACCAGTTCACTTACTGCCCTAATCTCTCCACAGAGGATGCCATCTCCTCTGCACTTCACCTGAGCTTAGAACACCTGGAAGGAAAGAATATACATGTGCACATGCTGTTTCTGGACTTTAGCTCAGCGTTTAACACAATCATCCCACAACATCTGATAAGCAAACTGGCTCCCCTTGGCTTCAGCACCCACCTGTGTAACTGGCTGCTGGACTTGCTAGCAAATAGACCTCAGTCTGTGTGGGTGGGCATCTCCAGTGTCATCTCTCTGAACACTGGCTCCCCTCTGGGCTGCGTCCTATGCCCACTGCTGTTCACCCTGATGACCCACGACTGCAGTGCCAGGTCCACCACCAACCACACTGTGAAGTTTGCAGATGACACAACACTTGTGGGCCTAATCCAGGATGACAATGACCTGCACTACAGAGAGGAGGTAAACCATCTGGTTGACTGATGTGAAACCAAGAACCTGGTGCTGAAGGTCAAGAAAACCAAAGAGATCATCGTTGACTTCAGGAGAAGCCAACCCAACCACACACCACTCTTCATCAAGGACATAGCAGAAGAGATAGTCAGCAAAACAAAGTTCCTGGGGGTACAGATGACGGACACTTTGACCTGGTCCACCCACACTGAAGCTCTGGTCAAAAGAGCTCAGCAGCGCATGCACTTCCTGAGACGGATGAAAAGCCTCCCCCCTCTGATTCTCACCACCTTCTACAGAGGCGCTGTAGCGAACATACTGACCAGTTGCATCTCTGTCTGGGCAAGAGCCTGCAGCGCTTCTGACTAGAAGTCCCTGCAGAGAGTGGTTAGGACAGCAGAGAAAATTATTGGGACTTCGCTTCCTCCAATACAGGACATTGCAAAAAGCCGCTGTCTGACCAGAGCTAAGAGCATAAACAGAGACCCCTCCCACCCACACCACATACTGTTCTCGCTCCTGGCCCCTGGAAGGAGGTTCTGAAGCCTTTGAAGCAGAACAGCCAGGTTCAAACATAGCTTCTTCCCACATGCCATAAGACTGCTGAACTCTAAATAACATGCTACTCCAAATCTTTCTTCTTTTTGATTACCTCATACATAGGACCTCCAGTGCAATATACTCATGTATAAAAAATAAAATATTTTTAAAAAATATTTATCTGCCGACATACATATGTTTACATACACACTACACTTTGCACTACATTGTACTTTGCATTACATTGTATTACTTGTATTACTGATCTACTCTGAGCCAAGGCAACGAAATTTCGTTCTAATGCGCACTGTATGGTGTTAATTCTAAGTCTAAATAATATCTGTTCAGCAGTGCTCTTATGATGGTCCTTTTCAATTAATGGACAGAGCATATGGAGCTTTTAAATTGTGCAGCAACACATGGGATACAGTTAATAGTTGAAAAGCTATGAAGTGCATCTATTCATTAGGTGCTTCTATTAAAATGGCAATTGAGTGTAAGAACAAAACAGGAGTATATAATACACTAGCAACTAAATGTATATAATTTTCTGAATTTTGGTTCCCTCTAGTTTATGTACAGTGTACCCCACTTTAGGCTTGTCCAATTAGGCAATTGATTTGTTTGAAAGGAAGATAAAATGAATAGGGATCAGTAGAAAATTGAGATGATCTAATCAAATTAACTTTAACATTAGATAACACCATATGGTATAGGCACAATTTATTGGCAATTTATATATTTACTTCAAGTTGACAATATATTTTTATGAATGAAGAATAATGGCCGGTGAGTTACGTTGTATTTTCCTGAAAGCTGAGTTTCCACCAAACCCATCTGTGATTCCATGAAACTGAATGTTAGTGATTGTCAGAGATTAACATGGTTTAATGGCTTTCACTGATCAAGCCCTATTCCTAGTCATTTTAACATGCCTTTGCTGCCACCTGTTGTTAAAAAATATACATACATTACATGGACTATGTGGGTCACACCTTAATCACTGAATTCAGGTGTTTTGTTCAGTCTCATTGCTCATTGCATTTAGGAACAGCAGCAACTCAGAGCACGTAAAGTTACAGCGAGTGGGTCGCCAAGTCCTGAGGTGCATAGTACATAAAAGTTTTCAACACTCTGCTGACTCAATAACTGCAAAGTTCCAAACTTCCTCTGGCATTAACATCGGCGCAAAAACTGTCCGGCGGGAGTTTCATCACATGGGTTTCAGTGGCTGAGCAGCTGCATAAAAGCCTTACATCACCAGGCCCCTTAGTTCCAGTGAAGGGAAATCCTAATGCTTCATCAGACCAAGACATTTTGGACAAATGTATTCTTCCAACTTTGTGGGAACAGTTTAGGGAAGGTCCTTATTCTGTTCCAGTATGCCTGAACCCCAGTGCACAAAGCACGGTCCACAAAGGCATGGCTGGGTGAGTTTGGTGTGGAAGAACTGGTAAGCACAGAGCCCTGACCCTTTGTCCATATAGTGTATATTATTACACTATGAAGAATCTACCTGAGATCAGCAGTAACTACAGAAACGGCAGCAGATGGCACTGTAAGAGCATGTCATTATGTACAGAGGGCACATTTACAGAGCTGTCAGGAAATTAACTACTTTTAATACTTTTATGTGGAATATAGCATGAATTAGACTGGCCTGTTTTTTAAGAGCCTCAGAAAAAAACAGGCTTAAAAAACAGGCCAGTCCAATTCATATGCCAGTCATAAGTTAATGGGGCCTGAAGGTGAAACATGCAGAATTCATAAAGAATATTACTCAAACACACCTACTTAACCTGGAAATTAACAGATGAGTTGAAACTTAACTAAAACTCGAACGGTGCTGGAAACGGGTCCTTCAGAACTGTAACTGAACACCCTATGGTGGTCCTTTGGGATTGTTCATAGTACAAAATGGGCTACTGCTGGATGTGTCTGATTAAATGGGCAATCGGTGCAGGTACAAAGTGGGCATGCCTAAAAAACTGCCTTTTTGTTTACTGTGTCAAAATCTCCCCTCAAATATATCCCACCGATTATGTTACATGATAAATGCAACACTTAACATCTACATGTATCAAAATCAGAGTAATAAAATAAACAGTACTCTCTACTCTCTACTGTCTACTCTCTCTACTACTTTTCATTTGATTGGTTTAATTATGTGTAATTTTGAATTTAACCAAGGTTACCAGTATCTGGCCTCACCAATCAACAATGCATTGCCAAAATCAAATGCTTCATATTGCCTGATTGCAGTTATTAGTAGAAACTTGTGCTGTTAAAATGATACGAGAGTCTGTATAGTGAAATGTTAATTGTTGCCATTGCGGAAAATGAAATGGCAGGGACACTTCTGTGATGAGTGCAGATAATGACTTTGAGCAGTGTGGAAACAACAGTATAATGTTTGCCATCAGGTCATACTTCAAATCAATAAAGGCTGTTTCACATGCTAGGGTCTCCTGCAAATAGAACAAACAAAACATTTTTTTTTCTATTATATGCTGTAATAAACCTTTAGTTTTTCTGTAAAAAGACTCATCAGTTATTAGCATTAACAATTCCAAGCAATAACTCCAAGGCTCAAGTTCACTGAACCTAAGACATACAGCATACAGGTAATTTTCAGAAGAATCAGTTTGATGTTTGCTTATGTAAGTAATACAAAGTAAGGACTGTACAGCATTCAAGTAGGTAAAGAAGATATGGGGCCTTAATCTTATCTTACCTAACATCTCTTTGGCAATGCATTCAAAGACTTTAGCAACATTTCCTTTCAACTTATTCAAATCTGTTTTCAGAGTAGTTGCAATGTATGTATATCCACACTAGCTACCATGTTTTCTATCACTATATAAACCTGGCTCTCGGACAGCATGCCAGACTCACTGATCCAGTTAGAAATGCACTCCGTCCACCACGGGGACTGCACGGCGGCATTGGGGAAGAACAAAGGCGGTGGTGTCTGCATCTATGTAAACAACAAATGGTGTTCCAGTGTAAATACTGTTGAAAAACATTGTTCAGCTGACTTAGAGCTGCTGTTGGTGAAATGCGGATCCTTCTATTTGCCGAGAGAGTTCAGCGCTGTGTATATTCTGGCTGTTTATATCCTGCCATGCACAAACTCTGCCATGGTGCTAGGGTTGCTGCATGACACCATTAGTAAACAAGAGACTGCGCCCCCCGATGGCGTGTTCATTGTTGCTGGCGACTTCAACCACTGCAACCTGAGGACTGTCCTCCCCAAGTATCATTAGCACGTGAGCTTTCCGACGAGGGAGAGTAACATACTCTACCAAGTCTACAGCAACGTGAGGGCTTCAGACAGTCTGACCACATCTCTGTGTTCCTCTACCCAGCATACAGGCAACTCCTCAAGCAACAACTTCCAGTGACTAAGATTATCAAAGTGTGGAATGAAGGAACTGACCTATTGCTTCAGGACTGCTTTGACAGTACAAACTGGAATGTGTTCAGAACTACTGCTATGAGAGAGGACTGTACTGTTGATGTAGAGCACTATGCTTTTGGAGTAACAGGCTATATCAGCAGCTGCATTGAAAGCATTGTTCCTACAAAGCACTGCAGAAAATACCCCAACCAGAAACCCTGGATAAATGGCGAAGTTCAGTCCATGCTACATGCTTGCCATGCTGCATTTCTCACAGGCAACACTGAAGATTACAAAGGGTCCAGATATGACATGCATAGATCTATCAGAGAGGCCAAGAGACAGTACAGGCTGAAGTTGGAGGGCTACTACACCACTGCAGACATCCGGCACATGTGGCAAGGACTGCAGCACATCACCAATTACCAACAGATGGGCAGGGTGGTCACAACCAGCCACATTACACTACCTGATGAGCTGAATTAGTTCTATGCTCACTTTGAGGCCCTCAACCCTGGCTGACTGAGAGACGTTGTGGCCACACAGGACACATCACTCACTGTGACATCAGTGGATGTGTGCAGGACCTTGAATAGAATAAACCCACAGGCGGCAGCCGGCCCAGAAACATCCCCGGGTGTGCACTCAGGGTTTGCTCATCAGAATTGGCTGACATGTTTGTGGACATATGTCAGAATGCTCTCCATTGACAACAGCTCAGCATTATACATGGTTATCCCATATAAACTCTCAGAAAAGCTCCTCACCTCGGTCAGTCAGAGTTGGCAACCGCACATCCAGTACAAGAACAGTGAGCACAGGAGTCCCTCAGGGCCGTGTGCTGAGCCCCCTTCTGTAAACGCTCTTCACTTATCACTGCGTGGCCTCCCAGAACAACACCAGCATCATCAATTTTGCTAATGATACTACAGTCATTGGACTGATCACTGGTGGGGATGAGACAGCGTACAGGAAGGAGGTGGCTGAGCTGGTGGCCTGGTGTCATGACAACAATCTTTCCTTGAATGCAGACAAGACCAAGGAAATAATTGTTGATCCAATGAGGAAGCGGGAGCTGCATATAGTCCTGTACATAGGTGAGACAGAGGTGGAAAGAGTGAACACCTTCAAATTCCTCTGCATCCACATCAATGAGGATCTCACCTGGTCTCACAACACACATCTCATCATCAGGAAGTCCCAGCAGCGACTGTACTTTCTGAGAAGGCTGAGGAAATTTGTCATGCCAGCCAAAATTCTCAGCACTTTCTACAGGTGTACGATCAAAAGTGTTCTTACCAGCTCCATTGTAATGTGGGGGAGTGATGATGAGGAGGACGCATATGCGAAGAGAAGCGAGATTTATTAGGGGCAAATCCAGAGTCAGGGTCAAAACGGTCCAGGGTCAGAGAGCCAACACAGAGAGATCTTGGAACAGACATGATGAAAGAAACACAGACTAAACACACAACGGAAGAACAAACACCAATCAATACAATACACTACAAAGAATACACTACATACAAAGACCAGCAAACTAACAGGGGGAAACACAGGGCTTAAATAAAGAAAGAACAAGGGTTAACAATACACAGGTGGATAACACAGGTGAGAACAATCAAGGGTTAAGTGTAGTAACAAGGGGACAGAACAGGGAAGAAACAATACAAGGAAGCACATGGACAATACCCAAAGGTAAACACAAGCACATGGATGACTGGGAGGGGCCAATCATGACATCTATCACGGTCTGGTATGGAAACTGCACTGCTCAAGACAGAAAGGCTCTCCAGTGTGTGATCAAAACTGCACAGTCCATCTCAGGAGCAGCCTTCCCCTCAGGACAGGACATTTATCATGCCAGAGTCATTAGGAGGGCCCACAACATAATCAGGGACAGTACACACCCCCAGCACAAACTCTTCACACTCCTACCCTCAGGCAGACGCTACAGGAGTGTGAAGTCCAGGACTACAAGACTGTCAAACAGTTTCTATTCACAGGCCATCAGGCTTGTGAATACCTCACTCACTACCTCTTCCCTCCTCCCATTCTGACCAATTTAACTTTGGCCAACCTTGCACTCAATAACTGCACCTTACATACACTGTACTGCGGCTGTCAGAACACTACTGTTTACATCTGTTACTTGCACAGAACATTACTGTTTACATCTATTACTTTCACAGAACAGTACTATTTACTGTTTACATCTGTTACTTGCAACATACATTTAAGAACAGCTGCTCTACATACTTGCACATATGCATGTGAAACTTTAACTTTCTTTCAACTCTGCACATAAAATTGTCATTTTTTCCTTTTTTACTCTAGTTTTTTGTGTTTTTCTTATATTTTCTATTTTGTTTTCTATTCTCTTCTAAGATTATATTAAGATTATATTTGGTGAATGGAAGAACAGCGAAGTAAGAATTTCATTGTATGGTGTATCTGCCTGTTCTGCTGTACATACGACAATAAAGCTCTTGAATCTTGAATAAAACAAGCATGATGCTGTCTTTATAGTTGGATTGTAGTGCAGTGTTGTAGTTTCTGAGCCAGCATACACACACATTCAGAATATAATAATGATCCCTAAGGACTTTTTATTGATATATTTCATCATTGTGAAAACTACAGGCAGTTCAACATAGTCACCAAGACAGACGTCTACCCACCACCTTGCAATAACAAGGCCATTGACACCCTCTTTGGAGAAGTTCACCCTGAGTGGGGCCTATGGCACATGCAGATGATACTGTTCAGCATGTTTATTGAACCCATCTGTCACCACACACTCAGAAAAACTAAGAGTTTTTGGTCACAACTAAACTATAGACGTATGTGAGTCCTCACCTCATTTAAAAACATTGATGTCATTTATAGTAGCATTGCAACTGTTTTCTTCCAGGTCCAAAAAAGAGGATAGGGAGAATCAAGCACTGCTACTACTAGCAAAGCAGAAACTACTGTGTCTCACAGTAACGTCTCCTGGCAGTGGTAGCAGGGCCTAACTCTGTAGTTTTGATTTCACTCTATGGACCAACCACATCTGCATTTCCAGAGTGAAGCCACAATGGAACATTTTAACCAAATTTTAACCAAATCCCAAACATACAGTGTTTGGTGGCCGTCTGTAGCTGGGGAATGAACACAGCCTCCAGGCCAGTAGTGCTGCTCTAGCCTGCTCTTAAGCAAGCAAAGTATTTGATCAGTGTAGTAAAGTTTTGTTTCAGTAATGTCTCAGTCCTTTTGACTAATAACATATTTTTCTTGATTTTTTTAACTGAAATGCAGAGGCCAACAGATAGAATTTGAATGGATAATTCAAGTGGCCCTATTTTCACCTTGCTACAATACAAAAATTGCTACAATATTAAAAGATGAGCTTGTGTGCATCCTTTCCGATGTCTGATTGATTCATTCAGCTCAGCAAAATGAGGTATTTTACATGTTTACCAATAGATTATAGACCCGTGTTTGAACTCTTGGATGTGTGCCTTGGTTTGGTGACTCACAAAAAAGACAGGTGTCCCAACAATATTGTGTTTCCAAATAAGATTATATAATCTTGTATTCAAGGTGGCCTAATTTATTTGGAAGTAAACTGCTCCTACTTTTTATCATGACATTTTATAAATGATGTGAATGCTAGACCTCTGAACGAGCCTTATTCCTTAAATGATGTTTTTATGCTATGATCCTATTGCTCTTCAATATGTGTTTGCTTACAAACAACAAATGTGCACATGCTGCTTTTTTCCTTATTGGGGACATCTTCCTCCTCAGTCCCCATGTCCATTATTTTTTTCAATTACAAAGAAATTCACAATACACTAGAAGAATACATCCAAATATTGCTATTGTATATTCAAATTAAAGACTAAAATGTAATTATGGTAATCAAATATGTTTTGAATGAAGAGTTTGATGAAGGAAATGGCACTTAGCTCTGAAGACTCCACAATAAGCTGGGAATGTTCCTTCCCACATACTAAAACACTGCTACAATTACTAATAATAATAATAACAACAATGGCAGTACAAACTGTTTCGGTGTTTTACTAGTGTATTAGCTGTTAATCTTATTTATCTCTCTACTTTTCCCAAGCATGAGCATAACAATTCAAAATATTTCACTTCGCTGCTTAATGTATTAACACAGTTACCTTTCTACGGAAGAAAATTCGCCAGATATGACCTCTTATCGCCTGACCACTTATACCATATATAATGGGATTGAACAAAGGTGGACATATCATAAAATATAGAGACATGAAAGTTCGAAATTCATAAGGCAAATAACTAATATTGAACCGACTTTGTATGATCTCAAAGAAAATTCCAACAAAATAATTCAAAACACCAAGAAGGTGAGGTGTACAGGTTTGAATTGCTCTAATTTTAGATTCTTCAGAATAAATGCAGACTCGCAAAATCTGTGCATAAGAAAACAATATCATGAGGATCTGAGGAAACATAAAAATAGACATAGTTGAAAGCCCAACTATGTTATTAATTGTGATGTCTTTGCAAGAGAGTTTAACAAGTTCAAAATTTACACAGTGTGTCTTGCTTATAACCGCACCACAAAAGGTCAAGTGTATTGTTAACGACTCATATAACAGAAACGTAGTGAAAGGATAAACCCAAGTAAAAACTATAAAAATCTGAAGCTTTCTTTGAGACATCATATTGTGATAATACAGTGGGTGACAAATTGCAGTGTATCGGTCATAGCCCATAAAAGCTAATATGGTTAGTTCAACAATATTGAAAGTGTGCAAACAGAATATTTGTATTAGACAGTTTGCCAAAGATATCTTATGCAGCTGAGTAGTGAGGTTAAATAACAGATGAGGAATCAAACTTGTGCTGCCATAGATCGAATTAAATGATAGATTGCACACAAAGATATACATAGGCTCATGCAATGTCCTTTCACAGTAGATGACTGCAATCAGAAGTAAGTTCAGAAGAAAAATTAAAGCATAGAGAAAAAGGAAAACTACGAAGTATAAATGCTTCTGCTGGTCCATTATAGCGTAGCCATCCAGAATGAATGTTGTAAAAGTTGATTTGTTTTCCATAGCAGTTTGTAATTTTTCTATTTTTCTAAAAAAAAAAATGAAGAAAAAATGAATACATTATATTGCAGTTTTTAAAACATCAATGCATCTAGACCCATCAAATATATTCAGGCATATATATTCAGTTGTCCTTTTGCACATATGGTACTTTATAGCAAGGTAATCCAAGCACTCTAGATCTGCATGCATGAAGCTGCAGATTTAGCAGACTTGTCAGCAGAGTTCAAGATATTTAACAAACAGCTCATTTTAAAGTATTGTTGTACTATTTCTGTATAATCTAGAATTCAAGGCGGCTTAATTTATTTGGAAGTAAACTGGTCCTGCTTTTTATCGAGACAACATTTTATAAAAAATGTAAATGCTAGACCTCTAAACAACAAGCCATATTCATAAATGATGTTTAACAAACATGCAGTGCATTTTCTTCAGGTTGAAGAAGAACAAATTGTTGTTGATATAAGTTAAACATCACCAACATTACTTATACAAAATAACTAAATCTGAGTAGTACATAACAAAGTTAATATAGAACACTAGAGATACTTCACTCCGCACAGCTATTCTTCAAACAGAAGAAGAGATGGTCAAATGAACTGGTTTGCTGTCAAGCTGACTTTTATATCTCTGGGAAATGGGAGGATCTGCAAAGTTAGAAGCTCTTGAATTGACATATTGAATATTGAATAGTAATAATTGAAAGTAATGAATATTACTATTAATGTTTCATTTACACCAAGATTTGAATGTTTCATTCATAGCTTTATTAAATTAAAATGTATTTCCTAAACTGGATTAACATGTTATGTTAAATAATGTTTCAAAATGATAATTAAAATGCTGTATATATGAAATTATAAAGTTCACATTCTAAGGTCTTAATAATATTGTTTACCTTAATACTTTCAGCAAGTATTCACATGATTGGCATGGGTCTTGATGTACTGCTGGCAGGTGGGAAAGCCAGATGCCAGGTGATACATTAATGTTTGGTAAATAATCATTTCTGACAAATGAGGCTTCCTATTGTTCATTTACCCCTTAAAATCTGAGGGTTATGACATACTAAGGCTTATTATTCAGTAACTACAGGGACTTCAGTGCAAACTGGTTGAGTTATTCTTAGGTTATAGAAGAGTGTAATAATACTTTGTGCTCACTGGTGGGCCCTGGACATTTTTAAGGGGTTAAATGGTTATTAAACTTATTCAAAAATACCTGAAGAAGCTGACAGGTATAATGCTGATGCATGGAAAAAGACAAAATAAGATAAGTATATCCACCAAGATCTGAGGTTTAACAGTACAGGTGAATGTGAGCTCATTATTTGGCAAGCAGCAATATTGTTGACCTTTTTATTTGTGTTATAAAGGCTTATTAATGATTTTAAGGTGTTTATGACATAAATAACAGCCAAGAATAAACTATTTTTATGGGTCATCTCATTGTAAAGTGGTATCTTATCAGGTACCTGACTTATCTCAGTTTTCAAAGGACAAATTGAGACAAAATAAATTCATAAGCTCTTGAATAGCCCACAAATCCTTGTGCTGTGTTTTCAATTGTTTTGTGATCAGGAATGCATCTTTTTAGACCAGAGTTCTTAAAATCCAGTCTCACTGCACTCTCTTGGCACTCCAGGCCTAGATTTAACTCCCATCCAGGCTTACGTTCCTCAGTTTCCTCTCAAAAGTCTCCACTGTAACAAAAATCAGTGAGCTGAACAAGAGTGAAGGCAAGAGGCTACAATCAAGGAGGAGCTGGAACCATTAACTATATGTATGATATATTTGGTGTATACACTTGTTGGTTGTCATTGGTCACTGTCATTGGATGTTGGTGATGAAAACTTGAAGCTGCGCTCAACCTATTTTCACCTTCACAGGATTTTCATCTTCAGTTCATGTGAACTATGCATTCAGAAGATGATAATAATGTCACTGAATTATTGAAAGTAATAAGTACATGATGAATCTGATTGTGCTTAATTTGTCCACTCATATAGCTACACCAAAATGCACTGGGAAAAATAAGGGGGAAATCTGTCTCTATCTGATTCAATAAGACAAATGCAATAAATCACAATGAATTATTTTACGCGGTTGACATCCCTAAACACCTATACGTGATAATGAATGAATAGTGGTGTCCCTCACATTTAAAAAGGATCTGGTAGACTTTTGGAACTTTCAGAGAGTTTGCCAGAGATGCCAACTTAATGGTGAAATAGAATTGATCACATAAACAAAACAGGAACAGTTTTAACACAAAAAATGGACAAACAAATAAAGAATCTTCCTATTGCAATTAATACACAATTCAATGTGTTATTGTTAAGTACTTATTTTAAAGACACTAATCAGTCCATGGTGAATTGCTTTTATATATTCTTGCAGCCCTGCGGCCTTGCAAACTTGATTTAATGACATTGAGCACTTCAGTGAATGTCGCTTAACAAAAGTCCAAAGTCAAATGTGTGATCAGAGTTTAAAGGTCTACAGTCTGAATATTTGGCTTGAGCAAATGTCCACATCTTAGCAGACTGTGGTTGTAACATGTACAGCCTTTCCACCATTTACACTCCATTAGGGAGGGAATGCCACATCAATTAAGTTGTGTTTTGTAAGTGACTTGTGCAATAGCTTTTTCTAGTGCATTACATTAATTTATATTTCATTGTTGTATCAAGAAAATGTCTGCTTTTACTTGTAAAATAAAAGTCAAAAAGGAATGGGACTTATACCAGTATATTGACATTAGGCCTTATCTTCTTACCTAAAATGTGAAAACACTGATGTTTTTTGCCCACATACAGTTGCAAAACTGTTGCATCATCATGCAATCTCACGGGAGGTCATTATAGCCATGGTCTGGTGCTGTCCTCTAGCCTCCTGTTTACTGTCCACTGAGGGCTCAGTTTGTTGACTTTGTACACTGTTCTCAACAGTGGTTACTTTAAATTGCTTCCTTGGGAACTGAAATGTTGGGCAAAGTAATGACCCTTAATAAACATGTTTATCTGCTCACTTGTTTGTCAGGCTGTACCACCTGCCCACCTCCATGCTGCCACGATCCACCCGAGGATAACAAAGTAATCTACTGCTCAACCACAAAGCAGTCTTAATTAATCATGTCATCAGACTTTCATCACAACATCACTCAAAACATTTATATTTTTGTAATGCTTTTTATGCTTTGCAAGTGTTGAAGCCTTGCTATTATTTTTTTTTCAAATACTTGCATGTCACAAAATTGATGTGTGATGTAAATTAAAAGTCAAATGTAAAGATTCCATTTATATTACTGAATGTATTAAATATGTGTAAAGTATGAGCTAAAATAATATACATGAGAAAAAATAATGTATTTAAAATCATCATGAATCGGAAATCATAATGCATTTCAGACTTTCACACTGGCATTTCTAAGAGAAATACAGCATGAGGGAGGCCAGCTGAGCCTAAAACATGAAATTAAATTCTGCAGGGTGGTACATGACTGGCCTTTCATTTTTGAGAGAACTGCTCTTAAAACCTGGCTAGCAACTACAGTAAATTAGTACAGCCCAGAACAGACAGAGAAAAACACAGTGATTTGAATCTTAAGGTTGCAAAATGATCGCCTAGACCTTATCCCAGGCGCCCTGCCCTTTGCCTCAATTCAGTACAGATAAACAGTACAATTCAGTACTGGTAAACTTGACTGTAGAGCTGGGCAGTACAGCAATGTAATTAGATATGCTATCAACAATTACTGTCAAGAAACACAATGCTGAATTTTGACTTGCTTGAATTGGGACAGACCTAATTTAATTTAAACAGCATGCCAAATGATACAAATATTTGTGTGTTTTATTCTCATTTACGGTTGTTGACAAGGGGCTGCCAAATTAATGAATTGTTGCAGAACCTTAATAAGCCTGTTTAGGGATCTTTATTTTTGAAAGTGTATAGTACAGCTAATTTCCCATTCTCCCTACAGGGAATTTCCCAAATTGCAACACAAAACTATTAAAGGAAAATTTTGTCCTAGAAAATGTGGATGGTTCTGAGGAATTGTAAAATTATGACAAAATAATTTTTCATGGTTTCCCCAAAGCTACTGTATCTATATCTAAATTCCAGAGCACATCTGTTGTTACTTGATATTATTTTTCACTTAATCAGTTACTATAGGCAATAAAACTAAGCCAAAGCAAAGTAGCAGTGTACATCAATAATCTTACATTTTTTACAATAAACATATTTTTATATATGTGATAATTCACATATCTCTCAGCCCTACCTCACCCAGTTAGTGAATGCAGTGAATATAGTCTTCTAAACACAACAGAGGAAATTGTGGACTAGTGTAGGCTGCTCTACATGTCTAGCTACAGGGAGCATGCATGCATGAGCATGTGCAATCATAGTAACCCGTGAAGTCACAAGTAAATAACATGTCATCCCATCCACACAAGTATACAGTGGAATAAAATAATGTTCTTCTAGGGCCTTAATGCAACATGACCTATGTTTACACACAAAGCGACTACAGACTCAAAGCCCAGTGATAACCAAGACACAGTAAATACAAATACATTATATATTAAGCAGTTACAATACACATATGTGGACAATCCAAAAGTATGTAGGTATGGAGAACTGAACAGATTAAATAAGCAAATTAAAACTGAATTGTAAACTCTACTAACAGCAAGGTTTACTTTTAGCAAGGTGCCTCGTGGAGGACTGTTGCCTGTTTGTATCTTCTGCTGTGACAGCTTTGCCATCATTCAGGCCAAATGCAACCCAAGCACAATGAGGAAACAACCAAACCCCAAAAAACACAGGTTCTGAATTTGATCAAGTCAAAACTATATATACCCACTCTGAAGTGGATTTAGGATGGGATGATAGATTCAGTGTTGACCAGGTCACTGTGGTTGACTCCATCATCTGTAGATGATATTCAGAGACTACATTAGTGCATTATCAAAAATGTCATGGATTTTAGTAGTTTTAACTACTGGAGGATTAAGGAATTGGGTCAAATCAAGCTCTATTTTAGCCATTTTAGTTGCAAAAAACAAGGGAGAAAATGGAGACAAGTATTTTCTACTACCTGGTTTTGTAATAACATAATTTTTTGTAATACATCAATTTCAACAGGACTACTATTACTGAGGGAGTTCTAAGTTTGGCAAAAAATAGAAGATAATTTACTCTGGAATTATTACTCAGCAGACTACAGACAATGCAGATTCATACTGAATTAAAATCACTGATCTCATTGGTGATCACTTAAATTGTGAGGTTTCTGTACAGAACAGGTAGGCACAGGTAAAATGGAGCAAGGTGTTTATCACAAAAGGGGCTAGGCAAAAACACAGAAGTCAAACGAGCGGATCTCAAAACCAGAGTAGACAAAAACAAAAGGGCAAAACTAAGGCGAAGTTGAAAACGGGAAGCAAGGTCAAGTACCGGCAGGAGAAATCCAACAATACAGGGGCAATCCAAAGGCAAATGAAGAGACAGAATGGGTCATGCACAAAGTAGCAAAACAGAGACGTAGAAGGCTTAATAAGCACATGTGGACACAGTGGCAATACTTTGCAAAGTGTAATGGAAAGACTGAGTTTTAAAACAGGTGGTTAATGAGAAACAGCTGTCCGTAATCAGAACTCTGGTGATCTGGAGCGGAGATGATTGGTGGAGCAGTGTGGAGAGATTGTCACATGACTCTCAGAGGGATCCCTGGAGTTTTCAGTGTACTCTGTACTCGGTTCAGGGTCTTGTAGTGTACTGGAGGGATGTGCGACATAAATTAATAGGTCCTCAGGTAAAACTAATTCAGAATATGGCTTATGTTAATGTTAGTCCAGGTTGTTATCAAGGGAGCAAATATTAGACAGATACATGAAAGCAACAACCGGTCTTCTAGTGCCTTTAGCCTGGGGTTAGCCTTTAGCATAGCAGCCTGCTATCCACAACATTTGAGAATCTGCAGCTCAACAGCTACCGGTAACATGAATGACTAATATTTTCCACGTCCACGAGTCGGAGTGTATATGAAGCCATAAAAAAAAAAAAAAAGCTCTCTGAGGTCATATTACAAAAACGTCTTAAATTTGAAGTCTTATTTGTTTAGTCACCATGGCAACTTCAGTTAGGACTGGATTTTGGATGGAAGCTATTCTTATGTTCCTATTATAACTCCAGATAAGAAACAGTACTACAGAAACATTCTAACTTGAGAAAAGTTCCTAAATACTGTCCTAATGTTAAAACAACCCTGGTCCTAACTTCTGTTTTAACCATCTGTTTTTATCATTGATTATCAATTGTTACAGCTAGCATAGCTGACAAACTAGCATAATAAAACTACATTTATTTATATTTCACTAGATGTATACTTTGATATGAGTAACGCATCTGACAGTATGGGTTTGTAAACATGTGTTTAGTTAAGTCTTTAGATGGTTGCTTAAAAAAAATATGACACAAGGGCGTCACGTGCAAACAGCCGCTCATTAAGAGTGAGGAGCATGGGAGATAAATATAAAGAGAGTAGCAGTAAACAGGACCAGAATATTTAGAGATGCCTGCATATGTTGGAATTCTTACATACAACAAAATCAAACTGCATGAAAATGAGTAGTGCTTTGGATGTAACAGTTGTATTTATTTCTGTATGATTTATATAGAAAAGTTGATGAACCTTTCTTAAAGACCTCATCAGCTGCAGTTTATTCATTTACACTAACTCTGGCCTTTATATCTTAAGGAAACTGAAATCATTGCTTATGTATTGAATTATTTGTTTACCTTTTTATAGCATGTTGAATGTTCTTTTTGACCTTACTGTATTCATTTAGAAAGGAAACAGGACTTAATTTAAAAACATTTGCCATTTAAGGTTGTTCATCATTTTATCTATTAATTGGTTTATTTGATTTTACCAAACCTGAATTATGACTTCAGCGTATGATAACACATCAAACAATGTCATTTTCACTTTGACAGGAATTAAGGATTTAAGACCACAATATGTATTTCTTTGTTTGGCTCTGACTGTTTATCTATTAATCATTGTTTTAAACATTACACTGATTGTTACAGTTCTTTCAGAAAAGTATCTGCATGAGCCAATGTACCTCTTTGTATGCAGTCTCTGTTTTAATGAAATCTATGGAACAACAGGGTTTTATCCTAAATTTATATACGATCTATTGTCATCATCAAATGTCATTTCATATAATGGGTGTATGACACAGTCAGTTGTTATATATTCATCTTTTATGTGTGAGTACACAACTTTAGTCATAATGGCTTATGATAGATATGTAGCAATATGCAGACCATTAGAATATCATAATATTTTAAGAACCCAGACAGTGGCAAAGGCTATTCTGTATTCATGGACTTTTCCGTTTATTGTAGGTCTCCCAAATACTATATTAACCAGCCAACTGCCATTATGTGGATCAAATATAGACAGAATTTATTGTGATAACTGGTCTGTTGTAAAACTGTCTTGCATTCCGGCTACAGCAGTCAATGCATTTGGCTTTACTGTACTCTTCATATTTATGGCACATGCTTTGATTGTAATGTTTTCATATCAAAGATTAATTGTTGCTTGTAGAAATTCTAGTGATAGCAAAAGAAAGTTTATGCGCACATGTGGGCCACATTTTGTGTCTCTGCTGAACTTCACTATAGCTGTGCTTTTTGATATAATGTTTAGTCGCTATGGATCAAAAGACTTTCCGGAGCATCTGCAGAACGCTTTCCAAGTTGAGATACTTGTTATTCCACCTATTCTTAACCCACTTATATATGGCCTTAAGCTCTCAGAGGTCCGCAAAAGGCTTTTTCTAAAGTGTAAAAAAAGCAAAACATTAGCATTTTGTTAATCAAAATGATTGCTGGAGATACTTTTGTTAGATTCTTTATTGTTATCAGATCAGTTTCCTCCTGTCTTGTCACCAAATGTCTTTTGTGCAAAATATGTTCTTTATCCAAGCATCTCTTTGATAATTAGTTTGGTCTAATTACAGAAATGTATGAAACACTGAAAGGCCTATGAGTATGAAATCAAAGTAGTCTCTAAAAACAAGAGGCATCTCACAAGTTACAATAATGAAATTTAACAATCAATATTAGTCAAAAACATTTTATTGCATACTTCAAGCAACCTACAGTCTAGCATTTCAATCATTTTTAGAAAGTGACAGCATCTAAAAAAATAATACGATGAAAAATGCAATGCGGTCTGTGCATGGCCAGTGCCAGCTTCACAGTTTCATGGTATAAGGTGTGTATCATCACTGCTAGTCTTCATTTCAGTCTTTTGACACTGAAAGGAGGTCTGGAGTTGCCTGATTGTATCTTCTGCTGTGACAGCTTTGCTACCACTCAGGCCAAATGCAGCCAAAACACACTGAGGATATAAATCCAACCCCAAATATCACTCTCAATGGTGATCACTTAAATTACAGTAGGTCCTCAAGTAAAACTAATTCAGATTGAATAGGGATTAAGTTAATGTTTGTTCAGTTAGTTACCAAGGGAGCAAACATTAGACAGATATATGAAAGCAACAACCTGTCTTCTAGTGCCTTTAGCCTAGGGTTAGCCTTTAGCATTTGAGGTTGGGATAGTGTAGTGGTTAACACCTCTGCCTTCTACACTGCAGACTGGGGTTCAATCCCCACCTGGGTAAAACACCCTACACTATACCAATAAGAGTCCTTGGTCAAGACTCCTAACACCACCTTGGCCTACCTGTGTAAAATGATCAAATTGTAAGTCGCTCTGGATAAGAGCGTCAGCCAAATGCTGTAAATGTAAATGTAGCATAGCAGCCCACTATCCACTTCAGCTGAGAATCTGCAGCTCAACAGCTGCAACTGGTAGCATGAATGACTAATATTTTTAAACTCCAGCAGAGTCTCAGAGTTGGAGTATATAAGATGCACATGTAATACAATTTGAGAAATTTGTAATTAAACAGTGTTTAGCATCACAGCTGCTGCATGCCTATAATATCTAAAGCTGAATTATTTTAAATATTTTGAAAGGCAGATTTTAAATAAAATTCCATCTGTACACAACATTGCTAACTTTAGCTTGTTGTTCTCCTCAATGAGAAGTCATTTAAGTCAGTCAAGTAAGCTATATTGTCAATTTTAATGATGATTTGAAGACAGTTACAACAGTAGTAAGATTGAGATAGGCTTTCTGATTTCCTAGCAGTAATATTGCTCTCTGGGGTTGTACTACAGAAAGATAAGATAAGATAAGATAAGATAAGATAAGATAAGATAAGATAAGATAAGGCTTTATTGTCATTCGCATCACATGTGGTACATGAGGTGGAACGAAACATTGTACTCATGGTCCAGTTAACTCCCAAAATAACATAAACAATAAATAGAAGGTGCAAATAACAGCAGCATGAGTACGAGGTAGAAGCTGTACATCTTAATACTGGTAATGTATAAAGTGACGTGTAGGGGTGATATAGTGGGGGCACTGATTCAGTACAGCAGCAGAGATAAATATGTGGACATAAAGTACCATTGCAGTGATTGTCTAATTGGAATTTAAGAGTCTTACTGCTTCAGGGAAGAAGCTGTTCCTCAGTCTGGTTGTTTTACTCTTAATGCTCCGCAACCTTCTACCTGAGGGGAGCGTGACAAAAAGTGTGTGTGCTGGATGAGTGGGGTCCTTCATGATGCCAGTGGCCCTTTTCTTGCATCTGGAGGTATAAATGTCCATGGTGGTGGGAAGGCTGACTCCAACAGTCCTCTGTGCAGCATTCACCACCCTCTGCTGAGCTTTCCTTTCTGCCATAGAGCAGCTTCCGTGCCACACAGTGATGCTGGAGCACAGAACGATCTCCACCACACATCTGTAGAATGAGGTGAGGACTGAGCTCCCGAGTCCAGCATGCCTCAGCCTTCTGAGAAAGTAGAGGCGCTGATGTGCCTTCCCGATCAGGCTGAAAGTGTTATTACTCCAGGTAAGATTTTTACTTAGGTGTACACCCCAGTACCTATAGCTGGAGACCACTTCCATTGCAGATCCTCCAATGTGTAGGGGGAGGGGAGGGATGGTGTTGCCCCTTCTGAAATCCACAATCATCTCCTTTGTCTTCTTCACATTGATGCAGAGATTGTTCTCACTGCACCAACTCTCCAGGTGTTCCACCTCCTGCCTATAGCCAGACTCATCACTATTTGTGATGCATCCAACCACTGCCGTATTGTCCGCAAACTTTACAATATGACAGTCTGGATGGATGGTTGAGCAGTCATATGTGAGCAGTGTAAACAGGAGGGGGCTCAGCACACAGCCCTGAGGGGAGCTGGTGCTGAGGATAATGGTGGAGGAGGAGATGTTGTGGATCCTCACAGACTGTGGCCTGTTAGTCAGGAAGTCCAGGACCCAATTGCAGAGAGAGGTGCTCAGTCCAAGTGTATGGAGTTTGTAAGCCAGGGTCTGGGGAATCATGGTGTTAAAGGCCGATGTGAAATCCACAAAGAGCATACGGACGTAAGAGTCCTTACTCTCCAGGTGGGTGAGGGCAGTGTGGACCACCGGGGAGATGGCATCCTCTGTGGATCGGTTTTTAAGAGGATCGGATCAGATTTAAGAAACATCTTAAATCTGAAATCTTATCTGTTTAGTCACCATGACAACTTCCGTTAAGACTGAATTTCGGACAGAAGCTATTAAAGAACAACAGTTTCTAAGTTCATAATCCTATCTTAACTCCACATAAGAAACAGTACTACAGAAACATCCTAACTTGTCAAAAGTTCTTAAATACTGTCCAAACGTTAAAACAACCCCGGTCCTAACTTCTGTTTTAACCATCTGTTTCTATGATTTTTAGGTAATTGTTACAGGTAGCATAGTTGACATAGTTGACACACTAGCATAATGATGCTACATTTATTTATATTGCAATATGTTGATTTGACTTGTGAGATGTTGTTGTTTTCTAACTCTGCATTTGGAAATCCCAGATACCGCAGACACAATCTCCACCATCCTCTCTTATTACCTTCATGCTGATGAAAATTCATCAGATAAAATATTACAGTGATGGTGGTGAATAAGACAGAGTTCAACGTGTGTCTGTTTATTAGGAGGAATAATGTTAGCATGGTCAGTTAAAGTATTTGGGAAACTGGCAGTGAAACTGGTGAGCAGTGATGCTCTGATAAATATGTAGGGGGAATGTTCACAATATTCTTAATCTCCAGTTTATTGCACTTTAGTTTTTTGTCTGGAACTTTTTACATTTGTAAAATTATATGTAACTTTTTTAGCATTATTTTGGCTATGTGTTTGGTTTTAGCTGTGCTCGGATTATTGGTTGCTTGGCAACAGACATGAAAGTTGATTGTCGTCTTCGATTGAGTAGTGTAGGACTTCCTGTAACTTGAGATAAGATACTGTAAGACAAGATTCCTAAATTAAGATAAGATTTGTTTCTGTAATATGAATTTGTGAAAAATCTTTTTTTGACCTGTCAGATCTAAACTTAGGACAAAAAAGGCAATATCTCTAGATGTATGCTTTGATATGAGTAACGCATCTGACAATATGGGTGTGTAAACATGTGCTTAGTTAAGTCTTTAGATGGTTGCTTAAAAAAAATATGACACAAGGGCGTCACGTGCAAACAGCCGCTCATTAAGAGTGAGGAGCACGGGAGATAAATATAAAGAGAGTAGCAGTAAACAGGACCAGAATATTTAGAGATGCCTGCATATGTTGGAATTCTTACATACAACAAAATCAAACTGCATGAAAATGAGTAGTGCTTTGGATGTAACAGTTGTATTTATTTCTGTATGATTTATATAGAAAAGTTGATGAACCTTTCTTAAAGACCTCATCAGCTGCAGTTTATTCATTTACACTAACTCTGGCCTTTATATCTTAAGGAAACTGAAATCATTGCTTATGTATTGAATTATTTGTTTACCTTTTTATAGCATGTTGAATGTTCTTTTTGACCTTACTGTGTTCATTTAGAAAGGAAGCAGGACTTAATTTAAAAACATTTGCCATTTAAGGTTGTTTATCATTTTATCTATTAATTGGTTTATTTGATTTTACCAAACCTGAATTATGACTTCAGCGTATGATAACACATCAAACAATGTCATTTTCACTTTGACAGGAATGAAGGATTTAAGACCACAATATGTATTTCTTTGTTTGGCTCTGACTGTTTATCTATTAATCATTGTTTTAAACATTACACTGATTGTTACAGTTCTTTCAGAAAAGTCTCTGCATGAGCCAATGTACTTCTTTGTATGCAGTCTCTGTTTTAATGAAATCTATGGAACAACAGGGTTTTATCCTAAATTTATATACGATCTATTGTCATCATCAAATGTCATTTCATATAATGGGTGTATGACACAGTCAGTTGTTATATATTCATCTTTTATGTGTGAGTACACAACTTTAGTCATAATGGCTTATGATAGATATGTAGCAATATGCAGACCATTAGAATATCATAATATTTTAAGAACCCAGACAGTGGCAAAGGCTATTTTGTATTCTTGGACTTTTCCGTTTATTGTAGGTCTCCCAAATACTATATTAACCAGCCAACTGCCATTATGTGGATCAAATATAGACAGAATTTATTGTGATAACTGGTCTATTGTGAAGCAATCTTGCATCCCAACTACAACCATCAATACTTATGGCTTTGTGCTTCTTTTCATATTTATGGCACATGCTTTGATTGTCATGTTTTCATATCAAAGATTGATTGTTGCTTGTAGAAATTCTAGTGATAGCAAAAGAAAGTTTATGCGCACATGTGGGCCACATTTTGTGTCTCTGCTGAACTTCACTATAGCTGTGCTTTTTGATATAATGTTTAGTCGCTATGGATCAAAAGACTTTCCGGAGCATCTGCGGAACGCTTTCCAAGTTGAGATACTTGTTATTCCACCTATTCTTAACCCACTTATGTATGGCCTTAAGCTCTCAGAGGTCCGCAAAAGGCTTTTTCCAAAGTGTAAAAAAAGCAAAACATTAACATTTTGTCAATCAAAATGATTGCTGGAGATACTTTTGTTAGATTCTTTATTGTTATCAGATCAGTTTCCTCCTGTCTTGTCACCAAATGTCTTTTGTGCAAAATATGTTCTTTATCCAAGCATCTCTTTGATAATTAGTTTGGTCTAATTACAGAAATGTATGAAACACTGAAAGGCCTATGAGTATGAAATCAAAGTAGTCTCTAAAAACAAGAGGCATCTCACAAGTTACAATAATGAAATTTAACAATCAATATTAGTCAACAACATTTTATTGCATACTTCAAGCAACCTACAGTCTAGCATTTCAATCATTTTTAGAAAGTGACAGCATCTAAAAAAATAATACAATGAAAACTGCAATGCGGTCTGTGCATGGCCAGTGCCAGCTTCACAGTTTCATGGTATAAGGTGTGTATCATCACTGCTAGTCTTCATTTCAGTCTTTTAAGGCTGAAATGAGAGACCTTTAATAGCACCTTACACTGAGATATAAAATAGACTTGATTAAAGTTAAATCCATTTGCAACAGTCAAAAACATGATTACAAAAACAAGACTATTTTAAAAACAATGTAGTCTGTTTAAGCAGAAATTTCTATCTGCTTAAAGTCCACTTATACAGTTTTCCCCATACATCCAGTTTAATTGACAGTTTTGCTAAAACAATCATTTGGATAAATATGTATTAAAATCCTTAAACTTAAAATAGTTTATTAATTGCTTTAAAATTGAATAATTTCCCACTTGCAGTGTTGGTACTATTATTATAAAGTGTAACGTGACAGAACCACTCAGACACTCGCAGATAAAAGAGGGAAAAAAAGGCTTTACTGTTAGTAATTGTCAACCAAAATCATTGTCAGGAAACAGGCACAGGTCAAATCCAGTAAGACCAGCGAGTAAAGACGGACAAACATAACGGGCAAAAAATAGTCCAAAAGTGATCAGGCAAAAACGGGTAAGTCAAAATACAGGAGATCAGTCAAAGTCACACACAGTATAATATATAAACACTTAGTAGCTCAAGAAATAAGCAATACTTCACACTGAGCTATTCTAAAAGTCTGGGCTTTATATTAAAGCTAATGAGAGGTCAACAGGTGTTACAGATTAGTATTCAGGTGAGTTAGGGGGCACATTAGAGGGCAGTGAGCACACTTGCCCGGAGCAGTGGACAGCCCTAACCACGGCACCCGGGGAGCAATTGTGGGTTAGGTGCCTTGCTCAAGGGCACTTCAGTCATGGACTGTCAGCCGAGGGGATCAAGTGTTTCAATCTGACATTGATTTTTAATTTTTCCTTGAATAAGTGAAGTTTCAGAACAGAACACTAACACCAATTTAACCAACTTTAAGTTTTTCCATCTCAAGCGTACACACAATGGCTTTTGGCTATAAGCCAAGGACTGGCAAGAAGGTTATTAACTGACATTGTCAGAAATCTCCAGATTTTCAGTTATAATTCTTTACCCAATGATTATGAAGAAGGTCTCTAAACAAAATTCTCATATTTACTGCTGTAAGACATAATTCTTTAGGATACTTTGTCCTAGCAGTAAATGTGCTGTGAACATTGTTTACATTGGCAGCATTTCATTGTATTTGTGTTTGTGTGGGGCAGTCATGGACTGGAGGTTAGGGAACCAGCCTCGTGACCGGAAGGTCGCCGGTTCGATCCCCAGAGCTGACTGCACATAACTGAGGTGTCCTAGAGCAAGATGCCTAACCCCCAACTGCTCCCTGGGCACTGTGGATTGGGCTGCCCACTGCTCCAGGCAAGTGTGCTCACTATCCCTTATTGTGTGTGTGCTCACTAGAGTGTATGTGGTGCTTCACTTCATGGATGGGTTAAATGCAGAGGTGAAATTTCCCCATTGTGGGACTAATAGGGGTCTCTTAATTAATCATTTTTTGTTTACTGTTATGCTATAGATAGGTAGCAGACTTACTAGATATTATGTTATGCTTCAAAGTGTGCATTCAAAATGTAGCTATGCTATGTGATTCTGAAATACACTAATAGTATATTATTAAAATACTCCAGTTCAAACATCTCTGGCTGAGGCACATTTGTAAATATGAAAATATGTTTGTCTATCCACATGGTTCATGATTAGACATTCTATATAAACGTTAAGTTCACTTTTGGATTTCACTCTACCGGTTCTGGATGCTTTCTACCTACCTTTTGTTGGCATTTCATCACAGCATATCACTGCTTGGAGACTCCCTCACTGGACTGTTGCAGCCATCGTGTTGACTTCGCCTAGGCAACATCTCTGTTGATTTTTGTGAGTGATGTTACACTTTGAGTGATGTTAATCTGATCTTGCAGGTGGCTGATCTGTTCAAAGCCATACAGGCCCAGGGTGTTGTAAAGGTTGTATGCATTCACTTCTACCTTGCAATCCAATGTGGAACAGCAATGGGAAAGGCACAGGCTGACAGGTAAGTTGATGCAAGTGTTATAATGTTGATATTTTCTATAATCTACAGGAAAGTGTGAAAGCCCATCTTTCTTGACTAATCTAATCAGTGCAACCAAGGTGCTAGCACTTTCATGGATAAACCTGGCCCCTTGATTCATGGCATGACTTAACACACCCCGACAACACCGTTTCTGGGACTATTCTATGGGGCTATTTCACAGTTTTTCCACTTCCTGGAAAAGTGAGCATGCCTGTTCTTGTACTGCTTGCTGGCATGCAGCAAACACCTTTTCACCAACACCACCTGTAGATGGGCACACAGAAAAGAAGTTACCCCAAGTGATCTCTTTTCAGGAATCCATGGTCATGTTCATGCTCCAGATGATACAATCAGGATGCAAGTAGAATTTCTCTAAAGTATTATTCCAAGCTTAAAATTCACAAGAGTGTAGTCAAAAAAATGTAATTTGTGGAATTCATGTTCCTCAGGGTTCTAATCATAGCAACTCTTTGAAGTTGACTCAAGTGTGACATCTGTATCCCTACTCCTTTCCTTACAGTGGCATGGGTGAGTGGAGCTACTCTACAGTGGGGGTAGTCTTCTGATCCCTTCTGATCCCTTTGCATGGTCCCATATCTAAGTACACCACTTAGGAGCTTATACTTCAAATTTTAGTTTCTCTTTGCCACACCCTAATTGTGGGCAGTCCATGGTACTTGGGCGTATGGCTCAGTTCTACAGACTACACTCTTGTCCTCTTCCTTTTCCATAGCAATACCAGTTGTAGCATCAGTATTCACAATTGCTCCTCTCTAGGCCTCATCTTTTTTGCTCTCTTGTCTTTGAAAACAAAGAATTTAAGCTCCCCCTTTTCTCATGGCTTCTGATAATGCTATCTATATTATAGCATCTTGCTAATGGCTCGTTCAGTTGTGGACATGTGGTAGACATAACCATGCTGTGGCAGCAGTGAGACTTAAAAACATGTAAACAGTTGTTGTTGTGGGTTTGGGGATATGTAAGTGTTTTGTTGTTTTGTAGGTGTGCTAGTGTGCTGGACTGTGGGGCTGATTGGGGTTGTTTTGTGTTTGTGAGATGTACGGTTGAAGGTGACCAACACTGCCTCCCGGTTATTAAGGAGTACAAACAGCAGGTTTCCCTTGCTGTTGTGTTAATAAAAGGGGATTTGTTTGAAGGCGTGTCAGCCAAGACAGCCCCACAACATCCAGAGCCTTGAGGAACTCAGGACGGATCTCATCCACCCCTGGAGCCTTGCCACCAAACAGCTTTTTAACTACCTTAGTGACTTCGGCCTCAGTAATGGACAAGCCTATTCCCGTGTCCCCAGACTCTGCCTCCTCACTGGAGAATGTGTCGGTGGGATTGAGAAGGTCCTCAAAGTATTCCATCCACCACCCAATGACATCTTCAGTCGAAGTCAGCAGCACACCATCTCCACTATATACAGTACTAGTGGCACACTGCTTTCCCCTTCTGAGACGCCTGACGGTTTGCCAGAATCTTTTCGGAGCGGAGTTAAAGTCACTTTCCAAGGCCTCACCAAACTCTTCCCACACACGGGTTTTTGCCTTGGCAAAGACTGAAGCTGCAGATTGCTCGGGTTCTGCCCCCTGTTTCTTGTCTCCACCCTTGATTGTTTCCACCTGTTTTCCACCTGTGTCTTGTGAACCCTTGTTAGCCCTCTTCTATTTATGCCCTATGTTTTCCTTAGTCTAGTGCTGGTCATTGTTTGAGCTGTTTGGATATATGTTTGCTGCGTGTATGCTTGTTGGCTGTACTGTTTGTTCTGTTGGAACTGTTTGTCTGTTTTGAGGTTTTGTCATGTCTGACTTTTGTGCTATTACCCTCAATAAAAGTCCCCTCGCTCCCCAGTGTTACAAAAAACATCATTAGGACTAGAAGGGATACAGAGAATACTTGTATTCTGTGCTTTTGCTGGTTGCTTAATTATGCTTTCTTTCTTCATGCAAATAATTTCCAATGGTTTTGTAGCAGCAGTGATTGTATTTTCCATCGAATCATATTGGCATGACATTGTACAAGAACAAACAGACAGAATTCAGACACTCGCAGACCACACACACAAGACCAAGGTCAGCCAGTCCAGTGTCAAAAGCCAGGTCACAATGTGGGAAGTCCAAAAAGCACTCTCCAAAATCCAGAAACAAGATCAAACCAGAAAATACAACAATACTGAAAGGGCAAGGAAAAAGGTAAGGTTGACAAACAAACAAGGTAGTGGTCATACATGGTAAAGCAAACAGACAGATAGATAGAAGGCCTGGTTGTGCTCTGGAACAAAGATAATACTTCACAAAGAGCATAAGCTAAAGCCTGGGCTTATATGCTGAACTAACAAGTAATTAGAAAGAAGGAACAGGTAAACAGTAGTCAGGTGAGGCAGACCATGATTGATTGATTGATTGATAGTAGAGGTGAGTGTAGAGCCATGATAGATAGATAGATAGATAGATAGATAGATAGATAGATAGATAGATAGATACTTTATTGATCCTGAAGGAAATTTAGCAGCCAGTACCAGACACACAACACTATACAGTAACCGTAAATGGGTGTAGACATATAACAAGAATTTAAAAAACCAGATCCTATCTACAGGCATATATACAAATAGAAAAAAAAACAGTCTGTGATATCTATAACCTGAGATGAGAAATGCAGTGCAATAATGACTGTACAAAAATTTACAGGTGACGGCATATAATAACCACAGAATGAATAGATAAATATGTGCATGTATTGTACCACATAAAGTGCCTAGTGTCCAGATGTGCAAGATGCGCAATGAGGTATGTAGAAAGTGCAATATGTGCAGCACGCTGTCTATATGTGTAGATGAATAGATAAACACAAGATAAGCATGAGATTCAGATTCAGTCTATTCAGTCTATTCAGATTCAGGGAACTTTGGGTTCTGTGGGTTGTGCAGCTCTGAGACAGCAACCTGCCACTAAACATGCTCCTCCTGTCCATGATGATGGTGTGCAGTGGGTGGCCATCATCCTCCATAATGGAGAGCAGTTTGTGTAATGTGAGGGAGATCAGAGATCATGTGATTTGCTATGGTGCTCTGGGTAATGGAGTCTGGAGGTTGGGAGGTAGTGACTGCGGGACACACTGTGCAATATCCATAACTAGAAAAAAATGCTAAAACAAACAAATAACATATAGGAGCTAACTAATATTAACAGTAGGGGTGGGAATTAGAGTCAAATTTGATTCTCCTGAATGTTTTTAATTTAATGACTCTTTGAAAATTGTGATTTGTTTTGAGTTAGCAGTTAGCTGAGGTAGCTAGTTGACTGGGTAAATTAGGAGCATAAACATGCCTTTGTCTTTAGATAACACAAATTTAAGGAAATAAGCCTGCAATTGTTTTGTATAGTTAACATAAAGTCATTAACATTACAAACTGACTTTCCCTTAGATTACAACCAAATGAACTTACTCCCCATCCGTCATCTGTCTCTAGCTGAAGCACATAGCAGTGCCTAAGCAAATGAACCCACTTGTCTGCTTTGGCTTTAATTGCAGACCTAAATGTTAATTGGGACAGCTTTCCTCAAAGTTGGTCAACACATTCCTCTCTATCCCTACACTAATCTATGCATATGTTTGATGTAGTCTGTAAAGAGGAGTCACCATCACAAACTGCATAGAGAGCATATATAAGTCTGAGGTGAAGCAGGAGTGATACATTTGGCGGCATGGTGGAGACAATGATACTACTGCTTGTTCTAGTTTTTTGTTATGGATTTCATCATGTGGCTTTTATTTAGCAAAGCTGAATCATGCTTTTTCAAAGAAAGTTTACATCTGATAATATAAAGAAGAAATGCTGAAATGATTTGATTCTAATTTTACACTTTTTGAGAAGCCTCCTATTTTCTAACAATGGAAGACAACTCTTCACAGACGATATTTGTTTTGTCTGGAATGAAGGACCTGAGACCAAAATGCCTTTATGTTTTTCTTTCTCTCTCTGTTTATCTCTTAATCATTCTTTTGAACATGATGTTGATTGTGACAATCTTCGTAGAGAAGTCTTTGCATGAGCCTATGCATTTCTTTGTGTGTAATCTCTGCTTTAATGGACTGTATGGAACAACAGGATTTTATCCTAAATTTACATATGATCTGTTATCACCTTCACCTGTGATATCATATGTTGGGTGTTTTACGCAATCATTTGTGATTTACATATCTTTCATGTGTGAGTACACAACTTTAGTCATAATGGCTTATGACAGATATGTAGCAATATGCAGGCCATTAGAATATCACAACATTATAGGAGCTCAGACTGTAGCAAAGGCTATTCTTTACTCATGGACTTTTCCTTTCATGTTAGTGCTCCCAAACATTATACTTACTGGGCAACTGCCATTATGTGGATCAAGTATTGACAGACTTTATTGTGATAACTGGTCTATTGTGAAGCAATCTTGCCTCCCGACTACAACCATCAATACTTATGGCTTTGTGCTTCTCTTCATATTTATGGCACATGCTTTGATTGTCATGTTTTCATATCAAAGATTAATTATTGCTTGTAGAAATTCTAACAATAACAAAAGAAAATTTATGCGCACCTGTGGACCACATTTGGTGTCTCTGCTGAACTTCACTGTAGCTGTACTTTTTGATGTAATATTCAGTCGCTATGGAACAAAAGACTTCCCAGAGCATCTGCGGAACGCTTTCCAAGTTGAGATACTTGTTATTCCACCTATTCTTAACCCGCTTATGTATGGCCTTAAGCTCTCAGAGGTCCGCAAAAAGCTTTTTCAGAAGTTTAAAAAACACAAGAACAGCTTTTTGTAGATCAAAGTAACCTCTGTTATGTATTTTTATCACATTTTTTATTCTGTTTCATCAACTGAATTAAACTGCAAGAGTTGAATGTGGGTCCATGCTCTTCACTCTCATAATAGCTGAATCACTAGCCTGCAGATTAACAAGTTAAGTAATTATTCCATGTGTTGTTTTCAACTGAGCACTTCCTTGATATTATGCTTGTCATCTTATAGAACCAAACAGTGTATTAAAGTCCAAGAAGGTATAAGAGCAAATTAGACAATGAAAGCAGGAAGCAACTCACTCCTTGCAAATGTGGATGTAATAGTTAATCATAACATAATATTACCAGAAGACCTAAGCATTCAAAATTATCACTCAAATTCTATTGTGTAATATTTAAAAAAAAGAGACTATGCTTTATTTGGCAATTGTCCATCTGCACACTGCACACAGCAGCATCTAAATTATTTCACAGTTTATTCTGTTTTTTTCTTCACTGATTTTCTGATTTTGTTATCTTGATTTCGCTCATTTTATGTTTGAAAGTAAATATTAAGGAGTACAAATTGATGCAGATCATGCTGTCTTTTAAAATTAATTCCATGTTCAACAATTAAAAACTATAACATTTCTCTGTTTTAGCACACCTACTCAATCTTGTAATGAATTACTAGGTTGGGGGGTTGATTCCATAATGCAGACTTTCTG
Organism: Pygocentrus nattereri; assembly: GCF_015220715.1. NCBI lineage: Eukaryota > Metazoa > Chordata > Actinopteri > Characiformes > Serrasalmidae > Pygocentrus > Pygocentrus nattereri. Next base: position 15,216,770 of record NC_051226.1, read on the forward strand.
TGTTCAATTATATCTTGTGGCCTTTTAAAGACAAATTAAAATGCATAGAAAGACATAATATGTACCTAGTACCTCTCTAAACTTCTCACCTATACCTAAGCTTTAACTTTCACATGCTTTTTGTGCATTAGTCATTTTTTACTTTTGAAAAAGTCAAAATTTCGTGAGGTGTGAACATAAAATCATAAAATAATGACAGATGTTAATTTTATGAAATGTCATTTGGCATGACCATGAAGAAAAGGTCATTTTTAGATTTTTAGATTTAAAAACAAGTCAAGGACAGGATGTGATATAATACAGTAGTATATCAAGGGCCCTTGGAAACCAGCTCTGGTCCTGAAATACTCTTGCCCTGCACACCTCATCCAACTAATTAGCTATTTAATAAGCAGTTACTGGGTTGAAGTGGTTGTTTTAGAGTGGGGAAATATTTAAATGTTTAAGGCAGGTGTACTTCAGGACCATGACTGAGAAAAGAAAACTGTCAATATTCTACATTAATGTTTTTTTTGTTGTTCACTTATATTGTTTGTGCCATAAACACAATAAATCAAACAAACCACCCAGAGGCTCTGTACTCAGGTAAGAGGCCTCTGCAAACATAGTGGGGAAATGGTGGCAGGAAATGTGACATACCAAACCCCACCCCACCCCTGACAAGTGGCTTCCAATGCTGACTCCCTATGCCACAAGGCCCTGGGCCTGGAAGCAGCATGACCTTAAAAAAAATAAAATAAAATAATGAAACAAGAAAACCAGGTCCAACATTTCCCCAGATGGTACCCACAAGGAGGAAGTAGACATAGGTTTGCACATGGAATCTGGGTGAAGTATGGCAAGATACAGGCAGTCCTAACCTGTAAAATAGAGGAGTAATTTTTCTGAGAACCTTCAATGGCCCAATAAACTTGGGGCTCAATTTTTAGATGGTAGTTTCAACCTCAGGTCAACCTTATTGTTTATCCGTTTGAACATTAAATATCTTGTCTTTGTAGTGTATTCAATTGAATATAGGTTCAAAAGGATTTGCAAATCATCGTATTCTGTTTTTATTTGTTTTACACAACGTCCCAACCTTGTACCTTTCAGAATTAATGATGCCTTAACACACCCCCATACCATCAGAGATGCTGGCTTTTGAACTTTGCGCTGATAACAATCCGGACAGTCCTTTTCCTCTTTGGCTCGGAGGACACGACGTCCATGATTTCCAAAAACAATTTGAAATGTGGACTCGTCAGACCACAGGACACTTTTCCACTTTGCGTCAGTCCATCTCAGATGAGCTCAGGCCCAGAGAAGCCGGCGGTGTTTCTGGGTGGTGTTGATATATAGATTTCGCTTTGCATGGCAGTTTTAACTTGCACTTGTAGATGGAGCGATGAACTGTGTTCACTGACAGTGGTTTTCTGAAGTGTTCCTGAGCCCATGTGGTAATATCCGTTACAGAATGATGTCGGTTTTTAATGCAGTGCCACCTGAGGGATCAAAGGTCACGGGCATTCAATGTTGGTTTTCTGCCTTGCCACTTACTTGCAGAGATTTCTCCAGATTCTCTGAATCTTTTGATGATATTATGGACTGTAGATGATGAAATCCCTAAATTCCTTGCAATTGCACATTGAGAAACGTTGTTCTTAAACTGTTGGACTATTTGCTCACACAGTTCTTCACAAAGTAGTGAACCTTGTCCCATCCTTGCTTGTGAATGACTGAGCCTTTCAGGGATGCTCCCTTTATACCCAATCATGACACTTACCTGTTTCCAATGAACCTGTTCACCTGTGGAATGTTCCAAACAGGTGTTTTTTGAGCATTCCTCAACTTTCCCAGTCTTTTGTTGCCCCTGTCCCAACTTCTTTGGAATGTGTTGCAGGCATCAAATTCAAAATGAGTGAATATTTGCAAAAAACAATAAAGTTTATCCGTTTGAGCATTAAATATCTTGTCTTTGTAGTGTATTCAATTGAATATACATTGAAAAGGATTTGCAAATCATCGTATTCTGTTTTTATTTATGTTTTACACAATGTCACAACTTCATTGGAATTGGGGTTGTACATTACATGTCTTATTATGGTAACCCACTAAAATTTCTTTTTCACGAAGGTAGTGGTCGGATGTATACTTGAAGAGGTGAGCTAAGGTAATGTGTATCAGTTCTAATCCTTTCTCTCGCAATCAGGTAGGCATCCTAGAGAAGAAGGCTCATTCTTTCTGTCTCTCCAATTCTCCTCCAAGAATTAAATAAATGGTGGATAAAACATGTGGTCATAACACTATGATTCACAAATGAAAATGGCAGCATCATTCAGCAGTGCTGAATAGGATAGAGTAATCTCTATTCACTCTGTGGCTTCTTATCCACAGCAGGGCCAACTGATTCTGAACATGGAGGGTAACAATTCTAATGACCTTTCCACAGCGACACAATTTGACACAGAGCGCTTTAAAACAAGGCTCTGCATGCTCAGTCAGTGGGATGATGTAATGATGTAGCCACCCATTGTTGGTATTGTGCTGCAGCGTCCTGCTGCATTATTTTAAACCCAAACCAAATAAGTTCAGTTCACTCATACAGATGCAAAAAGAAATTAAAACAGTGCACAATTTTAAATCCACCATTCAATAAAAGTCAAGGCTTTAGTCTGACACCAATTCTCAATTTTTTTCATACCCTTACATTTGGCATGTTTTAATTTTTTACTGTATGTAGAGATGCAGAGATCACTTTTATCTGGTGTATTACAATGCACATGCAATCTAAGGGTTGCTTATGATGCTTTCTTTCTTGATGTTTGTTGTTTCCTGTGGTTTAGTAGTAGCAGTAAGTGTTTTTTCGAAACACTTTTTTTTGTACTATTTCAAAGAAAATTTACTCTTGGTCTCTCCAGCTACATACTGTGAAAAACAGGACTATGAATAGGCTGGCCCAAACAACACAAAGGTGAACACCAACAGCTACTGAGCCCACAGGTTAAATGTGACTGGCTCTCTGTCCTCCATGTGATGCCTGACCACGCATCATCCTCCACATACCCTCACTGCCCAGCTCAGCCTGGGCAGCCATAAGCCTGAGAGAGGAAATCGGCGTCACCATCTGAGCCCCAAGCCTGTTGGCCACCTCAAACTTTAACTCATGTGGTATGATCACAAGAACATTTTGAAAATTAAATTGTATATGAAATTCTACATTTTTATTAGAAGTGTCATAGTAAACTTCAGTGGCATGAATACCTGTTTTGTATAGGTTGCCAATTCTGTTCATATTAAAAGCTTCATGAAGGTATATAAACATAAAACTAAATTAGTCACTGAGAGCAGTAGGTAACTCCAACCATGTAAATGTAGATCTAATAATAATCATAATAACACAATAATAACACAAGTCAAAAACTGTTTAATATTACTTCTCCAGCAGTTTATTGCATAATATTTTAAAAGAAAAGTTTGTAATATTTGTACATTGTGCATTTACACCAAGAATTGTGTCATTGTGTATCTAGTGTTAATTTATTGGTGCTGAAAATAAATACATAGCAGCAAAAAGACTCCATTAGTGAGTTCATTCCATGTCCAACAAATTATAAAGCAAAAATAAATTGCACTATAAGCATAATACATACCTACTACCTCTGCCATTTATGTACATACTTTAACCTTTTCTCTTTTTTTCTGAAGATTTTTATGCCTTCAAATTCAATGGCATCAAATTCAAAAAGAGAGAGTATTTGCAAAAAACAATAAAGTTTAACCGTTTGAACATTAAATGTCTTGTCTTTGTAGTGTATTCAATTGAATATAGGTTGAAAAGGATTTGCAAATCATCGTATTCTGTTTTTATTTATGTTTTACACAACGTCCCAACTCCATTGGAATTGGGGTTGTATGATGTTATACATTTCCTAGTAAATGTGTTGTGACCTCTGTCTATATGTATTGCACTGGCTTTTTCTGTGGTTTTATACTCAATTTATGATTAATATAAGTTAAATTATTTATTGTAGCTTAATTTGGCATTGAATTCCCTGCAACCTTTCTTTTTCCCTAAATATTAGATAAATATTAGATAAATAATAGACTACAGAGCTATTACTGAGACTAGGGCATCATTTATTATTTTGAAAAAGTAAAGAAAAATTGGATATACTATCTTAAATGTAATATCACAACAAGAAAAATTTTGTCAGGAAAGTTTAATGCAATGAAGCTGTCATGATTGGCCCCTCCCAGTCCTGTCCATGTGTTTGTGTTGTGTTTTTGGTTCAGCCCGTGTATTCTTTTTTTTTTGGTTTTGTAGTCCAGCCCCCTTGTTTAGTGACTCTGCCCTTAATGGTTCCCACCTGTGTTTCCACCTGTGTCTTGTGATCATTTGTTGACCCTGTTGTATTTAAGCCCTGTGTTTGCCCTTTGCCTTGACTGGTCTTTGTCTGAACTGTTTGAATCTTTGTCTGAATTGGTGGATGTATTGTATTGTCGTGGTGTTTGGTGTTGGATTCAGTGTTCATTTCATTTCATTTCCTTGTCTGTCCCTTCGCTCTCCATGTTGGATATCTGAACCTGGACTGTCTGACTATGACCCTTGATTTGCCCACAATAAAATTCGCTTACCTCAGCACATGCATCCGCCTCCTCGCTCCCTACCGTTACAGAAGCATTACTATATGTTTTTTGTCAGTTCATACAAAGCAGAACTAAACCATTTCTAACTCTGTTACCACACTGGCCTTGGCAGAAGCTTGCAGTTCACATTTTTCAGTGGAAGATTTGTCACTATCTTGTGGTATGGACTATTATTCCAGATATATTCAGGTTGCAAAACTTCAGGTGCTAACGACGGCAAGTATTGTGTAAATATTTTCAGTCATTTTCTCTAGGTTTGGTGTTCCAGAAACCTTAGTAACAGACACCGGCCCACAGTTCTCTTTGAACAAAAGTTTGCTCAAGATTATGATTTCACTCATGTCATTGGTAATCTTGGAACCCAAAACAATGGTGAGGTTGAGAGAAGAGTCTGTACAGTAAAACACATACTGAATATAAACCAAGAACCTTGTTGGCATACAGGTTAAATCTGTTGGCTCATAGAGTGTCACCAGCAGAGCTCCTAATGGGCAGAAGTACATCATCTAAATTTCCAGTCCCTCCTCAAGCACTAACACCAAGAAAGCCAAATCTACAGGTTTTCAGAGAGACAAACAAGAAGCAACTGAGAAAGAAAACAAATGAAAAAATGCTGAGCTAAACAACTACACATCTTGGCTTCAGGATGAACAAGGTCCATTTTCTATGCTGAGGCCCTACAGTGTGGAAACAGAGCACAGTTTATTGCCCAGTGTCTGATCAGTCACCTCACAAGGAGAAAACAAGGTCAAGGAGGGACCTGCTGTCAAGAAAAGGGCAGAATAACCCTCTTTGCAGATTCAAAGGGTTCAGGTAATTTACTGTGGCCTTCAAACATCAAAGAATGTTTTTTTATAGAGAAAAACTGTAAAAATGGAAACCAAAGCAAAGAACAATGTTTATAGTTGTTGAAGATTAAGACTCAATACAGGAATAGAACAGTTGTATATTACCTTCTGCTTTGGCACCTTCATGGATAATAAAAAGGGAACATTAATAGCTTAAAGAGGGAGATAACAGTGGAATAACAAAAGAATTATGACATCCATAATTAGCTTCTAACCATAACAGTGAGAAATTAATGCTAAACATGGCAAAAGTTATTAAATGGCTCACACACTAAAACGTCAAAAAAAAAACTACAGCTGACTTTTCTTTGTTTGCCAGATATTGTGCTTAAGTGTATGTACATGTGAGATAAACAAGGCCTTGCTGAGTGAGTCATTTAGTCACTTTTACCATAAGTCGTTGTTTCTTGACCTACACATTCAAGTTCGAATGTGTTTATATTAGTCACTGTGTTAAAGGCTCAGTTTTTAAGGCATTCTGGAAAAGCTTACAGAGTCAACACTTTTCACAAGGATGTTGATATGAACCAAAGTCTGAAGTATTTAATGGCTTTTAAAAGTTCCCCCTCAGAAAAATTTTATATGAAATGATTACAAATACACAGCCTGAAACCTGTGAAAACGTATTATGATAGCTTTGTGATTAGCTTTTTTGTCCAAAACATGTTTTTACTTTATTCATAATAATGTGAAATGCTACCGAAAAGAAAATTAATTTTTATAAAGATTTAGCACTACTATGCAATCATCATTACTTATGCAATTGAACCACATCCACAGTTCAAATATTTTTTTCATACTTAAATCTACAGTTGTGTGCAAAAGTTTGAATACCCCAGTTCAAATTCATAGTGAAAATAAGTTGACACATTCTCAACAGACAACAAACATATGAATTAAATATGATATTTATTTAAAATTTCTTCTTCTTTCGGCTGCTCCCTTCAGGGGTCGCCACCGTGGATCATCTGCCTCCATCTTGCCCTATCCACTGCCTCCTCTACCTTTACACCAACCATCTCCATGTCCACCTTCACTACATCCATAAACCTTCTCTGAGGTCTACCTTTTACCCGGCACCTCCATCTCCAACATTCTTTGACCAATATATCCACTATTCCTCCTCAACACATGTCCAAACCATCTCAAACTGGCCTCTCTGGCTTTATCTCCAAACTGCTCCACCTTCACTGTCCCTCTGATCTGCTCATTTCTAATCTTGTCCATCCTTGTCACTCCCAACGAAAATCTCAGCATCTTCATCTCCGCCACCTCCAGCTCAGCCTCCTGTCTTTTAGACAGAGCCACAATCTCCAAACCATACATCATAGCAGGACACACTACTGTCTTGTAAACCTTCCCTTTCACTCTTGCTGCTATCCTTCTGTCACACATCAGCCCTGACATCCGTCTCCACCCACTCCATCCTGCCTGCACCCTCTTCTTCACCTCTTTTCTACACTATCCATTGCTCTGGATGGTTGACCCAAGATATTTGAAGCCAGCCACCTTTACGACCTCTACTCCTTGCATCTTCACCTTTCCACCTGCCTCCCTCTCATTCACACACATGTATTCCGTCTTGTCTCTACTGACCTTCATTCCTTTCCTCTCCAGTGCAAACCTCCACCTCTCCAGATTCTCTTCCACCTGCTCTCAACTCTCACCACAGATTACAATGTCATCTGCAAACATCATGGTCCATGGAGCCTCCTGCCTGACCTCATCTGTCAACCTTTCCATCACCATTGCAAACAAGAAGGGGCTCAAAGCTGATCCCTGATGTAACCCTACCTTCACCTTGAAACCATTTGTCACTCCAACTGCACACCTCACCACTGTCTCACTATCCTCATACATGTCCTGCACCACCCTAACATACTTTTCAGCTACACCTGACTTCCTCATACAGTACCACAGTTCCTCTCTTGGCACCCTATCATATGCCTTCTCTAGATCCACAAAGACACAATACTCTCAACTTTCTGGGCATGAAACCAAACTGCTGCTCACAAGTTTTATGCTGGATGCCCTTCCTGACACAACCCTCACCATTTATCCGGGCTTGGGACCGGCACCAGAAGTACACAAAGTACACCCCTAATTGCTGGTTTATTTATTTTAAATTGAATGATTTTATTTCTTGCTGAGTTTAACAGATTAGAAACCTACAATATAAAATGTGCCATAGCTTTAGTACAGCTTTAGTATAGTTTTATGCTATGTTTTATTCTTTTCACTATGTTAAATTCAAATTTAAATTGTGCATTAAAATGTGCAAAAGCATGGTCTCTGTAGTGGATGCGTTATTTATTCTCATTTTCATTTAGAAAATCAACAAAACATGTCATTTTCCCAGGGGCACCCAAACTTTTATATACAACTGTCATACCTTCCAACACAATGTTTTGTGGACCTTGGCATAAGTTAATGTCACTTTTATTATTATTATTATTATTATTATTTGATATTTATTTATATGTATTTTTTGAATGATTTGATATTCAATGTTATTAGGTTAGTAACCTTTAAAAAAAAACGTTTTTGAATGGGAGGGTCTATATAATATAATATAATATAATATAATATAATATAATATAATATAATATAATATAATATAATATAATATAACATAATAATGGCAAAATGTAAATAAAAAAATAACAGTTGATATATGTAATTTCAGTTGGGCTGATGATATGATGAATGTAATTTAGACTCATGCTTGTTTTGACTACCATGGTTAATTTACATTGCAGCTACATGTGATTTAGAATGCGACCAAACCACAGGTATAGTAAATGACTGAGCATTAGTATGTGCTTCTGATGTTTGTAATTGTCAAAGGACTGCTTTACAACATTAGATTACCACGTGGCAGGCTTTGCATACTATATAAAGAGTGCACAGACACTATATAAAGAGTGCAACAGTGACATTTCCAGAATCTCTGTTTGCCTCTCTAGTCTTGTATGTACAGATGCTTGTTATTCAGCAATACTTTCAAATTTTCATTCATTTATTTTAATTGCTAATAATGATAACCCAGTGTATAATATGCATTTGTAGCCCACTTCTTGGAGGGATTTTCAAAAGCCTATGTAGATGTCTATGTAGATGTTTAATAAATGTTTTGGTTTTTTTTTTAAGGAGAAATGGACAACATCTCCTCATCAGACATATTCACTTTCACTGCTCTTAGCGAGACTGACTGGACCAGCAAATTCATCTTATTTATTTTTGCCCTTCCAGGATATTTTCTGACTGTTATTGTGAACTCAACTTTAGTTACGATCATTGTTCTGGAGAAAACCCTACACCAGCCTATGTACTTTTTCTTGTGTAATTTATGTATTAATGAATTATATGGAGCCACAGGCTTTTATCCAAAGCTCCTATCTGACCTACTGCTAGGAAACAATACGATCTCATTCCAGGAATGTGTCTTTCAAAATTTTGTCATTTTCACCTATGCCTTGAGTGAGTTTACGAATCTGACAGTAATGGCATTTGACAGATACATAGCAATTTGCAGTCCCCTGAGCTACCACAATATCATGACCCCTTTAACTGTCTGGAAATTTGTGGTTTTCATCTGGATGTTTCCCTGCTGTTCAGCATTAATAATGATTTTAATGACACTAAGGTTTCCTATCTGTAAAACGCAGATTAACAAATTGGTCTGTGACCACATGTCCATGGAGAGACTTGCTTGCAGCACTGACATGACTCAGTTTGTGCTTAATGGATTATTCACTTGCATATTTTGTGGTTTGGTTTTCTTTTTCTTTTATTCTTATGCTAAAATAATTATAGTGTGCAAGCAATCTAAACAAGGTCAGAAGTTTAAGAGCACATGCCTGCCACATTTGATTGGGTTTTTGAACTACATAGTCTGCTCCCTTTTTGATTCTTTTCACACTCGCTTTGGATTGACATACGCCTCGCAGGCACTTCAAAACTTCATGTCAATCACATATCTGATTATCCCTCCTTTTGTAAATCCCATCATGTACGGAATTATATTGAGTCCAATTAGGGTTAAAATTCTCTACATCTCCCAAAGATTAACATATAAAATAACCAACAGAGTAACATACTAATGATCTTCTCTACAGTGCACAGCAACGTCAATGCCCACCAAGTCTGACCATAATCATATATTCACTGATGATTCAAAGATCATATATAATTGAGGTTTGTTTTGTTTAATTAGGAGATTAAAAGATTTATTCATTGTTTTTTTTATATGTGTGCTAGAGCATCTGCTTACTAAATGACAAAGCATATGAATACACATGTTGAAGCTCAGATGAAATTTCACCATTTTTCTCATATGTACAAACTATATGCTCTTATACAATGCTGTTATGATCATCTATGCCCATCCTTATACAAATACTGAAATTCACAAGCCTGCTTTTTCTTCTTTTCATGATAAAGCTCATGGGAGAGCAGCATGTTTCCTTGGTGAACTGCACAAGGCGTGCCTTCTGTGTAGCAGTTCCTCAAAACCTTAAAGTCTTAAGTGATCATAAATGAAAGAAATGTATATCAGATATACACGTATGATAAAAAAACTAATGTTTACTGTGTCAAAATGTCCTGGCAGAACCTTGAAGTCTTAAATTTAGTTTTTGACATTCAAGCTCTAACAATATTTTTAAATGTTTGGAATTGTAGGAGGGAAGGCATTAAATTTGATTTGGGGTAGAATGAATGAGCATGTCTCTTCTTCTCATGTTCTTATGATTTATTTTTTACAAATATTTAACATGACACAAAAATGACCATTTCTATATTGTCCAATAGGGCTCTGGAATGTGATACAGTGCTTACTGGAAGATCCGCCATGGTGGATTGAACTTTTCTACCTGCTTTCCTTGATTTTGGCTGATCTGTAGCTTACTGATCTGTAGTGGTCTCACTAAATATATTTGTGGAAATTATTAGCATCTGGATATACATGGCCAACAGATCACAGGTCAGAGCACAATAAAAAAATCTAATTGAAAGGAAGGTTTAAAACGCCATTCAGACACTGGTTAAATGGCACATATGAAGTTTAACAATAAGAATGTGGATAAACATCAAAATCGGGCTTATGTTATAGATCTAATCATGTAGATTTAATGGAATAAAGCTTTTATCAACATTTTGTAGAATTATGACGTTTTGAAGCAGCTAACTAACTTCAGAAATGCCTCATGGGCACCTGGATGAAAGTGCTGCTCCACTTAAGGAGAAACAGAAATTTGGAATAAGAAGCTGATAAGTAAGAGGCAAATCTTGGCATTGTGATACTACATTACCTATCAACTGACATAATGTTTACATTTAAAAATGGCCTGTGATTCAGCTAAAATGTAGCTACATGGTCCAAGGTTTGTAATATTAAGCTCTGCTAATAATGTTAACTATGTTGCCAGACGATTAGTGTTTATTTGTCTGTTTCTCTGAAAGACTTTAGGTTGACTGCCTTTTCATTATAAATCTAAGATTCATGTGATCTTATATAGATTTTTGCAGGGCTTATTAATGCACACAAATATGGTAAACAAATATGCCTGTAGCTAGTGAGGCAGTAAGCTGACTAGCTAACTAACTGAGTGAAATCTGTCAGTGGCTGAGAAAAATATGGCAGCAAGTTATGAAAGTTAAACATGCTGAGGGAAATAAGTGTTTGTAAGCTGTAAAGTACTTTCAGTGAGTTAAAACTTTAGGCCTACTTAAAGAAACAGGCACGTAACCTTCACACCAGCTAGGAAAAAAGTATGAATGGAAGAGGAGGTAACTTCAACATGTTCAGATCATTACTTCACTCGTTGTTTGGGAGTTTGCATGGATCATGCTGTCAACAAGGCTAATTTTATAATTAAATAGTTGTTAAACATGCCTCTAGAGTTTGTTAAGATAAACACCATTTCATTTAATTCAGTTTCAATCATGACAAGCCCGAAAAAATAAAACCACAGTCTGTTTAAGATTTTACATTGTAATTCAGTATTTGCATCATATAAACAAAGAACGGACCCTGTCAACATGGCAGAACGACTCTATAATGCAGCACGACATGATGTGCCTTCCCAAGCCCTATATCAGTGTACATTAAATAGATAGTAGAAGAAGAACATGTTTATGCAGTTTCTGATTTGAGGGCTAGTTTGACTTGTGAAAACCCAATTTTGAACCAGAAAACCCAAGTTGGACAATGCATGTGCAATCAGGCAGCAGCTGTCAAACAGTAGCAGAAATTACAGCCCTTTTCATGCATGCATAGCCTAAACTGGGTTTTTGGTTCAACTCAGGTAGTGACATGGTTGTATGTACTGGAGATGAATTGCCTACTTTGAATATTGCTCCGGACATATTCTATGTCTACCGGCATACAGTTTTATTTTCGTTTCTCTTATTCAAATTCAGTGAAACTGTGTACAATGTAGTCTAGGTTGTCAATTAATTTTGGTATTATTTTTCATTTTTAGAGACTTTAAAATGATCTTAAAAGTCATTAGGTCAAGATACATCGAGAGCTAAGTCAGTCAGTGCAAACACTATCAGAGCTATCACCCCACACAATGCAAGAAACCCCACGTGACAACAAAGCTGCCTGCCAGACCTTAGCAATGCACAGCTGCGGACCTCTGTGAAGTGGAGAGAAAACATTACCTGGTTGTTGTGGACAGGGTTTTGTAGTAACAATGTTATGTAATCAGAATACAGACAACAACAACTACTGTAATCTGTTAAAGTTACAGTTAAAAAGACAGACATAATCAGATTATAGGTACATTATAAAAACAGAGTGATTACCAGCAGGATTATATTCCAATGCAGACTTTCATCAATATTTGCCATTTTATTGATAAATACATCACAAGTCTAGTATATTTAAGTTTTTTTGTTTTAATGTGGGGGGAACAATGAGCAAGGCCCTGCTGTGAGAAGAAAATTCTGAAGAATCCCTCTAACAAGCAGCAACAGTTCATGTTTTTTTTAAACATTGTCAAAACTGAGATCTGCAGTGTTTTCCAAATAATTCTGAGTCAGGTGTTTCCCCTGATTTTTCACAGCACCAGATTTGACAGCAGCAGACTGTTCTGGCAGTCAGCTTTTTATTCTGTTCATTTCTAACAGGTAGTCCGTAACAGAATACATTTTTAAATGAACAGTCCCAGCCCTGGTTGTGGATTGCTTCTCAGGATGCCAGGAAATTGCATACGTTCCTGATACCCAGGACAGCACAGTAATAGATAGTTGAAATTCATGCAATCCCAGAATAGCTCATCACAGACAATGGACCACCATTCACAGCATCAGAGTTTTCCAGCTTCAGTAAAGAAAATTACTTTGAGCACAATATTTCTCATTTCATTACCCACAGTCCAATGGTGAGACAGAAAGGGCGGTACAGCAACTACAGAGCAGAACCCACAGAGCCAACAGACTCTCTAACAAAACTACAATCTGAGTCGCGTTGTAAAATACTTCATATAAACACACATAAGCACAGACACCAACTGAATCATTTGAGCTGTTACCTGGATAATTGATATGATTTTTCACTACAGCTAAAGTTGAAGTCTGTGTAAAGCAAAAAAGAAATTTTGTGAAAAAATTCGATGTATTCTTATACCGTTATAGTGTTAAGGGTGGGCTCAAGCCAAGTATGGCTCCTGTGCATCACTGAACCATGATTTTTTACCATTTTAGTTGCTCATGATGCTCATATCTTTATAAGCTTATACTCAGTTCCTGAGAAAACTTGAGCAGTTAGCACATGGGAAGGACACTTATACAGTGGGACCAAGAGGAGCCGACCTCAGGTTAGCAGCCTACATGTGAGTGGACAAGAGTAAACTCAATACTTACTCCTATACTCAACCTCTGCAGACAGATGAAAAGGTGAAATGACTAAATGGAACATATGGGAGGAAATATTATATATATATATATATAAAGTAATATCACAACAAGATTCAACTTGAAATATGGAAACACCCAATGAAGGAACTAACAGAGTAGAAATAAAATGAAAACAAACAGATCCTCTTAAGGTACAATGCACTGTTTGTGGTAATGTGCACAGGAGAGTCTGCTGAAGACAAAAACCCTGCTGTGAGTGACCAGTGCCTGATTGCTAACAATGGCCTTTGGACTTTTGAATTGAATGAAAAAAAAATTTAATTTGATTTTGATTTATATTGATTTCCATAAACAGTGTTCTACCTGGTCCTTTTACTGTGTTCTGCTTTCTTTTTTCATACTACATGCACTCAAAACATGACAACTCTTGTTGAACATAAAGCACTTTACTAAATTTCAATGTATGAAAGATACATGAACAGACATTATTATTATTAGTAGTAGTATTATAATACTTATGTCTTAATTAAAAATATTGTGAATCAGTTTATTTTTGGAATAATCTAATCTTTTCAAAGAGACACTATATTGCCAAAAGTATTCACTCATCTGTCTTCACACGCATTTGGACTTGAGTTACATCCCATTCTTAATCCTTAGGGTGTATTATGATGTCGGTTCACCCTTTGCAGCTATAGCAGCTTCAACTCTTCTGGGAAGGCTTTCCACAAGGGTTCAGAGTTTTTGAACCCTTTTGAATTTTTGACTATAAACACACTCCTAACAAAGACAAAAATAGTGAGAGATTTTACAATGATATTAGTTATATTAATGTAAATAAGCAGTAATGCAAAAGACTGAAATATATGGGTTTTCTGTTTGGTTTTTTAATTCTTTGTGAACTTGGAAGAGAAACGGTAAGTAATAAATAGTAATAAAGTATTCAGGACACAATATAAAATGCCTGCCTGGCCCCTCTCACACTGACATATGTTGAAATTGGCAAGTATCCAACACTGACGAAGCCACATCTGTTTCATCGCTCAACTCTCATTACTCCGCAAAAAATCCCTCTACCTGAAACAAACACTGTCCACTGTCTAATTTGTATCTTACCAAGCATAACTGCATTGAAACTCTGCTGTGATGCTCTGCCACCAATGACGTATTTGCAGCTGCTTTCTCTCTGATTACCCAGTAGTGTCCATTCTTATATACCCAATAGTGTCTTTCTTATTAGCATACTGGAGGAAGACATCTAGAAATAAACAGATTTAGAAACAAATGAATACATAAATGACATAAATGCAGAATTATGTAAATGTATGAATAAATAAAATTAGCTTATAATCACTTTATTTATTTAACTTCTGCCAAAATCAATCTATCTTGACTAAAAAGTTCTCAAAGCTCAAACAAGTGTTCTGATCTTGCACTTTTATTTTTCTTTTATATCAGTTTAGTAGATTCATTCAATGAATTTCAAGGAAAACAGTCCAAAGTTGTTTCTTTATGAATTATGACATAATATTACGAGAGGTAATGTGGGCCCCCCTGGGTCACTACGCTTCTTGTAGGTTGTATATTAGCCTCCAAAGACAGCACAGACCAACAGAACAGAGTCTTCAGTCTGTTTCAGAGCCTGTCAAGCATATACAGTAGGCTACAGTCTGTCTATATCACTCATATAAATGGCTTTTAAATGCATGATTATTGACATTTCAATGACATTCAATGACATGTTATTATAGTTTATATGAATTTGTGGTATTTGTCCCTCTATAATACTCTTGTTTCAGGTGGAATGGACAACATTTCTGGAGTCATTCTCACATTCACAGCACTGAATGAGACCGACGAGATAAGCAAACTTATTATATTTGCTTTTTCTCTTACTAGTTTTTTTCTAACAGTTTTTCTCAATTCAATGCTGATCCTTATTATAGTTGTAGAGAAAACTCTGCATGAACCAATGTATATCTTTTTGGGAAATTTGTGTCTTAATGGTTTGTGTGGAACTGCAGGCTTTTATCCAAAGCTTTTATTTGATTTAATCATGCAAACTACTTCAGTCTCACTTCAAGCATGCATTGTACAAAGTTATGTTGTTTTCATGTATGGAATCGGAGAAATTACAAATTTGAGCGTTATGGCACTGGATAGGTATTTGGCTATATGCAGACCTCTATATTACCACAGCCTAATGTGCCGAGCCACAGTAATGAAACTACTGACATTTATATGGATGTTTCCTTTCTGTACTGTTTTGGTTATTATTTTAATGGCAGCCAGGAATCCCATATGTGGACGACACATGGACAAACTGTACTGCGGAAGCTTTTTCCTGGAGAGACTGGCATGCCAAACACATATTTCTGAAGCAATCATCAAAGGGTTCTTTTTTTTTTTGTTGGATATTCTAATGGCATTTGTGTTTTTTTCCTATATAAAACTAATCATTGCCTGTAAGCAGTCTAAAGTAAATCAGAGTAAGTTCATGAGCACATGTTTACCACACTTAATAGCCTTTTCAAATTTCATGGCATTATCACTGCTGGATGCCTCACACACACAGTTTAACGTAGATCTGCCTCAAACATTACAGCACTTTAATTCAGCTTTGATTTTAGTTATTCCTCCTTTTGTCAATCCCATAATATATGGCATAAAATTAAGCCCAATCAGGACACACGCATTATATTTTGCCAAGAAATTGCAATTTAATGCTTAAAACTCTAGCAGTAGATCTAAACTCTCACTCATCATCTAAGCCACTATTCTTCCTGGTTCACTGGGGTTGATGGAGTGTATCACAGCCTCACTGGGCAGAAGGGAGGAAGCACCCTGGACAGGCAATTGTGTTACAACTGTCATTTAATCAGGAAATTATTTTTTCAGTTTGTCAACATACACATATTTCTAAGGACATTGTTTACCTCAGTAAATATGTACTTCAATTTAGATCTACCAGTCAATCAGAATGTTTTTAATAAATTATTATTTAGCCTACTGCATTATGACAGACTATATTAGACAGATAGGCAGTATCAATATATATTAGACAGGACAAAGTCAAATGTGTCATAGTATATTTATCTATTATATAGACTTAACAGATAACCTGTATAATAGAAACCTGTAATCAGAGTAACCTTTTTTGTGATTATTTCAATACATGTTTAATAACAATAATTATACAGAACCTATAGACAAATGACTACTGTATAGCTAATAAAATGAGTAATGTTTAATTTCACATAAAGCACTGGGGTCTTAGAGTATTAATATTCTCAGACATTAGCTGGTTTAATAGTTTTTTAGGCATAAGCTTTTCACATATACGCTTCATTCATATAATCAAGTTGTTGTGGTGGCCGGGGAACAATTGGCCTTTGTAAACTCACAGCACTCAAAACAGAATATGTGAATGGACATTCTCAGCACGCTGCCATTTCCACAGTTTTTTCTGTAGCCTACGGATATTATTTTTTTCTGAAATGTTTCATTTATTAAAGATAAAGTCCTTCACTAAGTGAGTGTACAGTACTTTATTAAACAGATTAATAATGTTTTGAAAAAAATGTCCACATGTTAACTGCTTCACTTGCTTATGCCATGACACAAACTACTGTTAAGAGCAGGCCTGCTGTTCTACTAAGTACAGCTGCTAAGAAATAATGGATGGTGTAGATATTTACAAAAGGTTCTACTGAAACAAGAAAAACAAAACAACAAAAAAATGACTCAATTAGAATGTGCTACAAATTTATTTACAAAAACCCAAACACAAATACATTTAGTATGTATGAAAATATGAAATAAAGAAATAAAATTTAATATTGATATTATCTTGTACAGGCGGCACGGTGGTGTGGTGGGTAGCGCTGTCGCCTCACAGTAAGGAGGGCCTGGGTTCAATTCCCCGGCCGGGCGACTGGGATCCTCTCTGTGTGGAGTTTGCATGTTCTCCTCCGGGTCCTCCGGATTCTCCGGTTTCCTCCCACAGTCCAAAGATATGCAGTCAGGCCAATTGGACGTGCTAAATTGCCCCTAGGTGTGAGTGTGTGAGTGGCTGTCTGTGTCTGTCTGTCTGCCCCGCGATGGACTGGCGACCTGTCCAGGGTGTATCCTGCCTTCCGCCCGAAGACTGCTGGGATAGGCTCCAGCATCCCCCCGCGACCCTGACGGAGAAGCGGCTTAGAAAATGGATGGATGGATGGATTATCTTGTACATCAGTGGGAGCTTATACAGTTGATTTTAAAATTATTATTATATGTATACACTTTGTGAAAATATGATTCAATCATATTTTTAATCTGAGAGAATTAAATGCAGAAGACTGAAAATCTGTTTGAGAGAAGTCAAACACAGGTTCACGATAGAAATAATACTCTGAGGTAAACTGCTGCTGAGGTCAACAGGAAGAAAATAAATAGGTAATCCCATCTCACCATCTGGTGGACATGCCACGTCAACAGTTCTTCCCCACGCTTCTACAGCAGAGCTGTAACATTACATTATTTGCATATCAGTGGAGCTAACCAAGTTAACCAACTAATCAGTGCCTTTGGTCAGTGATGACTCTTCTGAAAAGGGCTGATGGTCCTTCAGTGCTTATTTCCATTAATCGGTTCAAGCTAACTTAAACCTCAGTTAGGCCCACAAGTCATGCTATAGTTTAGTTGTAAAAATATGCAATGTCAAATGGCTTAACAGTCATCTGGATTATTTTTTGGCCAACAAAGAATCCAGAACACTGAAAGAATAACTTTAATCAAAAGATGGTCCTGCTTTAATATGTTAAAAGCTTACTTCTATATGCTCATAGTGAGCCACTGCAAATAAAATCACATGAGTGATGCCAAGTAATTCAATGCAAAGAAGAGTATAAAAGAAAATACTGATGGAGATGGAGAAAAATGATCCCTTTTCTTTTATGAGAATTATCCATCCATCCATCCATCCATTATCTAAGCCGCTTCTCCGTCAGGGTCGCGGGGGAGAATTATCCTGTATTTAAAAAAATAAATAAATCTTTGGATAGACCGATGGTATTGGCCAGTTTTTGTAAGAGTAAGAAATGAAGGATGGTTTGGATGAGTGCTACTGAAACAAGCTTTTTATTATGTAAAAGACTTTTTTTAGTCTTTATTGAAAATGCGTTTCAAATGTATGTATAAAAAACCAAACACAAATACATTTATATATAGGGATCCCCATCTAATTGTGTCTGGTAAGTAGCCAAAAGTATTTTTGCTAACATGATTTTTTGACCAGAGGCATTCATGGGTTTAAATGTATGTGGCACCATTTATTTAAGCAAACATTATGGCTGATGTTGTTTGGTTTAGTGCTTCAGCTGTTGCTGCCTAAATCTAATGTGTTCTCATTTATAAGGTAATAAGGTAAGGAATGACTTGTTGCTTTGTAAGTCTTTGACAATGTGAAGCATATTATTTTAATCAGTTAATCAGGGGTTTTGAAAATGTATTTACAGTCAGGTCCATAGGTATTTGGACAGTGACTTTTTTTTAACTGTAAACTACCACAGTGAATTTGAAATGAAGCACTTAAGATGTGAAGGAAGTGTGGACTTTTAGCTTTAATTTAAGGGCTTTAACAAAAGTATATGAAACTTTTAGGAATTACAGCCATTTTTAACATAGTCTTTTAATTTTCACTGGCTCAAAAGTAATTGGACAAACTTACATAATTATAATTACAAGGATACTTTAACACTTGGATGCAAATCCTTTGCAGACATTGACTGCCTGAAGTCTATTGATGGATATCACCAAATGGTGAGTTTCCTCCCTTTACATGCTTTGCTAAGCCTTTACTGCAGTCACCTTCAGTTATTGCTTGTTTATGGGTCTTTCTGACCATGGCTCTCCAGTGTCATTTTGGGAGGATTCCAGAAATGCTGTCCATCAGGAAGCTGCTAGTGGATAGACTGAGGAAAACACAGAGAGCAGACAAGCATGCATGGTATGGTTACAACAGAACACAGTTTACTGCATCTGAGTTTTCCAACTTTAGCAGAGGATGTGACTTTGAGCACATTACTTCCTCACTTCATTACCCTCAGTGCAATGGTGAGGCAGAATCAGCAATTACAGAGCAGTTGTAACAGCTGAAGAATGTTCAGACGAGTGCAGAGCAGGTTATAGTAAAAAGTTGAATGCAGGGAGAATCCAAAAACAAAGTACAAGCAGTCGAGGGTCGGTGCACAAAAGATCAAAAACGTAGTCCAAAAGGGTGAGGCAAAAGTCATAAATGAAAACAGGCAGAATATCAATAACCAGAAAGTCAAAACACAAAAACAAGGCTCAGTAATGCACAGGGACTGAAACAATACTTCACAAAGCAGTAGCAGTTTCTTGCTACCCTCCCCAAACCTGAAGTTTCTGGTCGACAACCAAACCTGGTCTCCAGGCAGATAAAAAGGGGTCTTGCCACGATGACGATCAGCTTGTTCCTTATCTTTGCAGAGCTGTGTCGATGTGGCAAGGAGTTTGCACTCATATCTCCTCACTACGTCTTCTACGTCGTTAAACCTGTAGAAGAACAAACCAAGGAATTCTGAGCCATTTCTGCCCAGATGAGGTACTTGGACCAATCTGATGCGTTGTTTTGACAATACAATCTAAGAAATTTCCCCAATTCTTGATTTACTCATTCACACTGACCATTTGTCTGTGGGTGATAGCAAGAAGTCAGAATGATGTTTAAACCTATGTGCTCAAGAAGCCCAACCATACACGTGATGTAAACTGTGGGCCCCTGTCAGAAAGTATGTCCTTAGGAATACCAACATTTCTAAAAATGTGTATGTATATAGCTTCTGCTGTCTGAAAAGCGGTAGACAGAAAGGTATAAATTTAATCCCTCTAGAGAAGCGATCTACAATGGTATGGTAGTGAAACCATCAGAAGGTGGTAATTCAGTTAAGAAGGCAACAGCAATGTGTGACCATGGACGTTCGGGAACCAAAAAGGGCATCGGTTTACCAGCCGGTAATATTTTAGGAGTCTTATTTTGTGCACACATTGAGCATAAAGCTACGAATTTTTGTATGTCCTGGTGAATAGTCTCCCACCAGTACCGGGTAGTTAGCAGTTGTTGAGTGCATGTCTCACCAGGGTGACCTAATGACAGAGAGGAATGAGCCCACGTAATAAGCTTACCACTAAATTGAACAGGGACATAAATCTTGTTAGCTGGACAATGTTGTGGTACCTGAATGTGTTCTAGTCCCAGTGTGTGCCTTCTCAATCACTTCATTGACTTAGCTGCACCCTTAAGCAGAGCAGTGAGGGGAGCAGCAATGGAACAAAAATTGAAAATAAATAATAAAAAATAAAAATCTGCGAAAGAAGTTTAAAAACCCCAAATATTTCTGCAGGTCCTTAATCAATGCAGGCATTGGCCAATTCACAACTGCTTCCACCTTACAGTTATCCAAGACTACCCTGGACTCACTGATAACATAGCCTAAGAATGAGACCCTCCTCATGTGGAATTCACACTTCTCTCCCTTCACAAACAAGTGATTTTGGAGTAAACGTCGACTTACCTGGTGCACCTGTTTTACATGTGTCTTAAAATCGTCTGAATAAATCAAAATGTCATCAATGTAAGTGATAACAAACTTGCCTATCATGTCTTGGAGTACCTCATTAATGAAAAACTGGGAGACTGAGGGGGTTATCGATAAACTGAAAGGCATCACACTGTATTCATAGTCCCCCCTAGTGGTCAGAAATGCAATCTTCCACTCATCTCCCCTTCTAGCTCTGATCAAGTTATAAGCTCTTCTTAGATCTAGTTTTGTAAAAAAAAACTTTATTAACAACCATACAGTTGTTGCATGGCTACAGGAATTAAAGGCATGGGATCAACTTTTAATGCAGAGGGTGTTGTACGGATTTCTCGTTCATCCATATGTGACTTTGTTATGTGCTCGTCACAGAGTGTCCGGGCTCTGCACTTCCACACTTACAAGTTCTGCCTTTTGCATTCCATCAACATTACGTTATAAATTAACACTTAGAGAATAGATTTTTGACATTTGTGAATTGATTTAGAATCATTCGCGTCCGCATCGCGATCCATCTAAGAATCAATTTTTCCCCCATCCCTAATTGTCTACTTCAACAACATGCTGGTCCATGCACCAGATGTTGATCGGGCACTCACAAATCTAGAGTAGGTATTCCAGGCTATCAGGTCCACTAACCTTCAGTTGCACAAATATAAATCTTCTTCAGTGGTGTATAAGCCTCCTCAGTTATGAAGTGAGCAGTGCAAGGGTGTAAATGGACCTAGTCTGACAGTGGCCAATGTCATGAAGTTTCGGTGAGCTTTTCAGCTCCTTGGATTTGCCTTGTACTACCAGCGCTTGTACATCAGTACTACTGGTATGTTCACAAATGTAGCCAAACCATTACACTAGTTCATGGAAAAATGTTTCAATTTCCACTAGGACAAGGAAGCTTAGTACAACCACAGTACCACCACAATGGCGACTGGTAGAGGAGATCTTTCACCAGTCTCGTTTGCCTAAGGAGCTACACAGTGACCAGAGGTGTGACTTGAAGTTGGCAGATTGCTGCCTTCCTTGCCTGTGCCAGTACTGTCATTTCTGCTGGTGGGCAGTGTGTTCATGACAGACACTGATGTTTGCAACAAGGGCATTGATGCCATTCTCTCACAAGTACAGTAGGGTAATAAGAGGGTTATTACATACTACACTCAATTACTGTGCAACACAGAGAAAATTGCTAGCTGCTGTGGAGGGGCTGTGCCAGTTCTGGCCCTACCTGGTACCTGTTGTACACTGGACACATGTCTTTGACCTGGCTTATGCAGTTCAAGGAGCCCAAAGTTCAGATGGAAAGGTGGATTATGGTGCTACAGCAGTACAGCTTCTCCTGGGTGCTGGGTGTCTACATGGTAATGGCAATGCCTTTTCTTCCTGCCCTTGTGCTGTGAAGGAATGCCAATATGGTGCATGCCTTAAGGAGAAAATAGAAAGGAGTGCCAGTAGTATGTTGCTCCTAGTTGTATTGGATTTTGCATTCATTATTGGATTCATTCTATTGGATTCCATAAGCTTTGAGGAGTTCCATCCTTCATGCCCAGGAGGAAGATGTTGAACTCTTATGATCATGCAGCTGGTTTCAGGTAGGGCAGACACTGTAATGGGCAGATGTTACACTGCATGGGCCAACTGGCTGGGACAGACTCTGATTGCACAAGGAGTTATGTGAGAGGAGCCTGTACCCAGTAACCATGTCTAGCAGTTGTGTAAAACAGTGTTGGTTGTGGTGCATGGGGCAGCTGGCTTTGGGCACTTGAGGATGGGCAAGACCCTGAGGTTCAGAGATTTGCTTGGATTTGGAGCTCAACATGCACCACTATAACCAGTGCACAGCCAAGAAAGGACCACTGCATTACCACTGCAATCATTATACTCTACTGTATTATACTATATCATTATACTATACTGCTCTGGTGCCCAAATAGAAGGAGTAACTGTGGAAGTCTTGGGCTTCTTTCCCACTGCCAAGGCAGTAAAACAAGGCATATGTGGTCCTGGACCACAGTGCAACCACGACTCTGGAGCAGATGGTAGTGGAGTTCTTTTGTCACTTAGGTGTGCCAGAGGAGAGACACAGTGACCAGGGGTGTGACTTAGAGTCGCTGGTCATAGTTGAGATTTGCAACCCGCTGGACATCTGAAAGATTCAGACCACATGGCATCACCCTCAGAGTGATGGTCCAATGGAGTGCTTTTACCATGATGGGCGATTTATCCGAAAGCTCACTACTCAATTGGCCATTGTTACTGACTAGCAGCAGTGTGATTCGGACTGGCTTCTGCCCCTGGTCCTGCTACCTGCCATTCTGCTGTGCAGTCGACCAGGCACACTCTGGTTCTTCTTATGTTAAGATGTGAGCTTAGGACGCCCACAGAGTTTGGTTTTGGGTGTCTGCTAGGGTGGCAGATTACACCTTTATTCTTGCCTCTTAGAAACTCCAAAAAGCTCCAACAAATCTATGTGAAAGTTGCATAAGATGCCTAACTATTATTGTTCAGTTATTGCTCAGACATCATCCTTCTATTTTCCTGTTATACCACTTTAGTACATTTATTCAATGAATGTCCAGGTAAGCAAAAAAGCCTGCAATTTCTGCAGACAAAGTTGTTTTCATTATGAATGATGACAAGACAGGTTCTGTAGATCCCACAGGATGGATATGCTACTTGTGGGCTATATATTAGTCCCACAGAGCACAGACCAACAGAACAAAGTCAAGAGAGTCTTCAGTCTGTCTCAGAGCCTGCCAGACATAACCAGTAGGCCACATTCAGTCTACATATTATTATTTAAAATGACTTTGAAAATGAAATGCATGATTTTTGGAATATTTTTTATTATTTTTAAAGGACATTCTCCTATATTTTTATTGTTTATATAAATGTGTGGCATTTTTGTTTCTTAAACGCTTTTGTCTTTCTTTTTCAAGATCATTTGAAGGTGGAATGGACAACATTTCTGGAGTCATTCTCACATTCACAGCACTGAATGAGACCGACGAGACAAGCAAACTTATTATATTTGCTTTTACTCTTCCCAGTTTTTTTCTAACAGTTTTTCTCAATTCAATGCTGATCCTAATTATAGTTGTAGAGAAAACTCTGCATGAACCAATGTACATTTTTTTGGGTAATTTGTGTCTTAATGATTTGTGTGGAACTGCAGGCTTTTATCCAAAGCTTTTGTCTGATTTAATATCGCAAACTACTTCAGTCTCATTTCAAGCATGCATTGTACAAAGTTATGTTGTTTTCATGTATGGAATCGGAGAATTTACAAATTTGAGCGTTATGGCACTGGATAGGTATTTGGCTATATGCAGACCTCTATATTACCACAGCCTAATGTGCCGAGCCACAGTAAGGAAACTACTGACATTTATATGGATGTTTCCTTGCTGTACTGTTTTGATGATCATTTTAATGGCAGCCAGGAATCCCATATGTGAACAACATATAGACAAACTGTACTGCGGAAGCTTTTTCCTCGAGAGACTGATTTGCCAAGCGCATGTTTCTGAAATAATAATCAAATGGATTTTTTTCTGTGTACTGGTAATGATAGTGGCATTTGTGTTTTTTTCCTATATAAAACTAATCATTGCCTGTAAGCAGTCTAAAGTAAATCAGAATAAGTTCATGAGCACATGTTTACCACACTTAATAGTCTTTTCAAATTTCATGGCATTATCACTGCTGGATGCTTCACACACACAGTTTAACATAGATCTGCCTCAAACATTACAGCACTTTAATTCAGCTTTGATTTTAGTTATTCCTCCTTTTGTCAATCCCATAATATATGGCATAAAATTAAGCCCAATCAGGAGACATGTATTATATTTTGTCAAAAAAATTGCTATTTAATATTAATGAAAGCTCTGTGACTAGTTTCATAACTGTTGTGTCTTTCAGGAAAGTTAATTTTCTGCTTTTAGTTCGCCAAGATAGACCTCATATTTAGATTTCTTTATAAACTATAAATATTTCAATTTTTTAATGAAAAGAATTTAGTGCAATCAAATTTATTATTATCTGGCCTACTGTGTTATGACTGATTACATAATGTAGCTAGAAAGAATTTGATAGATGTGACACTTGCAATATTTAATAGCACGTTAGAAATGACAAAGTGAAAAATGTCATAGTATATGGGAAATGTACCTATGAATAATTGTTATATCACATGTTTAACAATAATTATTATGTCTAGTTGTACTAGCATTCTGACTTTTCTGTCCAGTGAATGTTGTCTGCCATCAGTTATAATGCTCCTCAGTTTGTTACATAAAACTCAAAGCTTTATTAAATATTAAAAACTTTTATACATTTTCTATTTAATTTATTGCTTAAATGCAGTTACCTATGACAATGCATTAAGCTCTATTATGTGGGAAGTTGGCCCCGAACAAACACAGAGGGGCTTCCCAAAAGCATCTTAGTCTTAAGATCATTTTAACCAGTAGAGAGAATGTTCAATGTGCTCCCTTTACCATTTAAGAATAGCCCTTGTGCTAAGATGCTTTTGCAAAGCCCAGCCTAGTGCTGTCATTGCTATGGCATGAATCATGAGGGCATGACCAAAAGGCTCTTACTCTGCGCAAAAGTGCTGGGAAGTGGAATGAAAGTGGAGCAAGCAATGTGCAATACACAAATGCACAAATCCACTGCAGAAGAGAATAAGTACGAAAAGCAAAACATACTGTAAACAGTATTACACACAGCTTTAAAATATGAAATATTGTGATGTCGACCTGAAGAAGAATCAGGTGAGACCATAATTTTTGCTCGAAAATGTTCTTTATTAAATGAACAAGACAGAAAGGCCACTTAAAACTTCAAGCCTTACTCTTTCTCTTAAGGTAACTATCAGAAACCCACTGTAATTAGGCCACAAACCTGGCACAGAATAATTCAACACATATACATACTTTAACCACTCGTGTCCCATTCTTCTGTTGGCATTTTGCATAGCTAAGCTTCTATGCTCATGAGCGAGAGTGTGACTTGTGGCAGCCACCGCAGTATGGGTATCATGACACCATGCTGACCCTTTACAGAAGCAGTAAGTAGAAAGAAAGAGGAAGAAAAGCTCGTAGAGTACAGAAAAAATCTGAAACAAAAAATCTGAAAAAAAAAAAAAAATCTGGACAAACATCGATAGCACCATGAAAGAAGTACATCAGTACATCCAAAGTAAAGAAAACAGAAAATAAGTCCTTCAAAAATGTAAATAGCATAAAATAATAGAATTATAATAGAATAATAATAATAGAATAGAATAGAATAGAACAATAGAAAAATTAGAAACTAGTCCCAGTTAAATAAGTGTTGTAAATTCAACTCCATGAACATGAACAATGACAATCCAATTAATGTTAAACCATGTTCTATTATATTTCATAATTCTGCTTAAATCATCAAATTCTCCAATGATTGCTCTGAGTTTTGACACTGTTATGAGTTTGAACAGGTTCCTTGATGTCCTGATGAAGCTATTGTCTAGTTGAATTACATATTAAAACCTGTAACAACATGACAGGAGGCTTTCGAAATGCATCTGGCAGACCACATTGCTTCAATGTCCACAATCACTGACATCTCTTACTGTAAATCTATGAAGCTAACCTGCCCCTCTTTTCATCCTCATAGGCAAAGCAATAACAAGCCTGTAACAAATAGAACCCTGGGAGACCAAAGAATCCCCCAGATCAATCCTCAGGTACACAAAAGCAGCCTACAACCAGGGCCCTCAGTGAAGAATGCAAATTAAGCAGATGGAGCCACACTATGACAATCCAATACTTTTCCACCACCAAACTGCAAAAGATACCAGACCCACATGCTTATACAAGGACTCAGTGTTAGCCCAGTGTTTATGGCTAATGACTATCCTGGATGAGAACAATAAAAAGAAACAATGGCACTTTGCTGGACACCAAGCAAAATTATAGTTAAAAACCAAACAACACAAGAGCAGTGACCTGTAGCCACTACTCACAAACTGCTCTTGTAAATGAAAATATGTGCACTTAAATGGTAACAAAGATGCCAAACTATAAAGTGGCAGACTTCAAAAGCTGCATTCTTGCATGTTTATGAGTTCTGATAAATACCATATGAAGGGGCCCGTATTTCTGCTTTAATAAACAGGTCTATATGTAATGAGCTGATTTAAAATGCCAGATTAGAAGCCATTATCCTATTCTCACAGTACCAGTTTCAAGTCAGGTCAAATGATATCTATTGTCATTCCTCAAATGTAACTTGTATGTGGAATGAAATGTCTTTCTTCAGGCCTCATGGTGCAACACACAATAACACATCACACAGCACATTACACCGGCCTACACAGAGTGCAGATACATGACAGTGTGAGTATACAGAACAGCAGAATATACAAGAAATACACCAGATAATAATGAACAGAACAATAAATAGCCATGACAGTAAATACTAGACAGGACAACAAAATAATGTATATGAATACATTTGTAGTTGACAATAAATGTGTTAAATAAACATAGAGCCTGTAAAGGTTAGTATAGTGGAAGCCTCCACCAGCTTCTCTAACTATTCTACATGTTTATGTTTAACCCACACAAGGAAAGCAAACAAAGTCTAAAAATTTTAATTTACTTTATAGAGTCTGTTTCTTTTCTGTAGGTCACCATAAAAGGTGTCGAAGCTTTGTACTGACTAATGGTCAGGGATTTCATTCTAGCCAACAGACAACCACCTTTAATAAAGCATGTTGCTCTAGGGTGGCATAAGGAACAGCCTTACGCAAAATTATTGCAAATAAATATAAATATTTTATATATTCACAAGAGCAGACTGGGTTATTATATGTTAATATAAATGAATCACTAGGCCAGAACTAGGACAAATAAACAGCAATGATTTATACAACCCCATTGTTGGGATGCTGTGCAGAATGTAAATAAAAACAGAATGCAATAATATGAAAATGATGTAAACCATATTTTAAAGGAAAATACTACAAAGACAACATATCAAATGTTGAAAATGAGAGATTGTACTGTTTTTTGAGAAATATATGCCTATTTTGAATTTGATGCCAACAACACGTTCCAAAAAAGTTGGTACGGGGCATGTTTACCACTGTATTTCATCACCTCTTCTTTTAACAACACCCTGTACGCATTTGGGAACTGAGGAGACCAACAGCTGTGCATGTTGCATGTGCACTAATACCCCCCTATACCATCATGAATACTGGCTTTTGATCTGTGCATTGATAACAAGTTGAGTGGACTTGAGCCCGGAAGTTACAGCATGCATGATTTCAGAAAAAGAAAAAAAAATTAAAATGTTGATTCGTCAAAGGACACTTTTCCACTCCCCCTCAGCTCAGTCCATTTTAAATGGACTCGGGCCCAGAGAAGGTGGCACCATTTCCGGATCCTGTTTATATATGGTTTCGTTTCTTCTTTGTCTTTTAGAGTTTTAACTTGCATTTGTGGATGTAGCGACAAACTGTTTTCACAGTGTTTTTCAGAAATGTTTCTGAGTCCATCCATCCATCCATTCATCCATCCTCAACCGCTTATCAGGGTCCGGGTCGTGGGAGCAACAGCCTAAGCAAAGAGGCCCAGGCTTCCCTCTCCCCCGTCACCTCCTCCAGCTCTTCCGGAGGGATGCCAAGGCATTCCCAAGACAGTCAAGAGATATAATCCCTCCAATGTGTCCTCCCTAGGGAGACGTCCAGAGGCCATCCTTACCAGATGCCCGAACCACCTCAACTGGCTTTTCTCAACGTGGAGGAGCAGCGGCTCTTCTCCGAGCCACTTCCGAATCGCCGATCTTCTCACCCTATTTCTAAGGGAGAGTTTGGCGACCCTGCGGAGAAAGCTCATTTCATCCACTTGTATCCGTGATCTCGTTCTTTCGGTCACTAGCTAAAGCTCATGACCATAGGTGAGAGTCGAAACAGATTGACCGGTAAATTGATAGCTTCTACTTCTGGCTCAGCTCTCTCTTCACAATGATGGACTGGTATAGGGTCCGCATTACTGCAGACGCTGCACCAATCTGCCTGTCAACCTCTTGCTCCATCTTTCCTTCACTCGTGAACACAATCCCAAGATATTTAAACTCCTCCACTTGCGGCAAGAATTCACTCCCCTGGACAGAGCATTCCACCCTTTTCCAACTGAGGACCATGGTCTCAGATTTAGAGGTGCTGATTTTCATTCCAGCCGCTTCACACTCGGATGAAAACTGGTCCAGAGAGAGCTGAGAGTCCAACCCTGACTGGAAACCAATCCGACTTACTGCCGGCTATATGAACCAAGCTCCTGCTCCAGGGACTGTACAGGGACTGAATGGCCCGTAACAATGAGACCCTCACCCTATACTCCCGAAGCACTCCCCACAGGGACGCAGTCGAATGCCTTCGCCAAATCCACAAAACACATGTAGACTGGGTGGGCAAACTCCCATGCACCCTCCAGGACCCTGGTGAGGATAAAAAGCTGGTCCAGTGTTCCACGACCTGGGCAAAACCCACATTGTTCCTCTTGTTGCTGAGATTCAACTATACTTGACTCTCTTCTCCAGTACCCCTGCATAGACCTTACCGGGTAGGCTGGGAAGTGTGATCCCCCAGTAGTTGGAACACACCCTCCGGTCCCCTTTCTTAAAAAGCAGGACCACCACCCCGGTCTGCCATTCCAGGCGGACCGCCCCAGATGTCCATGCGATGTTGCAGAGGCATGTCAGCCAAGACAGCCCTAAAACATCCAGAGCCCTGAGGAATTCTGGGCAGATTTCATTCACCCTCAGTGCTCTGCCACCAAGGAGTTTTCCAACCATCTTGGCTACCTCAGCCCGAGTGAAGTACGGACCCTCGCTCGGATCTCCAAGCTGTGTCTCCTCTGGGGAAGGATTACTGGTGGGATTGAGAAGATCCTTGAAGTATCCCTTCCACCATCCAATGATGTCCCCAGTCGAAGTCTGCAGCCACCCAGCCCCACTGTATAGAGTGTTGGTCGGGAACTGCTTTCCTCTCCTGAAGCGCCTGACAGTTTGCTAGAACCTTCTCAGTGCCTGTTGATAGTCTTTCTCCATGGCCTCACCAAACTCCTCCCACACGACCTACTTGGGCCGCGACCCACTTGGGCCTTCGGCACCCATCTTTTGCCTCCAAAACAGGTTCTGAGTCCATGAAGTGATTTCCACTACAGAATCATGTCTGTTTTTAATGCAGGGCCTCCTGAGGGCCCAAACATCACAGTAGAAAATATTTGGATTATGTCCCTTACATACAGAGATTTCTCCAGATTCTCTAAATCTTTTAATGTTATTATGTACTGTAGATGATGAAAAGCAAAAGTTATTTTCTGTTTGATGCTGAGAAATTTTATTCTTGAATTGTTGCACTATTTGCTGATGCAGTCTTTCACAGAGTGGTGAACCCTTCCATATATTTACTTCTGAAAAACCAAGCCTCTCTGGGATGCTCTTTTTATACCCAATTATGTTACTGACCTGTTGCCAATCAACCATCAGGTTTATTTTTTAGCATCACACAACTTTACCAGCCTTTTGTTGTCCCCGTCCCAACTTTTATGGAATGTGTTCTTGGCATCAAATTCAAAATGGGCAAATATTTTTCCAAAAACAATAACATTTCTCAGTTTCAACATCTGATATGTTGTATTTGTGCTATTTTTTAATAAGATATGGTTTATCGGTCTACTCAGGTTTTAGCAGAAACTTCACTGTTTGTAAAGAGTCTCGAACTGTACCACGAGCCCTTCGAGCTTCGAGTACAGCTTGGCTTGACCTGCCATTCTTCAAGGCGCGTGGAAGACAAGTGTCGAGAATGTTCTCTGTACTGGCACCTAACTGGTGGAATGAACTCCCTCTGGCTGTCCATACAGCAGAGTCTCTTGCTGTCTTCAAACGCAGACTGAAGACACATCTCTTAACACAGCACTTAAATGAGCATTGAATTATAAGCTGCACTTATATATTATATTTTATTGTATTTCACTGTGTATTGTAGTTTATTGTATTGTATTGTTTTTATTGTATTGTATTGCATTGAATGGCACAGAGTTCTGTGTTCAACTCTGTTCCTTTTTCTCTCGGTATCTACAGTGACTTTTTGTCTCTAGCAGTATCTGAGCTCAGGACTGTCTTTTCTCTAAGCTATTGGTAACTAGCAAAGATAGTTTCTCTAGATAGACAATGCACTTCTTGTAAGTTGCTCTGGATAAGATGCTGCTAAATGCTGTAAATGTAAATGTAAATGTAAATGTAAAGAAGCCATTGTTTAGTTCTTCTTTACAGTATGTCGTTACACACCATGTTGTGATTTTAAAATAGTTCATAAACAAGCATTGATAGTGTTTTTTTTTCAAGGTGACATTTATTCTGTAAACCTAGTGGACAAATATTGTAAAATTATATTCTCCAATGCAATTTAGTAGGTAACTGCATTGTTGATACTGCCTTTACATCATTGCATTTTTCACATCATTGCATTTTATTTTTATTTACATTTTGCACAGCGTCCCAACTTTTTTGGAAATGAGTTGTAATATAAACCACAAAGATTTTGATTATAAGAAGGTCTGTTGTTCAAAAGCTATACAGAGAGATCACTATCACATCACACTGATAAACCCTTGGAATCTTTGAGATTTTGAAAATGCTCAGAGGGAAATTGTACACATCAGGACTAGCATGTGTTTGAGATCAGGTGAACCCCCCCCACCCCCTTATTATGATAATTTGCTGCAGCACACATCGCATGACGTGCTCTGCTATGAATACCCATCGCACCGAAGCATTTTCTGAGTTCACCAAATGTGATTAGAAACAGTGTTGCTGTTCATGCAGCTACATAATCCAATTTTCAACTTATAGTCCAAATTGGAGTGACCTCATTAGATTCACTCCTCCCTTTGGTAATAAGAGGAAAATAAAACAGTCTGAGCAGAATATTGTGACAAGTTCTTCAGAGTATCACAGAAGAGCAGGAATGAAGCATCAACGTGTACTTGTTCTGGTCCTACTGGTTGTCTTAGCACTATACTGTAAGTTTTGTTCAAATATTTTTGCAGGAAACTGTTGCTTTGTTTACATAGACAAGCTTATGATTTTGTATTGTATATGTATTTTATATTGCTCTATAGCACGTATAAAAATATGTTACTCGTGAAGTGCAAGCTAATCAAAAATTTAATACAACAATACGATTTTTTTTTGTGAATAGGTATTTAAGCTGTGATTTGCTGATATATAGAACAAACACAGTATGTCATATTTTTTCAAGGTAAAGAGAATGAGGCTGCCTCATTCCCTTGGAAATGTTCCAGCCTCAATGGAGTTTGTCGACAAGGAGTGTGTCTGCCTTCAGAGCTCTACTTTGGACCGTTAGGCTGTGGGAAGGGATCTTTGTGAGTCCTTGAGTCCTATTTCTGATAAAATGCTCGCATCATCATATTTGATTTATTGCCAAAAGCAATACTTGCATTTATTAGCACTATACTGTAAATAAAAACAAGGTATGACTACGTTTTGTTTTCTTGCCAGATGCTGCGTGTCACATTTCCTTTGACCGCGGAGCACTAAATCATGAAGCAGTGGTGGCTAGCTACTGAGGTGACTGCCGTCATGTGAATTCAGTAACTAATGTTTTGAGCTCTTTCGCTGACCACCACTCAACAAGCCTCAGATGTCAAGACTGGAATTATATCTTTGTGTATGAGCTAACAGCTCTCCTTTAAGATTACTGCACTCTTCTCAAGATATATAACTCAAATTAAGGCTTCTGTGTGTTTGTAACTGATATTCTAATTTTGAGCACATTAGCAACCATGACACAAGAACAATGTTGTTGATTTTTTATGCTGGGCTACACTGTTTAATAAATTAAATAAATAAATTTTGGTCAGACTTATTTCTATAGTTTTTATTGATACACCAATATGAGAATTGTGGGCCAGTGCTGATATCCCATATTTTTCCTGTTCAGTCATGTGCAAAAGTTTGAGTGCCACTGGTCACACATTTTCTTTTTTCTAAGTGAAAAAAACAGAAACAACACACAGTTTAATGCACAATTACTGTTTATCTGCTGAATTTCACATATTGAAAGAAATATGATAACAGTAAGTTATTCAAAATATAACACAGTAAAACATTACAATATGGCATTTTTTCCAATATCCAAGTTACACTTGGGAAAAAATAGGAATTATACATTAAAATTTGTTTTAAAATGCATATGTAAGTGTGTTCTCTGTAGAGGATGTGTTAACTTGTTTTCACTTTAAATTCAACAGAGCATGTCATTTGACCAGAGGTGTTTAAACTTTTGAATATGAGTGTATATCTGCTACTGCTGCTGCTGCTACTGATGCCTATACATAAACATTTTAAAATGTAGAAATTAGGACTAGATCCACATTTACTTCTGTAGGAAACATGAGTAAAATGCAGACACTGGGAACAGTGTCATCCAGTGTCACCTACACATTCTGCTCTTCCAAAGGACAATTAATAATAATGAAAATAAAAATGAAAAAAAAAAAAAAACAGCCTCACTAACAGTTTTGGTTAACAATGTAAAAACTGCAACCCAATGAATGGCTAAACAATGAATGAATGGCTTAGCCTGTCTGCCACAATAAAATATGTAACGATAAACACTTAATGATATTAAAATTAAGCATCTTATAAAGAGTAGGACCACTGTTGTTTAAGTACACTGTGTTGCAGAATTAAGTTTAAATGAAAAATTATTAGACTCTAAAAATGTTTTGACATTGAAAGACCTGCATAAACACATCATTAAGATTTAAATAAAGTCATTCAAAGTGTTCGATGTGAAAGCACATTTTCCAGCAACTTACTGAGTCATTATTGTTTACAGCAGCGGTGATAAGAAACAGATGTCTAAAGACTTTGACGCCTCTAAAAGCTACCAAGCTTTCTATTACATTAAATGATACATTGCTTAAAACCAGAGACATGGGTTTAGGAATTTGCAAGGAGCCTTTGGCCTAAAATGTATTTTTCCATCCATTAATGACAGAGATGCAGGGTGCTGTAAGATAAAAATAGTCCCCAAAAGAAAGCTTTTTTTTTTCAGATTCACTGCTAGCTTACCATTATTAATGTTTCACATAAGAACTCAGAAGACACATGATTCAATTACCACCCCTGGTTCCAATCACCACCATTGAAATCTGAGTCAATATGTCTCTGTACAATGCAAACTGAACCACTCTGAATTACTTTGTATACATTTCAACAACATAGCTGTCCAGAAATTTGGAAAAACTGGTTGTTTTCATCTGTAATCCAATACTGAACACAGCCAGGGAGACTTTTCATAAAGCTGCCTGGCACTGGAGTAATGAACATCTAAGGAAACAATGATACGTTGAAAAATATTTTTGACAAGTGCACTAAGAGTATC
Organism: Pygocentrus nattereri; assembly: GCF_015220715.1. Taxonomy (NCBI): domain Eukaryota; kingdom Metazoa; phylum Chordata; class Actinopteri; order Characiformes; family Serrasalmidae; genus Pygocentrus; species Pygocentrus nattereri. The sequence goes on from NC_051226.1 coordinate 15,251,173, forward strand.
TTGGTGTTTTATAATTACATTTGGATAACAAGACACCTCCCTATAACATGGAAATTGGCAGTAGTAGACCCAATAGGGAAGGCTGGAAAAAAGATCTCTCTGATTTCACTGGGTATAAAACTATATCCCTGACATCACACTTCAGCAGACTGATGGAGTGTATGGTAACAGAGAGGTCCTAACTTCCTGCAGAGTTTACTTCCAACCAGCATTTACATAATACATCTGATCCAGCCAGTCAGGAACTTATCAATAAGTTCATTAACTGGAGCAGGTGTTGCAATTTTTGGTTGGAACTAGACACTGCAGGAAGGCAGCTCTCCAGGACCAGGATTGGAGACAGAGCAGGCACATTATACAAGCACAGGCACTGAGAGTGTGTTGTACCGTGGTCACATCCACCCTTACCACAGCCTTGCAAGTAGAGACAGGAGAAATGCTTTTGCATTTGCATCAGATGGCACTGACTTCAGTATATGGGGGAAATAAAAGGGCATAATGAAAAACACACAGCAGATTACTTGCAAATATATCTTTCATAGTTCAAGCAGAAGCTGTGCATGCATGGGTGATATTGAGGCAGATGAAATTAAGTTTAAGAGGAGCATACAGCAGTACAATACCTAGAACTGTGACTCTGGTTCTGGTCCTGGTTCTTTTCACTTTGTAGTACTGGCTTAGTGAAAAATGAAAAGATGCTGTGTTCCATTCTAGAGAAACAGCACTGCTCAAAGCAGTAATGATAGGAACCAGACATCTGAACAGTGCAAAGTCTCTTAAAGCTCCTTCACAGAAAGTTATTATATGAAATGGTTATGAATATGCTGCCTTATGTCTGGGCCATGGTTTAACCCATTCATGGCGGAGGGCTACATTCAGGGTGTTGTAAGTCAAAATAGTCCCCAAATAAAAAGTATTATTTCAGATTTATCACTAGTTTACCATCATCAATATGACAGAAAAAACCCCAAAAGATATGTGTAGGTTCACTGGTGGTTTTAGATGTCCATTGTGGATATTGTTCTCCTGGTTCCTGTCACCACCACTGTAAAGAAGTTTCTCCACGGTGAAGAGCTTCACATGAAACCTCTCCCAATAATTTTGTTTACAGTTCAGTGACTGAATTAACCCTCCTGTCCTCTTCACCTCCCACCCCTTACTTTAGTGTTCCCGGTCAAAATTGACCGGTCTGTTTTAACTGCTCTTAAATTAGCACAAAAACCGTTTTTCACCACCATATTTTTATTCAACATTCTTTAGCTGTGAACAACGTCTCAAAGTAGTGTTTAACCTGAATTTATAGAATTAGACATAAAATAACTATTGGGCAAAGAATGTTGGAGATGGAGCTGCCGGGTAGAAGGAGAAGAGGTAGACCTCAGAGAAGGTTTATGGATGTAGTGAAGGTGGACATGGAGATGGTTGGTGTGAAAGTAGAGGAGGCAGGGGATAGGGGAATACGGAGACAGATGACCCCTAAACGGAGCAGCCGAAAGAAGAAGACATAAAATAACTGCAGCACAACTACAAATAGAGTGAGTGAGTTGGGCTGGTGTGTATGAGGATGTTTTCTGTCTGATGGATGAATATAGTCTGGATACCCATTCATTTCCTATGGCGGTCACTTTTGACTGGGAACACCACAGGTGTAACAATCGATTGATTAAACACTCAAAATTCAATGAAAGAGGTGATCATCACTTTTATATGTTCAAGTGCATAGTGTGGAGGATATCATAAGGCCTTGAGGCAATCAGATGTAAAACACAATATTTATGAGTGTTTTAAGTTGTAAATCTGTCAGATTTGACCCGAACACGACAGGAAGGTTAAGCAGATATGTAAAAAACGATATGCAGGGCAGTCCTGCTTTTCATTAAGCCTCACTCACTCACTCAGCTCAGCAGGTGGCAGTAGTGCACCATGCGTCAGCCTGCCTACCATTCACACAAACAGCAGCAGCAGCCGCAGAAGAAGAAGCCCACATGACAGGACGTAAATAAAGTTCCCGCGTTTCACGGACGGGAGCGCGTGACTCGGCTTTCAGCGACCATGGACGAGCTTTACTTAGACAACATTGACGAATATGTTAACGATCAAAATAAAATTGTAAGTTGTTTTTAGTACTGTTTTCAGGAGTATGGTCGCTTTTTCATTGACCAAAGTCTCGAGCGACCTCGAACATCCCGCTAATTCAGCGCTGCAGGGAAGCGGCATCATGAGGACTGAGGAGCAGATTCAGCCCGTCAGGACTGTCTGGTTAAAGTCAGAATACCTGAGGAGGTTACAGTGTTTAATACGCTCAGCAGCTGTGCTGCCTGCTGAATTCACACTCCGCGTCTTGTGTGTTCCCGTCAAAACATGAGTTAGCCAGCTAGCTAGGTTAGTTAACCTACCTAGCTGTGTTAGTCCTGCATGATGGCGCTATTCTTTCAACTCCGTGCAGCATGAAACGTTACAGAAATTCATGTTATTTGGTGAATTGTCCTTGATCAGAATATGTGAACAGATGTTAGCTACCGACGTTTGTCTCGTCACCATTATGAGGGAACCCTTCGATAGCTTAGCTAACTTTATGTGTATCAGTTTGACGCTAACTGTTAAACTGCTAAGAGCAAAGATACCAAAAGCCATTAAAACTAACGAGAAGTGGATCGTCACCTGCACAGAGGAAACCCATGATCCTATTAAGATGAAAAACATATAGTCTGAAAACATAGATTAAGAATTGTCAGGCAGGAGGAGGGATGATGATGATGATGATGATACTCGAATGCTTTTTCTCCCGGGCTGCAGCAAAGCGGTCGTCTGCAGGGAATGAAAACTTTCTAACAGCATTGGGCGTGTTGGAGTGGTATACAGAATGAAATGTCATAATATACTTGCATGATTAAAACTAGATTAGTTTAATGTAAAAATGGTTAATTGTAGAGAGACCCGGCTTTCTTTACAGTGGTGGTGATAGGAACCAGGTGTCACCATGACTACAACACAAATATAGCCATTTTATTTACTGTTTAAAATGACTAGTGAACAGAAACACGTCTACTGAGTTTCATGTGTAGTGTTGATAATGGTAATACACAGATAATTCAAACAAAAAGGTTTTCCTTTACAGTTCCCTGTATCACCACTGTGAACAATTCTGACTCAGTAAGTTTCTCTAGACTGGATCATTTCACCTCCAGCCACTCTGACTGACCTTGTTTACATTTAAATGATATAATGCTGACATTTCAGTGGAGTCTATATGGATGTTTTAGCCAGTTAAGCTGCCAGTATTATCGTGGAGCCTTAGTAGTACTACTAAGTACTACTACTAATACTAAACGTATTGTGCTGATTTTGTTTAAACAGGTAACCTACAAATGGCTCAGTCTCACTCTTGGTGTGCATGTCAACATTGCTAAACAGTAAGTCTTTAGTAACAGTCTTAAAACTGATTTCAACAAATTGTTCTTGAGCTGTGCCAACATTGCTGTTGATTTGTTGCAGAATGCTTTATCACTACCTAGAGCAGAGACGTAAGGAGAGGTCTGGAACTACGCTGCATGCCACCTACCTTGTATCTGGAAAGTGTTCTGAGAATGGCAATGTGGTAAGTCCTTCATGCATTTGAATCAGGACTTGTCAGTATTACAGGTTTTGTCAGAACACAAAATATTTCATTCCTGAAGAGTGTTTCTGTCGTTCCTTTTAGTGTCATAAGGTGTCAGTGGTTCGTGAAGACCAGCTTGAGGGTATGTTTTGTTTATTTTTTTTATTACAGAATTCGGAGCAATCTTTGTGACAAAGCAGTGGTTAACAATTAATCTAATAAAGACAATGTTTCAATGTTTTATTTGTCACATAAATAGACATACATGGTACAACTAGCAGTGAAATGCTTGGAAAACAGTTGTCCTTATTAAGTGGGGAGATTAATGTTCAGCTTAAACTGTTATTTAAGTATATAATATTTGTATTATGGCGGCACGGTGGGTAGCGCTGTCGCCTCACAGCAAGGAGGGCCTTGGTGCTTTCTTTGTGGAGTTTGCATGTTCTCCCCGTGTCTGCGTGGGTTTCCTCCCACAGTCCAAAGACATGCAGTCAGGCCAATTGGACATGCTAAATTGCCTCTAGGTGTGAGTGATTGTGTATGTCTGTCTGTCTGCCCGGACTGGCAACCTGTCCAGGGTGTATCCTGCCTTCTGCCAGATGACAGCTGGGATAGGCTCCAGCACCCCCGGCAACCCGGAAGGAGAAGCAGCTTAGAAGATTTGTGTTTGTATTTGTATTATGTATTATTTAAATTTCTCATCCCTCTATGACTGCATGTCCAATCTTTTCCAGATACGAAATCCAAGCTGGAAAAGACTATTAGTGTGCATGTGTACAGCATCCAGAAAGCTGAGCTGAAGGACAGCAGTCCACTCTACAGTACAGACTATGATGCTGTGAAGGAGAACTTGAAAAATTGCAACAAGTAAAGGATTTTAAAGCAGTGTTTCCATGCATATTATTGTTAAGGTCATATAAAATGTTCGAAACAGTTAAACATTGTGTAACATCGCTGAAACTGCTGTCAGAGCAGGCTGTTTTTGACTGCATGATTCTTTTGCTTTCAAAAAATGCAGAGTACTGTATAAGAAAAATATATACCTAGAACAGATCTCTGTAAAACCATTAGTGAGAGAGTACTTGCATGGTATAAAAAAATAGTAGTAGAGTTCTACTAACATTTTAAAAGCATCATACAAGCTTCTCAGTAATGTATTCCAACACAGTCTCACTGTTTGCAGGTACAGCGCTATCTGCTGTGCAGCTGCTGTGCCACTGTCCCCAGCAGAGCTACAGAAAGCACAAGAAAAGGTTCAGGCTGCTGTACTGGACAAGGAGGCCACGAAAGCAAGCCTGAATGACCACATGGCTGCTGCTACCAAACCAAGTGTTAAACAACCTAAAGGCATCATGGGAATGTTTTCCAACAAAGCTGCCCCAAAAACTGAGCAGTGCAGCAAAGAGGTGAAAACGGAACAGAAAGATGACACATCTCCAGTAAGTATATTTTATTGGGCATTTTAGTGTTAATATTATTCCACCATTTGTTAGTTTTGCTGCTTGGCTGCTTTACCTCAACAGATGATCTTGCATAAACAGCTTAAAAGCTGTCATTGTCAACTATTATACTTTCTTTTAATAATCTTAAAAAAATACTCTTATACTTCATATAGGAATATTCCTGTTGTGCATGTGGAATTCTGATGGAGCTGCCTTTGCTATAATTACCTTTTATGTTTCAGTCTGAAGGATCTAAAACTAAGGCATCCTCCAAAGCTAATGCTATAAACAACTTTTTTGGGAAATCAGCAGACAGTGAGTATACTTGTAAGTCATTAAACTCTTTTTGGAAAGGTTCATCACCTGACACTCATTTTTAAATAAAATTGTTTTTTGTTAAACACAGAAAAAGTTACCACTGACAAGCCAGACAAAAACATCAAAGAAGAGACAGAAGGATCTCAGCCATCAACAGATGCAGTGAGCACCAAGCCGTCTCAGTCCTCACCCAAACCTATGCAGAACATAAAAGAGGAGCTACTGAAGGAGTCTGCAGCAGCCAGGGGTAACGACAAAGACACAAGGAGGTAAGATTTAAACTTTCATTCTGTGGATGTTTTTGTAGACATCAGGACAGTGTAGTGCATAATACTCAAGAGAATATTACTCCATTTTTCTGTCTTCCACTCTAAAGTCCCTCCAGAAGTAGTACATTATGTAACTGTTTAAGAAAGAATTCATAAACACTAATGTCTGAGGCACTTAAGCAAAGCTCTTAAAGTCATTTGAATGGGCAACAAGTGTTTTCACCTGTAAAAATACGGCATAGAGAATACATACTGACATTAATACAGTAGAAATTAACAATCAATTGATAAGTGAGATGATGTGAGCTATTTGTAGGAACACAGGTTTGGTTACAGATTTCTCCTTGATGCCCTCAGTATATACTTTTGTTTAATTTCATTAGCACACTTGATTTAATTTAATGAAGCACTGATTTGTCAAACCAGGTATTGGATGATGACTGCAAATTCTGTTTGGCTAACATGAAAGGTGTTTTAGAAGTGGTTAGGTGAACAACATTCATATACATAAGATAACTATTTTATCATGTATAACAGGGATGTCCAGTACTATCTGCAAAAGGCTGGTGTAGCTGCAGGTTTTCATTCCAGCAAAGCGAGAGATCACATAATCAGTTGTTTGACTGAAACCAGTTGTGTGTGCCTGCTTGTTTGGAATGCAAATCTGCAGCCACACAGCCATAATGTATAATGTATTAATATGTTGTAATTACATGTATATGTAATTATTAATGTTGACTGCGTGGCTGCTGTTACATTAATTTGAAAATAATCAAACAGTAAAACGAAGCGGCTTGAGCATTCAGACAGTGAAGATGAGAAGGTGGACAGTCAGAAGAAGAAGAGACGGAGAATAAAGAGGCCTCAGCCTGACAGCAGTGATGACGAAGGTAGTCAACAATCATGCGGTTTCAAGTCTGGTTTTTATTAACCAAACCAGATAATAGACCTTATGAGTGCCTGCATCCTGAAATTAAGACAAACAAATGAATCCACTTGCACGGACAAAAGACGACCTGAAATATTATAGTTGTTCTCACTGTGTTTAAAAAGCTAATTGACAACATTCATTCTCTCTTAGTAATTCCAGACTCTCCACCTGTGCCTGAAGTGCAGACGCCAAGTCCTGAAAAGCAAGTAAAGAAAGAGCCTATTTCACACCAAGAGGTGAGAATTTTCAAACATATTTTCTAGCATTATAACCATTGAGAGACTGACGCAGCATTATTAGCATCATCAAGAAATAGCCATTAAAAAAACCTCATATTTTATCTTACAGGTTTCAGAGGGAAGGAGGAAAAGAAGACGGGTTTTGAAGGCCCGTACATTTGTCGACGATGAAGGCTGTATGGGTAGGAATAATTTACTTTTTATTTATCTTAGAACATGCTCACAGAACAATGTTAAAATGGATTATTTTAATTGAGTGTTGGCTCTGTTCACAGTTTGTGGCACAAATCTGATTTTATTTATTTATTTTGTGGACACATCTGATCTTTGAAAATAAGATCTGAACCACTTTCATATGTGGTCCTAGATCCGATACATATCCAGTTTGTGGCTATGTGGCATTTATGAGTGGTCAATTTGGAATTCATTTGTTTTTGTTTACATGCACTTAATATTCTGATAAATACAGAAAAAATCATATTTTGTAAGTGATTGGTTCAGTGCGTTGATATGAACTTGGGTGATCATATATAGGGGAAAACTCTCAAACATCATGCTGTGACTTTGCCAGAAAATATGAATATACATCCTCTAGAGGATGAAGAATATTGAAATTCTTCATTTTTTTCAAGGATGTAGTTTATTTTATGTAGTTTAAATTCTGTTGCCATCTTGGGGTGCTGTGTTAAATGCTGCTTGCAGTTTCTGGGACAGTGATTTGTTTTCAAAGAGGCTCAGACTAAGAAAATTGAAAAAAGTCAGATTAAGAGTATGCATGCTGTGAAAAAAGGAATCAGATTTTTAGCAAACCAGTAACGGCCTTTGTCTGATGAATTTGATTGTTTTATTGCTGTGCATGTAAACACACACTCAATGTGGCAGCAGCGCCTAGCCTGAAGTTAGTGCCAGTAAACGCTATGCTTTTTTCCCTTTATCTTGCTCTAATAATGAACAGCTGAGAGCTGTTCAGAGCCAATTATCTTTGCAATGAATGCTTGCGCTGGTTAGTTTGCTGTTCATTGAGAGCGTGGTTCATGTGATGTTTGTGTGCATGCAGGTCGTTACAGGACACTGGTTCATTCACATTACTGGCACATTTGAGAGACTTACCTACATGAATGTGAACGATTGAGAATGAAAAGTGGAATATGAGCCAAAATCTGAATTGAGCAATGGGACTTGTAGTTGTAAGATTTAATTTAGTGCAGTACTTGAACTCTTGAACATCTCAGAATAAGTGCCGTCTTTTGGCATTAGCGAACAGATTTATCAGTGTGCTGACATGTAACATCAATACAAAACATGCAGTATTGTCTTGTCCAGTAATAAAATGCATTGTGTATTTCTTTTGGCGAAGTTACCAAGAGTAAACACAATGGTAAGACAAGGCCGTTCACATCATGTTGTTGCATTATATATTCATTTGAAAAAAGGAACTCTCTGGGAGTGAGAACACTAGCAGACATGTTTTTTCTGGCAAGCTTGGACGTCAAACACTGGTGTAATTTTTATGTTTGGCAAAACGAAAACTCATCTAATGCGATGCAGCGCCTGATGCCAGCTTCTCAGTGTTCATGGAAAGAAATGGAGAAAGAAATACTTTATAAGGTCCTGTATGAAAAAGAACTACTACAGGAACTTCAATAAGCTAAGTAAACTCACTCTATTACTATAATATACTATAGGATGTTACAAAAGTATATCAGCATTACTGTCAGATCCAAATCATGTATCTCCTTTTTTTCTCATTTTAAACCATCAGACACTAGGCTAGCTGCCCTTTGCATTGTGTAAACATTTCAATTATGTATGGATTAATAGAAATGGTCCAAATTTACTTAATCTCATTGCATTATCTTAAATAAAAATTAAGAATGTTTTTCATTCTGTTTCCTTACTGTTTTGGAGGTATGAGGTTTTCATCTAACAGCAGGAATAGTTTACTATAAGTCAGTGCTTATAGTAAGGTATGCTATAAACACTATGACTGATACAGACATACAAGCAATGATGGATTATTATAGACAGAAATTTAAGCACTAGATTATTACTGACATAAGCATTATACAGTTGTATGCGAACATTTGCACACGCTTGCTCAAATAGCATGTTTAGTTAACACTTCCTCTATAGGGAACACACTTTTGCATATCGCACATGTACTGTTTATTTGCTGAATTTAATATATTGAAAAATGTGGCTTGTGTAAAAGTTATAGGACCTTTTTATGTATATTTTATGTCAAACAAGCCAATAACTAGAACTTGTGCACTAAAAAATTTGATAATCAACAAAATGTAATTTGGCTGGGGATATTTAAACTTTTGGATGGGACTGTAGAAGTATAAATGCTACAGATTATTATACAAGTATAAGCAGGGTAGATTATTCTAGACGTATAAGCGTTAGAAATATAGAAGTTTAATCGGTTTAGATAATTGTATACGGACTAGAAATAGAGCAGCATAAGCACAATAGATTATTATATAAATATAAACAGCATATAAACCTTTTCTTATTGTGTTGTACACTTTCTTTGTAAATGCCAAGTTATTAATAATTAACATTTCTCTGTTGTGGGCTACATGTTGTGGTTAAAAGTATTAAGTAAAGACGAAACAAAATCAATTTGGGGAGGCTGTGCTTTCCAGGAAAAGCCATTACAACTTGAATATTAGCCTTCCTATCAAACTGCAAAATAAGCTGAGTGTGCTTCTTTTTCTTTTTTAACTTAGTTACTGAGAAAGGCTATGAGACCGAATCCTATTCTGAGAGTGAAGATGACTTCAAGGCCACAAGTCAGCCCTCTGAGGATTCAGGCTCAGTCAAGCAATTACTTGGAAAGAGAGAGGAGAACACGTCTAAGGAGAAAGCCCAGAAGAAGGCTCCTGCTGCAGCTGCAAATAAGGCAACTAAACAGGCATCCATCATGGGATTTTTCCAGAAGAAATGAACTTACCAAAGGCTTTCTGTGCTTGCGGCATAGCAGTGACCTTCCATCACTGATGAAAAGCAACGGACATAATCTTGTGCTGGAAATACATAATACTTCTTTTCCCACATTAAAACATCTCCAGAAACAACTAGACTGCCTTATGCACTTAGACATGCTTGGTGGACAATACAGTATTCCACCAGTAGAGGTCCCTTCAGTGCTTGTCAGGAGTTGGTCAGTGCTGAATTTTGTACTTTGCTATTGTGAATAAAGGAACCACTGAGATGCTGCGAATATGCTGGGGACACTTACAACTATATGCCATATAAAACCTCAGGCCTTGTAGTTAAAGTCTTCCTTCACTGCTCAGTGTGGAGAACATCTCGAGCCAGAATGTTGTTTTTTCATCTTGAATGTCTGTTGTTTCATTGTAATAGAATAATAAACTTCACTTTGTAGTAACACCTCTTGTAGTTATTATAACACCCATGTTCTCCAGAACACTGTCCAAGCCAAGTTCTTTGAAGTCTTTGTGACTCATTAATTGCCATATGTAAATGCTTTTGGAAGATGTTTTTTGGGGAAAAAACAGGATATGATCAATTCAGAAAGCATGCTTCCTTTTTTGCTCATTTTTTGCGTCTTGCAATTTGTGTTCTTGCTGAGGGTGAATGTTTTCCCTGTATAAGTTTACATTTCTACATGACATCAGTCTCTGGCACCGCGATTGGCCTGATCTCTGAGGTTTTGATTTATTAAAACAAAACTGACTGCTCGGGATGGCATGTCTCTGGAAATACGCACTGAACTCGGACGAAGCCTCTCTGATCTAGTGCCACAGACATGAAATTGAGCTTTTTGTGCCAAACCACAATTTTTCCCCCATAACTTTTTTTTTCCCCCAGAAGTCTGTAAACTTGACTTTGCATTTACTTAGGATTTTATCTTTAATCTCCGTCATCAGTGTTGCTCAAATGATCAGCTGTATGTTAAAAAAATATTGTTGGAAACTAAGTAGGAGAGCTGCTTCTTCTGTTTTTGGGCCACTTTCATAATGAAATGTTGACCCCTGATCTTGCATAGTAGAATTGGCTCCATAGTAATAACGAAAACATTTGCACAGCCCCATCTTTTATAAACAAGAGTGGACTGTAACCCTGCCCTGGTCATATGTTCATCCATAGCTTCCAGAGCGTTACCCTCAACAGGCCTCCCCTGCTGCATCCAGTGGCAGCATGCGTGAGGTGCCTGCCCTGGATCACATATCGTTCTCTTGTTTAAAATACTAGGTGCCTCTGTGTCTGAGCAAATCTCTAGCTCAATTGCATGGCTATCTTCGGGAAAAATAAGCCAAGCTACTTCAAAGTGCTCTCAACTTGGCGTTGCAGTGCAGGAGTATGATTAACTGTTTCCAGGTTCATCTTCAAAGGTGTACTCTCCTTAGAGGATGGGCTGAGCTACTTCACAACATCTCCTGTTCCCAAATTAATAAAGCACACACACTCGATCATCAAAACAAAGAGAAATGAACTAAAATCAAAACTCCTGTCAGGCAGTCCAGGTATCATCGTTATGCTTCATATTTATGACATATTGTAATCCTTTTTTAAACATTATAAAGAATTATACAGTATCACAACATTTAAGGTTGCTAACAGATGTAGAGCTAGACAAAGCAGAAAAGACATTTCAGATGCTTCTGACCATCTGAGCATGTTGTTGAAACTCAGAACCGTGTGCTGTTTACATATAATGATTACATCAAAAAAAAGAAAGAAAGAAAAACAAGTCAAAATTTCCTTATCTTGCTTTCTTCTATTCAGTGTCATGGTTTTGCCCAGCGTACGATTTCAATTATATTCCTCTTGCACAGCCACACAGATGTGGAATGCATTTTTCAGCCCAGGTGGAATAAATCAATAGGCATTTTCAAAATATATCAAGTGAATCCACATTATTAAATTCAAACTGGCCTTGGGCAGTCTCTAAAGCCATTAAATATGAAATTGTCTTAGAACCTCAGATTTTGCTAAAACACAAGTTTGTCTCTTTTTCCTGGATGAAAATACGCAGCTCTACCAGAATCAACACTCTTATACCAAGCTTTCAGAAGCATTGCCCACACAGAAAATCCTTTAAACCTCTAAAACTACTGATATTTTTAGGGTTTTCAAATATAATATAAACCCTATGAATTTTGGATGTTCTGTTTGCATTATGTTTTTTTAGTAGTTTGTGCTGAATTTGTGCTATTCTTATTAGACAAGGATGATAAATAACCTCATATTAGCCTTAACTTCTCATATGCAAGTTATAATTAATATATTACAATATGGATAATGTAATATATGGAAACACGGATCTACACAACATTATGTATATGTGTGTGTGTGTATGTATATATATATATATATATATATATATATATATATATATATACACATTTATGTATATGCTTTTCATGACAGCTGACAAACCTATATAGACGTCTATAGAGGTTAGCGTCAGTTGTCATAACTGCTGAGGGAAAGTCACATTAAAATGACACGTACAGCCTTTATGACAAGTGATGCTTGTTGGTAAACAAATGGTTTCTTAATGGTTATGCAGGTTTCTCTCAGTTGTCACACAAGCCCTATGTAGGTGTCATGCAGCCCATCAGTAATTACTTAATATATTGTTATACAATATAATACAGTTATACTCATCAAACAATCAGCCAAGTAAATACACATACCTATTTTTTGACAATCATTCCTCCTGCACCAAACAAGAACATTTAATAGAGCACTCAATGCTGAGCTATTCGTTTTTGAAGGCTTTGAAAGACAATTTATTATAAAATGAACATTCATGCATGATACAGAGCAGTGTAATATATGTTTACACCATTCATAATAACCAAAAATTCACAGAGTCTGTAATTTTTATATTCTCGTTTTGTGGACAGTAATTGAAGTTGTAACTAACCAAACTAATTGAAAAGCTTCACATCTCTGATACTGTATGTTGCCTGTGACTGACCTGAGGCTACTTGAGGGCACACAACAACTCTTCTGCCTCTCCAAAGTTCTTGTTTTTATTTGGAATTTTTAGATTAACGGCAACAAAATACATCAAACACCAATAACTCAACTTTCAGTTCTGATTTATTTTGACAATCCCCCTCACATTCTGTGTAAGCAGAACCCAGAAAAAGTAAATCATTGTGTATTAATTGAAAGCAGATTTTTACACATGGTTTTCTGACTGGGTGATATAATCGTAGTTGGCTGATGGAAGATTTCTCAGGGTCCAAATTGGAAAATATGCAAGACATGGTTGGAAATGAGGCAGCATGCATTACTTCTTTGGGATATCTTTCTGGGAGCATTGTCTCAGGGACTGTTCTGGGGCGAGTGTGGATTTGAATCGGCACATCTGGAATAATCTTTGCAATCAAGCCTGAGAGAAGCTTGTACTTCACCATTTTGGATCAAAAACATGAAGCTTGTGCACTATTTAAGATTATTACTAGATGGTGTACATGCAAGTCTCTGATTGCACCGCAAACACGTTGCCTCTCATTCATCAATCTGTCACATTAGTTGACTGGGCAGTGGGATAGCCATTCATCATAATCCTTTTGATATGACGTTCGTGTGGAAATTGTGGGTTGATTACCCTGTTTTCCATGGCAAGGCTAAGCAATCTGCTTTCACTCACTTCAGAATGCCGGAGCCACTAATGTTCAGCATTTTAGAGTTTGCTTTCATACTGCCAGCACAACTGACACCCTGTAAAACCTGCAGAAAGAGGTGAGGGAAGCCTAAACAAAGTCTTCTAATATAGCTCGCAAAGTGTGCTAGTACCTTCCATCTGCCACTCTATTAACTTTGAGTGTTTTTCCTGTGTGAACCTCAAACAGTAGGGATCAGGAAAAGCATACGGATGACTGAAGTGTTTATGACAGGCGGCTCAGTATTGTCCGTACCTCCTTGGCATGGTTCTGATCACTGGCTGAAATGATCGGGGCCAACTTAATTAAGCAGAGGGAGAAGGCGTAAAAAAAACAGCCCCCTTAAAAGATTTCGGAAGTATTTTGATGGCGCGTTAATTCAAGGGTTACTCGAACACCTTAATCAGCTATGAAAGCAAACACATCTATCAGAGTTAATTACCTTAACCCAGTTTGGCTTCCTTTGAATCAGAAGGCCGTCTGATCGATTTGCAATGCTTCAGTTCCTCAACGGCTGTGAATCTGTGAGGCACCATGGAGTGTAGCAGCTCGGGGCCAGAGATTTTACATATTCATTCAAAGTCTACCCACCTGCCTTAACCCAACACAGCGCTCTGCAGCCCCAACTCTGAATCTCCCACTCAGACCCAGTCAGTTCTTTTCCTTAGACCTTAAATAACTATTAGAATTAGCCTCCCTAGTATGTTAAGTACTTACATTTACATGATAGCCTTTAGGAACATACGCACACTTCCACGTCGAGGTGCAAACAAACCACTCTCCGAAAAGATTTAAGGCTTTAATACAGCCTGTAACAACGGGCAGCAAGGCTGAGTGGGCACGCTCATACAGAGAGCTGACCCCTTCACTTGATTTATACCCAATGACTGCCCCCAGCTGTTCAAATTGCCAGAGCCAAGACTAAGCATGCATAGCAGAATTGGCCAAATGCTATTTAGAGGGAATTCAAAACCTCCATCCAACAACGAAGGAACCTTGCAGATGCCAAAGATGGCAATGTTTAAAATCAAGTTTGTGTTCCAACAGCAAGTGCTGAACTCTCCAGGGAGCCAGAATATTCCAAACTTTATGAGATTTGCATATGTAATACACTTACGACACCTTATATTAGGTTTCTTAATGACTGGTCATCAAGGTGTAAACTTAAGGATTTTTTCATCACTCAGTTCATTGCAAAGTAATATGTGAAACGAACACGACGCACTACAGACACACACACCGAGAATAAAATAGGACTGCAGAGTAAAATCCTCTTTGTCTCCCTTTGAGCCATTCAAAGAGAACAAATTGCCAGAAACTGTCAGATCCAACAGCCAGCGGAAATAATTCACAGCTTCATTGTGTGACTATTAAGGTCTGCAACTGAGGGGCTTCTGTTTCAAAATATTTTGTCAGGCCTTCAGTGAGAGATGAGCAGCACTGTCTGGCACTATGTGTGAAGCCAACACAATGACTCATTGTGGCGGAGAAGGGAGGGAAAGTGGGCTTTCGGGGTTCAGACAGAAGGGAAGGGATATTAGTCACAACTCTCTGAACTTCTCCAATCTGTGCTCGGTGGCCAGGCACAGTTCACTGTGATGAGCATGGCCAGCGAACAAAAGTGGATTATCCTCCACCTGGTGACCTGAACAAGACTGTCGACAAGCAGTTCACAGGCCTGGTCCGTATGAAACTCCGCTTGGCTGTGGAACGACATCTCCATTAACCAACAATCCTTAGAGTAACTGATGGCAAAGCCATTGAAATACTGTCTGCTTGTGATGTGTCTCAACAGGTGGCTAATACTTCAGCTGATAATATGTGCTACAATTTTCTGGAGTGTGTAAACATTAGAAAGCAGAGGAAAAACTGGAATACTGGAGTTTCTGTAGCACTGCTATGGCGATTAAATCATAAGATATACTGCATACGACACAAGAGTCTTCTAGCCAGCTCCTTTTGGTAGCGGAAAATTCTGACCTACATTTACATCAAATTAATGGCGATCTGTTGTTGCACCTATTCTGTTCAGCCATCACAATCCTTGAGAAAACAAACTGTATCAGAAGCACAAGCCTATATTTTGGAAAGTGCAAGACACAGCAACACATCCCACTAAATGCTCTCACTAGTTCTTTGTCAACAGAGAAAGGTTCTCGGGTTTTCATTTGCATGATGCAGCAACACTACAGGCCTGAACATATCCACACACCTCTTCTAATTAGTTGATTCAGGTCCTTTAAAGTGCACCCATTGCTAACAACACTGAACAATATTTAGTTGTATAAGATATTTAGCTTATATAATCTCTATAGAAAAGTATTGCTAATATATTAAGATGCTCTGATCACTATGGCCACCATGCCCAGTGCCAAGAGTCCAGGACCATGTTGAGTGTACAGTACTGTACAAAAGTCAGAGATCACCCTCAAATGTTTTCTGTTTTTTTTCCTGGTGCTGAAAAATGTATAACATGTACTTCATGGAAATAAACTAAATGAAATTAAACAAAAGAAAGAAGGGTCTTTAACTTTTTCACAGTACTGTAAATCTTGGTACAAACCTCTTATGTACACGCTCATATACTTACCTCACATTCAAATGATCAAACCCATGTGCAGAAAGAGGAGACAGACAAACAGTTCATTTCAGTCAAACTTATGTTTGTTACTCTGCATTTACAATAAATAGTTCATTTTTTATGGTATATATTTAATGAGTGTATAACTAATGACAGTGATAAAAATGTGGCCTACATCAACTTTATAAAAGCATCCTGGCCATTAAGCTGTCTACATTACCTTAATTTTTTTTCACTTATGTACTGTACAAACACAGTGGTTGCTTGCTACAATCACATACATGAGTTGTTCTTTAATAAAGAGAAATACGTCAAACCCTTTCTCGTTCACAACTGCTATAATACTGACACACCTAGAAGCAAGACATTTGTATATGTTTTCATTTTCCCTCTGAACTGTGTATTTGCAAAAGACCACCCTGCTGACTTTGCTCCAGTTTAAGGCCTATACAAAAGCTACTCAAAAAAGATGGCAAAATTGTGCTGAACTGACTCCTAGTGATAAACAACAGAACTATCTTCTGCCAGTATGTGGTTTTGTACTAAAGCACGTTGTGTGTGTATTCTTTTTTCTTTTTCTGATAATAAAAAAAGGTGTTGAAGACTGATGATGATAACACGCTGTTCCAGAACACAGTGGAAACAGACTAAGAAGCACAAAGACTGTCCAGCTGCTCAGGGTTTAAGTACTTCACTACCTCCTTAATGCCATCTTCACAGGTCCTGCTCCTGTTGACGTCTCTCTCCTTGTCCTCCTCCTCTTTGAACTTTCTCCAGGTGTCTGTGGTAAGAATAAAGCAGTGTTTTGCGGTTGTTTTGGTGGAAAGAAAGTCTTGAGAAACAGTGTATTAAATCAACTACGCGGACAATGATGACGCTATGACTGGCCTGCCTGCCTGCCTGCTTGGCAATCACTGAGTAAGAAGGAAATCACAACATTTCCTCACATTATACGCAAAGATGTTCAATTTCCTCTGCTCTACTCCTATGACTCTGCCCTGATATGCAGGTGCTCAGCTATGAATCTTCCACCTTCCTCCACTTTTCAACCAGTTTCCAATTGTACACCTGCATATTGTCACTGTTGAAATAATAATAAACTAAGATGTTTTCAAGAGAAGGAACAATTTTAACTTTTAATGTTATTTAATGAAACAAGTAATTTTGGACCTTTGCACCATTTATATCGACCAGATGGCACTTTCAAATGGTGTAAAAATGTTTTAATCTGACAGCAAAGAAATACTGAAAGAAACCATTTCGTCTTCAAATGAAATGAACGCCTCCATCATGATTTAAATTACATCAATTTATAAACAAGCACTCTTAAATTTACCAGCTATTCTAAAATGCAATAAAAGAAATGTGACCAAAATAAAGAACTCACCCTCATCTAATGTGGTAAGCAGAACATAATTCTCTGGATGCTCTATGAGGTCCTTTTTTTGAACATCACCTGTCTCCATCAAATGAAGTACACCTAGAAATAGTAAAATAAGTTATTTCCATGTGATTATAAAATATTTCCTATTTTTCAGTTTAAAGGGCCCATATGGAAAATCACATTTTCTTCATATTTTTACAAAACAAAAGATTGATGTAGTATGTAAACACTGTTGAAGTTTCCAAGCATAACATTTACTTGCCAGTCCTGTAAAAACAGCACATTTTGAATTCATTGCTTTTGCGATGTCACGAAAATCTACACATTTACATATATCCATCCATTCAGCCAATAGGAGTTTAGCCCCACATATTCAGGCTGAAGTTATAAAGACCATTTCAGCCTGCACTGCTCTTTAAATGAGGCACAATACTGAGCAGCCACTCAGAAAAGAGCTTCTTTAAAGATTTCAGTTTTAAAGGCACAGTAACAAAACAGGCAGTTTAATCAAAGAGAGGTTAGAAAAATAGTCAAGTAACATTGAATTGTGACTGTTACTGTTACATAAAACCACACAAACTTCATAATTGGACCTCTGGGAAAGATCAAATATAAAGCAAAATAATGTAGAGTACGACTCCTTTAACATAGAGTAACCACACATAATTGAAATCGGTGCCAGTCAACATATAACAAACTGACAATTAAAAAAGTAAAGTTCTTGACTTCTTGACCTACAAAAGGGAACTCTCAAGTTCATAAAATAATCTAGACTTTTAAGTCAGTGACTGTGAATTTTAAATGGAAATTCTTTTGACTTCTCTTGAGTTTTAGGATATCTGTTTATTAAACTTTGTTTCAATGTGACTAAAGGCCGCCTTATAAACTTAGAACACTCAAATGAACTTAAATTCATGTGCACCAATTATGCCAGCACTTTATGTACATTACCTTCTACTGTTTTCCATACTTGAACCTCGATCTCTGTGGCTCCTTGTCTCTCAATGGCAATCGTTCGCACTGTGTCCTCGGTGTGAGCAGCAGATGAGGGTTCAACTTTATATACCAGAAGACTGTTGTTGTCGTGCCCTAGATAACACTCTGTCCTGTTGCTCTCAGCCTTAATCTCTATTGGAAAATAAAAAAGAGAGAGATTTTTTAATGCATAAAACCATCCAGGGGTGTATCTGATTCGCTCAAGAAAAACACTGGCAGATTAGCCTGCCATCACTGTATTAAAGGTGTGTCATGCTACCTGGACAAATCTTACAGCATTTCCCCTCTATCTTCATGGGATGTTTGCATGGGTACTGAGTGGGACATGTGATGCGTCTGCACTCCTGAAGGCCGTCTCTGCAGGTGCATAAGATGCACTCCAGAACTTTGCCCAACACAGGATGCCACACGTCACCATGGGAGTAGGTCTTCCCACTGTACACGCAAGCTTAGACAAACAACTGTGAGTCAAAGGCCATATAATATTATCTGAAAAATAATAGTAGTGGCATTTACTTCAAAACAATTTGGCTGAAATTACATCTTTAAGGAGGTAGGAGAGATAAGGAAAAAAATTTGTTTTTTTGCTAAATACTTAAAAAAATATTTGACCAAAAGTAGTAATTGTTTTCTAGAATCAAACCTATAACCCAAAATAAAAACATTAACTTGACACCTATTGTACACAATTCAGCCAAAATTGATGACAGTGGAAATGTTGGTAGGGTTAATTGTAACAAACTGACTGGCTAGTTATCAGTAACAGTCTCTACAAGTCAGTTAAATCAATACAAACACAATTAACTCAACACATGTTTGAATCTGACAAGCTTTCCAACCTATAAAGACACAAAAATGTATTTTTGACCACAAAGCAGTAAATTTCAGCAAGATAAAAATCAAATATATTTTAGGTACATGACAACTACAGTATGTTTTTAATGAATGTGTAATTATAATGCTCCAAAATATGAAATGTTCTGAATTTGCTGGAGGGGATTTGGACTTCTCTCAGTGTTTATTTAGGGTGGCTTAGTTCTGACATTTTGGTGGCTTAGTTCTTACCCTGTTGTGTTTAGGCTGTATTTTAGCCTGGCTAGCTCTTTACATACAATTATTTTCAATGCTGTGGAAAAGCCAGAGACCACATTTATTTACTTTTGAGTCAAAATGGCCATTAGCTTACTAATTTTTCTGGAAAACATTAAAATGCTTCTGCACCTAAATATAAAATAAAAATGTTCAGTATTTATTGTTCACCCTTTGCCTTTATTACAGCTTCCATTATTTTGGGGAGAAATCTTCAGAAATACACTATATTGCCAAAAGTCTGCCTTCACACGCATGTGAACTTGAGTGAGATCCCATTCTTAATCCATAGGGTTTAATATGATGTCAGCCCACCCTTTGCAGCTATAACAGCTTCAACTCTCCTGGGAAGGCTTTCCACAGGTTTAGGAGTGGGAAATTTTGACCATTCCTCCAGAAGTGCATTTGTGAGATCAGACACTGATGGCTCGCAGTCTCTGCTCTAAGTCATCCCAAAGGTGTTTTACCATGTTGAGGTCAGGACTCTGTGCAGAACAGTCAGGTTTTTCCACACCAAACTCCCTCATCCATGTCTTTATGGACCTTGCTTTGTGCACTGGAAACAGTCATGTTGGAAAAGGAAGGGACCGTCCCCAATGTGTTCCCACAAAGTTGGGAGCATGAAATTGTCCAAAATATCTTGGTCTGCTGAACCATTAAGTGTTCCTTTCACTGGAACTAAGGGGCTGAGCCCAACTCCTGAAAAACGACCCCACACCATAATCCCCCTCCACCAAACTTTACACTTGGCACAATGCAGTCAGACCAGTACCATCTCCTGGCAACCGCCAAACCCAGAGTCATCCATTGGATTGCCAGATGGAGAAGCGTGATTCGTCACTCCGGAGAACACGTCTCCACTGCTCTAGAGTCCAGTGGCGGTGCTTTACACCACTGCATTCAACGCTTTGCATTGCTCTTTGTGATGTAAGGCTTGGATGCAGCTGCTCGGACATGAAGCTCTCTAAGCTGTTCATGAGCTAATCTGAAGACCACATGAAGTTTGGAGATCTGTAGTGATTGACTCTACAGAAAGTTGGCAACCTCTGCACACTATACGCCTCAGCATCCGCTGACCCCGCTCTGTCATTTTATGTGGCCTACTACTTCATGGCTGAGTTGCTGTCGTTCCCAATCGCTTCCACTTTGTTATAATATCACTGACAGTTGACTGTGGAATATTTAGTAGTGAGGAAATTTCACAACTGGACTTGTTGCAGAGGTGGCGTCCTATCACGGTACCATGCTAGAATTCACTGAGCTCCTGAGAGTGACCCATTCTCTGATGTTTGTAGGAGCAGTCTGCATGTCTAGGTCCTTGGTGTTTATACACCTGTTGCCAAGGAAGTGACTGGAACACCTGAATTCAGTGTTTTGGATGGGTGAGTGAATACTTTTGGCAATATAGTGTATTTTATCATTCTACTTGTAAACATCTCCAGTTCAGTCTTAGAAGTTGGTTGCATTTTACGCTTTTCACAGTCCAAGTAATCCCAAACACATTCCGTTATGTTGTAATGTGGGGTGGTCAGTATTGAGAATACCAGAAGCTTCGTTTGATTTGCTAATTTTCTTCTTCTTTTTTCCTTCCTTTTCTCAGTAAGGACTTCATTTCCTTTCATAGTACTGAGCTGTCTCACAGTGGAAGAGGAAGAATAAATGAACAGTGATCTCTTGCACAGTCCTGCCCTTCAAAAGAGTGCTATCATATATCCCTCAGGAGACTGACTAAAAAAATTTCACTGATCCTCCTGTGAAGCTCACCTCTCTGATGTTTGCGCTGTAGGAGGATCTTCACTGTGGTTTCAGCAGCTCCTTTCAGGTGCAGTGTGTGTAGGTTGAGGCCTCTCAGAGAACCTCTCAGGGTGGACGGAGTGGCTCGCACAGCTCGGCCCCTCACCTGCTCTCCAGCACACTGATCCAGAGAATGTCTCTTGGGTTTGAGGAGACGCAAAAGAAATAAATGTTGTGCTTTTAGAAACATTCACATTGTAGCTGTCAGAACTTCTTTTTTTTTAATTTAAATTTAAAACCTCTTAAAATGTCATGATGTATGGAGCAACAGAAATGCCCTGAAGTTACTTGGAAAAGTATGCTGTTCCATTAATTTCCATTAACACAACATTTTTCCTTCTCCTTTAAGTTACCACTTTGGAGATATTATGTTATAATATGATGTGGCAACGCAACACATACTAATATGTTACTATGATATCACTACTGTGACTGTGACTACAGTGTTGAGAATTATCCACTGCCCAAATAATATCTGGTCCTATGGAGCGCCTATTCTACAGACAGATGGATAAAAATGTAGCTGACAAATTGTGCAGTTGAACAGAGAGGTTAGAGTCAGTAACTGTAAATCTACAGAGTGCACCTATATGGGAGGTGCACCTGATAAAGCGGCCAATAAGAGCAGGTATAAGGTAAGTGTATCTTACAAACTGACAACACAGAGTGGTATTAATTCCAGTCTGTCAGGTCTGGATCCATTATCATACATACTATACAGAGTGTAATGTTCCATAATTTATGTAAATGACAAAAAATACATACCACTCCTCTGTTCAGTTGCTGTCCTCCATCCCCATATGATGCTGAATTGATGTCAGTTGGACCCTCTGATAATTTCAGAGAAATAAGGGTCATATTGTTGCCTTAAATGTACTTAAAAAAATAATGTATTATTTGAATGACAATAAATGTAGTAGAGACACACATCCATTACATCCCCTATTCCAAACCAGATCTCTAACTTCAGCTTCATACATGAAAGGTAAAATGAAGTCACAATAAAGTCACAACTGAGAAATAATAATAATAACCACCTTTGCAAACTAAGCAGCAAGTATCTGGAACAGAGACAGGTGAGGAGCATGTAATGGGCTGACAGGTTTTCAACGCACAGAAGATATTTCCATTCTTGAAGACAAAAAGGGAAAGAGCAACATAATAAAGACCCAACAAACTGTGTGCCTATGATCACTAACAGCGTAACTTTCAAGGTTTTGTTTACAAGATTATTTTAGACGTTTTAGATTTTCAAGGCTTTTAATTGTTTATATATACAAAAGCAGAGGCCTAGTTGTGTTTTCATACATATCAAGAAAAAAAATCATTGTAAAAATATGTGATGACTCACAGAGCATGTGCACATGACACATTGGTTGGACTGTCGAGATGGAAAGAGGTCATGGTTGGTGAAGGTCTCCCCCGTTTGGAATACAGTTCCGTTGTATCGACAGGTTTTAAGGGGAGCCCTCAAACCAGCAGGAGTTCTGTGCTCATCTGCGGATGTCAATACAGGTTAGAGTGATAGACAGATAGTCAGACCTATAGACAGACAGACAAACCAGTAGACAGACTGATAACCTGAAGGAAAGATACCTTGTGTGATACAAGCTTCAATGTGAAAGAAGAGGCAGAATAAAAACTGGCAGCATAAAGAAAGTCCGTTATTATTAGGTTACATATTGTCGTTGTCCAAAGAAAACCATGTATCTCCATCCATCCATCCATCCATCCATCCATCCATCCATCCATCCATTTTCTAATCCGCTTCTCCATCGGGGTCGCGGGGGGGTGCTGGAGCCTATCCCAGCAGTCTTCGGGCGGAAGGCAGGATACACCCTGGACAGGTCGCCAGTCCATCGCAGGGCAGACAGACAGACACAGACAGTCACTCACACTTAGGGGCAATTTAGCATGTCCAATCGACCTGACTGCATGTCTTTGGACTGTGGGAGGAAACCAGAGAACCCGGAGGAAACCCACGCAGACACAGGGAGAACATGCAAACTCCACACAGAGAGGACCCCGGTCACCGGGTCGGGGAATCGAACCCAGGCCCTCTTTGCTGTGAGGTGACAGCGCTACCCACCATGCCACCGTGCCGCCCCACCATGTATCTCCATTTTTGTAAAAAAAAAAATTCTACATCATTTCAACACACCAGCTGTCCTTTATGATGTGTGATTTCGTGATGAGTGGGCCAATAAAAATGATGTAAAATCACTTGGAATAAAATCTCTTAACGTTAACTTACATTGAAAGGTAAGAGTGTTTTTGCCTTCTCCTGTAAAGTTACTATTTTGGCAATACTTGTTTTTCTTTGAACATCAACAATGTATTAAGGATGCACAATAATATCAGAAAATCCATATCAGCTTATGATTGCTTAAAAGCTATCAGCATTGGACAGATATTTATATTTGGCCATTATTTTTGGGTTAGTGTGCTTAAATGTCTATTCATTTTAATGTATTTGTAACCCTACAGAAATATGTTATTTTTCTCTGTAATGCCAATCCAGTACGAGTTCATTCTTATTTAATTAGTTTTTTAGGTATCAGAACTAGCTGATAGGTACAAGACTGCTGGTTATCAGCTTTGACAAACAATTCTGGTGCATCTAATTATTCCATTAGTGTGTAGGTTTGCAATTCGACTCTAACACCTTTAAATTCCTGGGCTTGTTCTATCATAAGGCTTATTATCCATGCAAATAATGCAATTCTTCAGTTATAGGAGTGAAGATTAGCACATGGACCTGCTGGGGGGTCATGGGCATTTCAGGGTTTATTTCAGTTGTTGCATTACCTTTACTGTAATAAATAATGTGTTCTATCTTTTCTATGAAAAGGTGGATGAAAATAAGATACTATGGCTAGTACTGTGCTATACATACATTTCTGATTTACACCCATTCATTTGTGATGTCCAGTGCCTGATGAACATTTTAGAAACATCAACATCTGAAAATAACATGCTAGAACAGTGTTCCTATCCCTAGCAAATGCACCTATCCCAGGAGCTACAAGCAGGTCCATGTAGTTCACTCCTCACTCCTTTAATTTAAGAATGACACAGTAAGTTTGCCCTGTTTTCCATGTTGTTACTGGATGTGCTAAGTCTGAGAATTTAAGCGGTTAACTGGTCATGGCTGGTGCTTGAACAAGAGAGGGATAGTGACAGCTGAGCACAAGCTGTCACATAAAACTAGCCACCAGGAATGATTTCAAAGGCATTTAAACAACTCCAATAAAATCCTAATAGTTTGTGCATTACACACGACAGCATCAGACTCTCAGTGTCCAAACAAAGCAGTATAACTGCTGAGGCTTGTTTGGATATATGTACATGACTTTGAAAAGGTGAGAGTTTACCTGCACAGCGTGGGCAGCACTGCTGGGAGTCGGTCACTGGATTCTCGCATCTCAGGACAGGACACTTGATAGTGTTACATTTCACATGACCAGACTTGGAAGGGTTACAGGGTTGACACGGTTGAGAGCAGATGTTATGGTCACAGACACAAGAGGGCAGACAGACAGAAAGTTCAACAACCCTCTCTCTCTCTCTCTCTCTCTCTCTCTCTCTCTCTCACACACACACACACACACACAAAAGTGACAGTTCTCTATTAAATCAGAAATTCATTCATGTATGCTGGTTCTAAAGAAGGTACATACTTCAGTGCATGCACAACGCATGCAGAACATGAATCCAAAAGGCTCCAGATAGGGATGCCAACTGTCCCCTGGGTTGTATATCTTCTCCTTGAATGTGCAAAATACAGCAGGCACTGCACAGAGGACAGTGAATACCACATTGAGCCTGAGACATCTCTGTCAGATCTGCAGTTTTACAGAAGCTTAAGTGTCAGCATAGAGCCTCTTTTATGTTAAATTCAAACTCAAACAAGATGAGGACTGCAGCTGAGACAGTGGACACAACACCCCCCCCCCCCCCCACCCCCATAAACTGGCCTTAATGCAACAACAACCAAAATCAGTTCAGTTTAATCAGATCTCTTTACTCCCAGCCTTATCGCGAAACAGCCGAAACATTAGAAAAGAAACCAAATACACCAGACCAGGTCCATCAGGACCATCTCTAAACTCGCTCTAATCCATCGCGTGTCACTTGCCTTTCTTGCTCTGTCCCGCTTCTGTTTCAGCAGCCACGAGCCAGCGCAGAGCGGCTAAAATGAAAAGGTGTGTCAGGTATGACATTCTTCTCTCCTCAGTGCGAAACCTTCGGTGCGCGATTGTCTTCAGCAACTTTCTGCTCGCTTCCTAACTGCGACAGCAACTGCCGGAGCAATGTGAAAGCCCATATAAAGCCTATGAGGCTCATCCAAAGCGCCTCCTACAGGAGAATATAGAACAGAGGCTTTTTCTTCCTCGCCAAAGTAGCGGCACAATCATCTCAGTGTAGAGATTATTTGGCTGATGTTGCTGCACCTTGATTGCTGGGAAGCAAAGTTTCTCAAGAAGTGCTTTGGTAAGCTCACTAATGCTCACAGCAGTTCTTTCAGCTCTGTTTGTCCATATTTCTCTGCTTTCTGCACCTGATTTACTCCAAGAAGGACTGGATCGCTCTAATGATGTGAAGGGGGGAAATAACAGTGCAGTGCAGGTGGATCAGAGCACTTATAGACTTTAAAGGCTTTATTAGTTTTTCATTTTCCTTTTTCATTTTGGTTTTGATTTCCGTCTAAAAGGTGCTTTCAAAGTTTGTTTTTATCTTCTGTTTTAGTTTTAGTTGGGTTTCAGTTTTTTTAATTAATTTTTAGTATTATGAAGAATGCTGTGATTTCAGGTGTTTCAAAAAGGATGTAATAACATTAACAGCAGTAGACTGAGCTCAGCTCGGCTCCAGTTTCCCTTAAAGGTTAATTCCACCAACTGTTTTTAATTTCTGCATAACAAAATGGTTAAGGTGTGAACATAATCATTCAAAGAGGTTTGGTGTGAAATGCCTCGTTGTAGGGAAACTAACCAATTCAGAATTGTTCACAGCGGAGGTGATGGGAACCAGATGTCTGAAGTGTTCAATGGCTCTAAAAGCACCATCACATAAAGTTATTACATGAAATGTTTATGAATACATTGTCTGATGTCTGACACATTGAGTGCATTTACGTTGTTTATAATCAAATAACAACAGAAATCCAACTATCTTTGGGTTATTAAGTGCACGTAAATACATTTGTTGTTTTACAGTAATTATGTAATAATATTTTGGTCTAAAACATTTTTTAATTAATACATTTTAATCAATTTCTGGTTAAAGGACACATGAAGGGTGTTCCAAGGCAAAATAGTCCCATAAGAATTTTATTTATGACTATTTTATCATCATCAATATTGCATGTACAAACTAGTGGTTTTGTATAGTAAATAAAATTTCTATATTAGTATTGTAGTCAATGTGACGCCTGGTTCCCATCACCACCACTGTAAAGAAATCATTTTTTCTCAAACCACTCTGAATGACTTTGTTTACACCTCAAGTACTGAATTATTCAGAAAAAAAAATCTGTGGAATTCCCCTTTAGAGACTGCCAAACAGAAAGGCTCCACATCTAAACTCTCATTAAGATTTCTTTCAGTAATTGTAGTTCATTACAGTTAATTTTACCTTTCACATTATAGTTCTGACTTAGTTTTCATGTCTTTGAAGACTGTCATATTTACTATTTTCACAGTTAATAAGCACATTTGTTCACTTTAGTTTTTGTTTGAGTAATAGTTTTAATTAACTATGATAACCCTGAGGTGGTCTACAAGATTGGAAGTGGAACACATTACATTAGTTTGTAAAAGGATCCTGGATCCTGTTATATCCCTGTTGGTGAAAAAAAGGCTAAGGCATTCTTATGTTAGTAGCCGGTCTGGCTTCAGAGGGTCTATATAACTTATCTTTGATGGCCATTAGCTAGACTCTTGCTGGTCTAACATCATGTGCTTGACCAGCTGGATTAGCTAGCTTCATGAAACTGGTAGACCACTTACACCATCAAACAAAAACATACTCTATAAGACATACTACTCAAGCTTAGAACAAAGGGCATGACCAAGCTGCTTGAACTGATCAAGCAGTTTTTTTCAGCAGGGATGTGGTTAGTGATAAATTTATTTGGGTCCCTCTGCACGGGCAGACCACACTCACTAAACAGTAACAAGCCCAAACATCGTGTCATGCCTGAGACATTGTTTTACAATAGTTCTGAGAAAATGTTTCAGACTAAAACGTCTATATTACACCCTGTTTTAATGTAATCCACATCACAGAACTATTTCACATTATGAATGACCTTATTTTTACCTCAACAACTAAACTATGCAGACACGTTGGAAAAATGGTGGAATTACCCTTTAAAAGAAGATAATATTCCTGACTATTGGATTTGTTAGAAGAGTCATTTGAGGTTAAAAAAAAAGTTGACTGTAAAAGACACATGGCAATGGTAATATAAGCAAAGCTTATTTTACTTCTAATACAGAACATGATATCTATATCCACGCAGTGCAGCTGTCATACCCATTTGACTTTATTCAAGCATACTCCAGTGATTAGCACAGAGATGAAAGAGCTCTGCTGATATTTCACAGGGTTTTAGTACATAAACCGCATATTAACTTGATACAGGCTAAAGCCAGAATAAGGAATTTCTGAACAGGAGTGGCAGGCCTGCAGTGAATGTTCAAAAATGTTGAGACAGTCAGACACATTTCTGCATTCTTAAGTCAGAGCTAAGTCTGTGACTGCAAGAACCAGCATTAAACATAATTAGTTACATTTAAAGCATTCGATACTGTACATTTACCACATTTGTAAACAGGAGATTGACAGTGTGAATACACACAAACACACACACACACACACACACACACACAAACACACACACACACACTTTCTAAGCCACTTCTCCCTCAGGGTCGCGGGGGGGTGCTGGAGACTATCCCAGCAGTCATCGGGCGGACAGTGTGAATAGCGCTCCACAATAAAATAAAAACAGCTGCCCAAAAAGTACAATATTCATAACGTATAAACACCAAAGGAAATATACATAACATTAATGCAAACAAAATAGTTTTACCAGTCCCTGATTGTGGCTTTAATGAAAAGTGGTGTTCCTTTCACTTTCCACTGGACTGACTGATGATCTCAAACTGTGCTGCTTGCTCCACTGCTTTCAAATGGACCGTCTTGTACTTTGTCTTCATATCTTTCAGTAAGATTAGTGCCTCTTCATATTCGTTTCTGTATGTGTTTTTGCTTCTGATGACTTTGTCTGAATAGAGAAAGGGATAACAGGCATATTATATAATGCATTACTGCAGAAGTAAACAGCAGACTGGACACTGTAGCAGCAGTTAAACTGTGGGTCATGCAGCCAACTCAACCCATCACACACTAACTGGTGTTGCAGTAAGTGATGAGAAAATAGGAACAGCTGCAGTGCCAGCAGTATTCCGGTAAACAACCTACGTACATGGAGTTTCAACAGACTCCTTCTCTACTGATTGCAGCATATTTATTATTAGTATAATGTATGGCATCCTATGTTTTGTATGTACCTGCATTTCAATTTGAATTCATCTTTATTATGTTTTATTTTTATTCTAATGTAGTGTAATATACACTGTAAACAATGATGGAACTTTCCTAACTTCAAGGGCCCATATCCTAATACTTTCCTGTATTTTATTTTTCCCATGTGTGTTTTTTATGTACCAAAAATGGTCATAATTCATTTTTACATGACAATTTTCCAACCTCTTAGAATTAATCAGGCTGTCTGTTATTATGTCTCTAAGACTGATATAGGATTAAAGAGATCTGTTCTGGTTGGCTGTCCTGTATTGTGCCTCATAAAAAAAGCACTCTGAGCTGAAATGCTGCTTAGAACTTTAAATGAATCAATGGAGCTAAACTCCTGTAGAATAAATAGGTGGATATATGTAAATAAGCTGGTCATATGACAAATGACTTGAATTCAAGTGAATGACAAATGACAGCGAATTCAAAAAGGGCTGTTTTTGCATCATAATTTCCATAACTGGACTGTAAAGGGTGGGTAGTGAATGTTATTTCTTGAAACTATAACCATGTTTACATATTACTTCACATTTGTATTTAAAAATTTAGTTTTCCATGATATAGGCCTTTTAAAAAGCATTTCAAACAGAACAGTAATTTGCATTTTATATTTGTTCAGTTAACTCACAATCATTGAGGTTATTCGATTCTTTAAGTTATAATTTTGCATTATTTACAGTGTTACAATATAATACTGTAATATATTGTATGAATAGTTTAGCCCAGTAGTGGTGCAACGTGGCATGAGAGCATTCAACAACTGGAGACTTACTGACTCAGCAAAACACAAACAGGCAGGAGAAAAAAATAAATAATAAACAAAGATGCTTTGAATATGTGCAGGGGATTTGTTAGCTAATGCAACCCATTAGCTAACAAATCCCCTGCACATATTCAAAGCATCTTATGTCTTCAGCCTGATATAACATTTTTAAATGTTAGCATAGCCAGAATTCTACAGAATACCACTGTACTGTGCTGTATGGCCTGCATGAAAACACAGAGAGGCAGAGTGAAACTTACCTAGAGGGACTTCAAGAACTGTTTTACTCTCCTTTATTTCAGTGAGGATTTCTTTAACTTTCTCTCTTTTTAGGTTGTATGGTTTAACAGGAGGCATATTCCTTTTCTAGAAGAAGAAAGTCTGTCAGACAAAAACTCAAACCTGTAATAATTTTTTTTGTAAATTTGTCCAGTTTTTTTGGATATTTAGTCACATCCACTTCCACCTACTAATTAGAACTCCCCTAATCACACAGCAACTCCAGTGCCAGGAGAGCGAAGCCAAACACAAGCTTCCCCCGACTCATGTAAAGGCAGCCACAGCATCTTTTCAAACTACCGCTAACACAGTGTCACTGGACAGCTGAACACACTTGAAGGAGAATACTAGCTGCCATGTCAGCTAATAGACACCACTGGTGTCTTTTAGAGATCCCATTCTTAATCCATAGGGTTTAATATGATGGTGGGCCACCCTTTGCAGCTATAACAGCTTCAACTCTTCTGGAAAGGCTTTGTGCACTGGTGCGCAGTCATGTTGGAACAGGAAGGGGCCATCTACAAACTGTTTCCACAAAGATTGGAGCATAAAACTTTCCAAAATATCTTGGTCTACTGAACCATTAAGAGTTCCTTTCACTGGAATTAAGGGGCCGAGCCCAACTCCTGAAAAACAACCCCACACAATAATCCCCCCTCCACCAAACTTTACACTTGGCACAGTGTAGTCAGACAAGTACCGTTCTCCTGGCAACCGCCAAACCCAGAGTCATCCATCAGATTGCGAGATGAAGAAGCGCGATTCATCACTCCAGAGAACACATCTCCACTGCTCTAGAGTCCAGTGGCAGCGCTTTATACCACTGCTTTCGACGCTTTGCATGGCACTTGGTGATGTAAGGCTGCTTGGGTGCAGCTGCTCGGCCTTGGAAACTCATTCTATGAAGCTCTCTACGCACTATTCTTGAGCTGATCTGAAGGCCACATGAAGTTTGGAGGTCTGAAGTGACTGACACTGCAGAAAGTTGGCGACCTCTGCGCACTATGCGCCTCAGTATCCACTGACCCCGCTCTGTCATTTTACGTGGCTGAGTTGCTGTTGTTCCCAATCGCTTCCATTTTGTTATAATACCACTGACAGTTGACTGTGGAATATTTAGTAGCGAGGAAATTTCATGACTGGACTTGTTGCACACGTAGCATCCTGTAGCGGACCATGCTGGAATTCACTGAGCTCCTGAGAGCGACCCATTCTTTCACAAATGTTTGCAGAAGCAGTCTGCATGCCTAGGTGCTTGGTTTTAAACACTTATTGTCATGCAAATGACAGGAAGACCTGAGTTTGGATGGGTGAGTGAATACTTTTGGAAATATAATGTACTTTCCTCAATCCTAGTAATGTGAATGCACCCAATTTACATTCAAGAAACCTTTCAAGAAACACATGACTCTGCATGAACAGCACAACAGTGGAAAATAAACTTTAAATGTGGTCAGAAAATAAGCTGTAAATGTGGTCATCTTAAATTATTGTTGCACTCAGGAGATTATGTAATAATTGTGAAAAGGCTAGTACTGCGTGTGAGTCAGTAACCACAGCAATATGCAGAAAGGTGGTGCTGGGCATTCATGTGATAGAGGCCACATTCAGTTTTGCTCCCTTGCACTCTGTTGTGCTTTCTTGCCAGCATTTACCATCGTCTTACAGTGGCTCAATTATGTATTCTATTCATAAAACACAACTCTGTCTTCTGTAGCTTGGGCACTGGAACTGAAATGCTTCACAGTTGAGAGACTGGTTTACCATTGTTCTAATGACACTTTATTTTAGGAACCAACAACATTTTCATTTTCTAAACTAAAAACTCTCAATCCTTTTTATCTCCTGATTTTCTATGATGCTGTTAGTACAGCACACAAACTCAATCCAGTCATGACTGGAAAGTAAATAGAAAGAAAAGAGCAGGAAACATTTAGCCAGAACAAAACTGAAAGGCAAATATGACATGTTGATAGGACTGTAACGTAAAAGAAATGTGGACAAGACAGAAATGTACAAATGTAACTCATATCAGAGTTTATGATGGACTTTTATTCTGCTCCAGCCAAATCTCTGTCTTTGCCAAAACCACTCAAGATAAGAGCAAATCCCTTGAAGAAAATGGTACTTAGTCATGCCTTCTGGTTTCTCTATAACTGAAAACAAAGCAGCACTATCAAGAGCCTTAAGAGCCTCATTTGTTTTATTTCTTTTTCCCATCAGTCTGTCATGTAATATATTTTAATAGTCATCAAATGAACAGCCATAGTGTCATCAGAACAGGTGGACTGGTCCAGCAAAAACAGACCAATCCAAACAGACTAGAAAGGCAAAACACGACCAATGCCAGCCCAAATCTGTGGTGGAAAATAAAGTGGAACCTTGAAAGATTCAGGATTTGTTTCTTACCTGTTTT